>NW_027457198.1:1047669-1396893 GCF_040206685.1 Ascaphus truei | reverse complement strand
AGAGCCAAGAGCGCAGAGAGAGAAAGAAAGAGCGCAGAGAGAGAAGAAAGAGCGCAGAGGAAGAGAGCGCAGAGAGAGAGAAAGAAGCGCAGAGAGAAGAGAAAGAGCGCAGAAGAGAAGAAAGAGCGCAGAGAGAAAGAGAGAGCAGAGAGAGAAGAGCGCAGAGAGAGAGAAAGAGCGCAGAGAGAGAGAGAAAGAGCGCAGAGAGAGAGAAAGCGCAGAGAGAGAGAAAGAGCGCAGAGAGAGAGAGAAAGAGCGCAGAGAGAGAGAAAGAGCGCAGAGAGAGAGAAAGAGCGCAGAGAG
Source organism: Ascaphus truei (assembly GCF_040206685.1). Lineage (NCBI taxonomy): Eukaryota > Metazoa > Chordata > Amphibia > Anura > Ascaphidae > Ascaphus > Ascaphus truei. Next base: position 1,396,590 of record NW_027457198.1, on the reverse strand, counting down.
AGAGAAAGAAAGAGGCGCAGAGAGAGAGAAGAAAGAGCGCAGAGAGAGAAAAGAGCGCAGAGAGAGAAAGAAAGAGCGCAGAGAGAGAGAAAGAGCGCAGAGAGAGAGAAGAAAGAGCGCAGAGAGAGAAGAAGAAAGAGCGCAAGAGAGAGAAGAAAGAGCGCAGAGAGAGAGAGAGAAGAAAGAGCGCAAGAGAGAGAAGAAAGAGCGCAGAGAGAGAAGAAAGAGCGCAGAGAGAGAAAGAGCGCAGAGAGAAGAGAAAGAGCGCAGAGAGAGAGAAAGAGCGCAGAGAGAGAAAGAGCGCAGAGAGAAGAAAGAGCGCAGAGAGAGAGAGAAAGAGCCGCAGAGAGAAGAGAAAGAGCGCAGAGAGAGAGAAAGAAAGAGCGCAGAGAGAGAGAAAGAGCGCAGAGAGAGAAAGAGCGCAGAGAGAGAGAGAAAGAGCGCAGAGAGAGAAGAAAGAGCGCAGAGAGAGAGAAAGAGCGCAGAGAGAGAAAGAAAGAGCGCAGAGAGAGAAAGAAAGAGCGCAGAGAGAGAGAAAGAAAAGAGCGCAGAGAGAGAAAGAAAGAGCGCAGAGAGAGAGGAAGGAAAGAGCGCAGAGAGAGAGAGAAAGAGCGCAGAGAGAGAGAGAGCAGAGAAGAGAAAGAGCGCAGAGAGAGAGAAAGAGCCAGAGAGAGAAGAGAGAGAAAGAGCGCAGAGAGAGAAGAAGAGCGCAGAGAGAGAAAGAGCGCAGAGAGAGAGAAAGAGCGCAGAGAGAGAGAAAGAGCGCAGAGAGAGAGAAAGAGCGCAGAGAGAGAGAAAGAAAGAGCGCAGAGAGAGAGAAAGAGCGCAGAGAGAGAGAAGAGCGCAGAGAGAGAGAGAAGAAAGAGCGCAGAGAGAGAGAAAGAGCGCGAGAGAGAGAAAGAAAGAGCGCAGAGAGAGAGAAAGAGCGCAGAGAGAGAGAAAGAGCGCAGAGAGAGAAAGAAAGAGCGCAGAGAGAGAAAGAAAGAGCGCAGAGAGAGAGAAAAGAGCGCAGAGAGAAAGAAAGAGCGCAGAGAGAAGAGAAGAAGAGCGCAGAGAGAGAAGAGAAAGAAAGAGCGCAGAGAGAGAGAGAAGAAGACGCAGAGAGAGAGAAAGAAAGAGCGCAGAGAGAAGAAAGAGCGCAGAGAGAGAGAGAGAAAGTGCGCAGAGAGAGAAAGAGCGCAGAGAGAAAGAGCGCAGAGAGAGAGAAGAGAGAGAGAAGAGCGCAGAGAGAGAGAGAGAAGAAGAGCGCAGAGAGAGAGAAAGAGCGCAGAGAGAGAGAGAAGACCAGAAGAGAAAGAAGAGCGCAGAGAGAGAGAAGAGCGCAGAGAGAGAGAAAGAGCGCAGAGAGAGAGAAAGAGCGCAGAGAGAGAAAGAAAGAGCGCAGAGAGAGAGAAAGTAAGAGTGCAGAGAGAAAGAAGAGCGCAGAGAGAAGAAGAAAGAGCGCAGAGAGAGAAAGAGAGAGAGAAGAGCGCAGAGAGAGAGAAAGTAAGAGTGCAGAGAGAAAGAAAGAGTGCAGAAAGAAAGAAAGAAAGAGCGCAGAGAGAGAGAAAAAAGAGCGCAGAGAGAGAAAGAGCGCAGAGAGAGAAAGAGCGCAGAGAGAGAAAAGCGCAGAGAGAAGAAGAGCGCAGAGAGAGAAAGAGCGCAGAGAGAGAAAGAGCGCAGAGAGAGAGAGAGAGCGCAGAGAGAGAAAGAAAGAGCGCAGAGAGAGAAAGAAAGAGCGCAGAGAGAGAGAAAGAAAGAGCGCAGAGAGAGAGAGCGCAGAGAGAGAGAGCGCAGAGAGAGAAATAAAGAGCGCAGAGAGAGAGAAAGAAAGAGCGCAGAGAAGAAAGAGCGCAGAGAGAGAGAAAGAAAGAGCGCAGAGAGAGAAAGAAAGAGCGCAAAGAGAGAAAAAAAGAGCGCAAAGAGAGAAAAAAGAGCGCAGAGAGAGAGAGCGCAGAGAGAGAAAGAGAAAGAAAGAACACAGAGAGAGAAAGAGAAAGAAAGAGCGCAGAGAGAGAGAGAAAAAGAGCGCAGAGAGAGAGAAAGAAAGAGCGCAGAGAGAGAAAGAAAGGAGCGCAGAGAGAGGAAAGAGCGCAGAGAGAGAGAAGAGCGCAGAGAGAGAGGAGAAAGAGCGCAGAGAGAGAAAGAAAGAGCGCAGAGAGAGAGAAAGAAAGAGCGCAGAGAGAGAGCGCAGAGAGAGAGAGCGCAGAGAGAGAAAGAAAGAGCGCAGAGAGAGAAAGAAAGAGCGCAGAGAAAGAAAGAGCGCAGAGAGAGAGAAAGAAAGAGCGCAGAGAGAGAGAAAGAGCGCAGAGAGAGAAAAAGAGCGCAAGAGAGAGAAAGAAAAGAGCGCAGAGAGAGAGAGCGCAGAGAGAGAAGAGAAAGAAAGAGCACAGAGAGAGAAAGAGAAAGAAAGAGCGCAGAGAGAGAGAGAAAAAGAGCGCAGAGAGAGAGAAAGAAAGAGCGCAGAGAGAGAAAGAAAGAGCGCAGAGAGAGAGCGCAGAGAGAGAGAAAGAGCGCAGAGAGAGAGAAAGAGCGCAGAGAGAGAGAAGAAAGAGCGCAGAGAGAAAGAGCGCAGAGAGAGAAAGAGGAAAGAAAGAGCGGCAGAGAGAGAAAGAGAAAGAAAGAGCGCAGAGAGAGAAAGAAAGAGCGAGAGAGAGAGAGCGCAGAGAGAGAGAGCGCAGAGAGAAAGAAAGAGCGCAGAGAGAAGAAAGAGCGCAGAGAGAAAGAAAGAGCGCAGAGAGAGAAGAGGAGCGCAGAGAGAGAGAAAGAGCGCAGAGAGAGAAAGAGCGCAGAGAGAGAGAAAGAAAGTGCGCAGAGAGATAGAAAGAGCACAGAGAGAAGAGCAGAGAGAGAGAAGAGAAGAAAGAGCGCAGAGAGAGAGAGAGTGAAAAGAGCGCCAGAGAGAGAGAGAGAAAGAGCGCAGAGAGAGAGAAAGAAAGAAGAGCGCAGAGAGAGAAAGAGCGCAGAGAGAGAGAAAGAGCGCAGAGAGAGAGAAAGAGCGCAGAGAGAGAGGAAAGAAAGAGCGCAGAGAGAGAGAAGAAAGAGTGCAGAGAGAAAGAAAGAGCGCAGAGAGAAAGAAAGAAAGAGCGCAGAGAGAGAGAGAGGAAGAAAGAGCGCGAGAGAGAGAGAAAAGAAAGAGCGCAGAGAGAGAGAAAGAGCGCAGAGAGAGAGAAAGAGCGCAGAGAGAGAGAGAAAGAGCGCAGAGAGAGAGAGAGCGCAGAGAGAGAGAGAGCGCAGAGAGAGAGAGAGCGCAGAGAGAGAGAGAGCGCAGAGATAGAAAGAGCGCAGAGAGAGAGAAAAAAGAGCGCAGAGAGAGAGAAAAAGAGCGCAGAGAGAGAGAAAAGAAGAGCGCAGAGAGAGAGAAAAAAAGAGCGCAGAGAGAGAGAAAGAAAAAGCGCAGAGAGAGACAAAGAGCGCGGAGAGAGAGGAAGAAAGAGCGCAGAGAGAGAGAGAAAGAGCGCAGAGAGAGAGAAAAGCGCAGAGAAAGAGAAAGAGCGCAGAGAGAGAAAGAGAAAGAAAGAGCGCAGAGAGAGAAAGAGGCAGAGAGAGAAAGAGCGCAGAGAGAAGGAAAGAGCGCAGAGAGAGAGAGAAAGTGCGCAGAGAGAGAGAAAGAGCGCAGAGAGAGAGAAAGAAAAGCGCAGAGAGAGAGAAAGAGCGCAGAGAGAGAAAGAGCGCAGAGAGAGAGAAAGAGCGCAGAGAGAGAGAAGAAAAGCGCAGAGAGAGAGAAAGAGCGCAGAGAGAGAGAAAGAGCGCAGAGAGAGAGAAAGAGCGCAGAGAGAGAGAAAGAGCGCAGAGAGAGAGCAAAGAGCGCGGAGAGAGAGAGAAAGAGCGCAGAGAGAGAGAGAAAGAGCGCAGAGAGAGAGAAAAGAGCGACAGAGAAAGAGAAAGAGCGCAGAGAGAGAAAGAGAAAGAAAGAGCGCAGAGAGAGAAAAGAGCGCAGAGAGAGAAAGAGCGCAGAGAGAGAAGGAAAGAGCGCAGAGAGAGAGAGAGAAAGTGCGCAGAGAGAGAAAGAGCGCAGAGAGAGAGAAAGAGCGCAGAGAGAGAGAAAGAAAAGCGCCGAGAGAGAGAAAGAGCGCAGAGAGAGAGAAAGAGCGCAGAGAGAGAGAAAGAAAAGCGCAGAGAGAGACAAAGAGCGCGGAGAGAGAGAGAAGAAAGAGCGCAGAGAGAGAAAGAAAAGCGCAGAGAGAGAAAGAAAGAGCGCAGAGAGAGAAAGAAAGAGCGCAGAGAGAGAAAGAAAGAGCGCAGAGAGTGAGAGAGAAAGAGCGCAGAGAGAAAGAAAGAGCGCAGAGAGAGAGAGAAAGAAAGAGCGCAGAGAGAGAGAGAAAGAAAGAGCGCAGAGAGCGAGAGAAAGAAAGAGCGCAGAGAGAGAGAAAGAAAGAGCGCAGAGAGAGAAGAAAGAGCGCAGAGAGAGAGAAGAAAGTGCGCAGAGAGAAAGAAAGAGCACAGAGAGAAAGAGCGCAGAGAGAGAAAGAGAAAGAAAGAGCGCAGAGAGAGAGAGAGAGAGAGAAAGAGCGCAGAGAGAGAGAGAGAAAGAGCGCAGAGAGAGAGAAAGAGAAGAAGAGCGCAGAGAGAGAGAAAGAGCGCAGAGAGAGAAGAGCGCAGAGAGAGAGAAAGAGCGCAGAGAGAGAAGAAAGAGCGCAGAGAGAGAGAAAGTAAGAGGCAGAGAGAAGAAAGAGCGCAGAGAGAAAGAAAGAAAGAGCGCAGAGAGAGAAAGAGAGAAAGAGCGCAGAGAGAGAGAAAGTAAGAGTGCAGAGAGAGAAGAAAGAGTGCAGAGAAGAAAGAAAGAAAGAGCGCAGAGAGAGAGAAAGAAAGAGCGCAGAGAGAGAAAGAGCGCAGAGAGAAGAAAGAGCGCAGAGAGAGAAAGAGCGCAGAGAGAGAGAAGAGCGCAGAGAGAGAAAGAGCGCAGAGAGAGAGAAAGAGCGCAGAGAGAGAAAGAGCGCAGAGAGAGAGAGAGAGCGCAGAGAGAGAAGAAAGAGCGCAGAGAGAGAAAGAAAGAGCGCAGAGAGAGAGAAAGAAAGAGCGCAGAGAGAGAGCGCAGAGAGAAGAGAGCGCAAAGAGAGAAAGAAAGAGCGCAGAGAGAAGAAAGAGCGCAGAGAGAAAGAGCGCAGAGAGAGAGAGAGAGAAAGAAAGAGCGCAGAGAGAGAAAGAAAGAGCGCAAAGAGAGAAAAAAAGAGCGCAAGAGAGAAAAAAAGAGCGCAGAGAGAGAGAGCGCAGAGAGAGAAGAGAAAGAAAGACACAGAGAGAGAAAGAGAAAGAAAGAGCGCAGAGAGAGAGAGAAAAAGAGCGCAGAGAGAGAGAAGAAGAGCGCAGAGAGAGAAGAAGGAGCGCAGAGAGAGAAAGAGCGCAGAGAGAGAGAAGAGCGCAGAGAGAGAGAGAAAGAGCGCAGAGAGAGAAAGAAAGAGCGCAGAGAGAGAGAAAGAAAGAGCGCAGAGAGAGAGCGCAGAGAGAGAGAGCGCAGAGAGAGAAAGAAAGAGCGCAGAGAGAGAGAAAGAAAGAGCGCAGAGAAAGAAAGAGCGCAGAGAGAGAGAAAGAAAGAGCGCAGAGAGAGAAAGAAAGAGCGCAAAGAGAGAAAGAAAAGAGCGCAAAGAGAGAAAGAAAAGAGCGCAGAGAGAGAGAGCGCAGAGAGAGAAAGAGAAAGAAAGAGCACAGAGAGAGAAAGAGAAAGAAAGAGCGCGAGAGAGAGAGAAAAAGAGCGCAGAGAGAGAGAAAGAAAGAGCGCAGAGAGAGAAAGAAAGAGCGCAGAGAGAGAGCGCAGAGAGAAAGAAAGAGCGCAGAGAGAGAGAAAGAGCGCAGAGAGAGAGAAAGAAAGAGCCAGAGAGAAAGAGCGCAGAGAGAGAAAGGAGAAAGAAAGAGCACAGAGAGAGAAAGAGAAAGAAAGAGCGCAGAGAGAGAAAGAAAGAGCGCAGAGAGAGAGAGCGCAGAGAGAGAGAGCGCAGAGAGAAAGAAAGAGCGCAGAGAGAAAGAAAGAGCGCAGAGAGAAAGAAAGAGCGCAGAGAGAAAGAGGGAGCGCAGAGAGAAAGAAAGAGCGCAGAGAGAGAGAAAGAGCGCAGAGAGAGAGAAAGAAAGTGCGCAGAGAGAAGAAAGAGCACAGAGAGAAAGAGCGCAGAGAGAGAAAGAGAGAAGAAAGAGCGCAGAGAGAGAGAGAGAGTGAAAGAGCGCAGAGAGAGAGAGAGAAAAGCGCAGAGAGAGAGGAAAGAGAAAGAAAGAGCGCAGAGAGAGAGAAAGAGCGCAGAGAGAGAGAAAGAGCGCAGAGAAGAGAAAGAGCGCAGAGAGAGAAAGAAAGAGCGCAGAGAGAGAGAAAGTAAGAGTGCAGAGAGAAAGAAAGAGCGCAGAGAGAAAGAAAGAAAGAGCGGCAAGAGAGAGAGAGGAAGAAAGAGCGCAGAGAGAGAGAGAAAGAAAGAGCGCAGAGAGAGAGAAAGAGCGCAGAGAGAGAAAGAGCGCAGAGAGAGAGAAGAAAGAGCGCAGAGAGAGAGAGAGCGCAGAGAGAGAGAGAGCGCAGAGAGAGAGAGAGCGCAGAGAGAGAGGAGAGCGCAGAGAGATAGAAAGAGCGCAGAGAGAGAGAAAAAAGAGCGCAGAGAGAGAGAAAAAAAGAGCGCAGAGAGAGAGAAAAAAGAGCGCAGAGAGAGAGAAAAAAGAGCGCAGAGAGAGAGAAAGAAAAAGCGCAGAGAGAGACAAAGAGCGCGAGAGAGAGAGGAAGAAAGAGCGCAGAGAGAGAGAGAAAGAGCGCAGAGAGAGAGAAAAAGCGCAGAGAAAGAGAAAGAGCGCAGAGAGAGAAAGAGAAAGAAAAGAGCGCAGAGAGAGAAAGAGTGCAAGAGAGAGAAAGAGCGCAGAGAGAAGAGAAAGAGCGCAGAGAGAGGAGAAAGTGCGCAGAGAGAGAGAAAGAGCGCAGAGAGAGAGAAAGAAAAAGCGCAGAGAGAGAGAAAAGAGCGCAGAGAGAGAGAAAGAGCCGCAGAGAGAGAGAGAGAGCAGAGAGAGACAAAGAGCGCGGAGAGAGAGGAAGAAAGAGCGCAGAGAGAGAGAGAAAGAGCGCAGAGAGAGAGAAAAAGCACAGAGAAAGAGAAAGAGCGCAGAGAGAGAAAGAGAAAGAAAGCGCGCAGAGAGAGAAAGAGCGCAGAGAGAGAAAGAGCGCAGAGAGAAGGAAAGAGCGCAGAGAGAGAGAGAGAAAGTGCGCAGAGAGAGAGAAAGAGCGCAGAGAGTGAGAAAGAGCGCAGAGAGAGAGAGAAAGAAAAAGCGCAGAGAGAGAGAAAGAGCGCAGAGAGAGAGAAAGAGCGCAGAGAGAGAGAAAGAAAAAGCGCAGAGAGAGACAAAGAGCGCGGAGAGAGAGAAAGAAAGAGCGCAGAGAGAGAAAGAAAAAGCGCAGAGAGAGAAAGAAAGAGCGCAGAGAGAGAAAGAAAGAGCGCAGAGAGAGAAAGAAAGAGCGCAGAGAGTGAGAGAGAAAGAGCGCAGAGAGAAAGAAAGAGCGAAGAGAAGAGAGAGGAAAGAAAGAGCGCAGAGAGAGAGAGAAAGAAAGAGCGCAGAGAGCGAGAGAAAGAAAGAGCGCAGAGAGAGAGAGAAAGAAAGAGCGCAGAGAGAGAGAGGAAGAAAGAGGCGCAGAGAGAGAGAAAGAAAGAGCACAGAGAGAAAGAAAGAGCACATAGAGAGAGAAAGAGCGCAGAGAGAGAGAGAAAGAGCGCAGAGAGAAAAAGAGAGCACAGAGAGAGAGCGCAGACAGAGAGAGAGACGCAGACAGAGAGAGAGAGCGCAGAGAGAGAGAGCGCAGAGAGAGAGAGCGCAGAGAGAGAGAGCGCAGAGAGAGAGAGCGCAGAGAGAGAGAGCGCAGAGAGAAAGAGAGCGCAGAGAGAGAGAGAGAAAGAAAGAAAGAGCGCAGAGAGAGAGAAAGAGCGTAGAGAAAAAAAGAGCGCAGAGAGAGAGAGCGCAGAGAGAGAAAGAAAGAGCGCAGAGAGAGAAAGAAAGAAGAGCGCAGAGAGAGAGAAAGAAAGAGCGCAGAGAGAGAGAAAAAGCGCAGAGAGAGAAATAAAGAGCGCAGAGAGAGAAAGAAAGAGCGCAGAGAAAGAAAGAGCGCAGAGAGAGAGAAAGAAAGAGCGCAGAGAATGAAAGAGCGCAGAGAGAGAGAAAGAAAGAGCGCAGAGAGAGAAAGAAAGAGCGCAAAGAGAGAAAAAAAGAGCGCAGAGAGAAGAAAGAAAGAGCGCAGAGAGAAAGAAAGAGCGCAGAGAGAGAGAGCGCAGAGAGAGAAAGAGAAATAAAGAGCGCAGAGAGAGAAAGAGAGAAAGTAAGAGCGCAGAGAGAGATAGAGAAAGAGCGCAGAGAGAGAGAGAAAGAGCGCAGAGAGAGAAAGAGAAAGAAAGAGCGCAGAGAGAGAAAGAAAGAGCGCAGAGAGAGAGAAAGAGAGCAGAGAGAAAGAAAGTGCGCAGAGAGAAAGAAAGAGCGCAGAGAGAAAGAAAGAGCGCAGAGAGAGAGAAAGAAAGAGCGCAGAGAGAGAGAGAAGAGCGCAGAGAGAAAGAAAGAGCGCAGGAGAGAGAGAAAGAAAGAGCGCAGAGAGAGAAAGAAAGAGCGCAGAGAGAGAGAGAGCGCAGAGAGAGAGAGCGCAGAGAGAGAGAGCGCAGAGAGAGAGAGCGCAGAGAGAGAGAGAGCGCAGAGAGAGAGAGAGCGCAGAGAGAGAGAGAGCGCAGAGAGAGAGAGAGCGCAGAGAGATAGAAAGAGCGCAGAGAGATAGAAAGAGCGCAGAGAGATAGAAAAAAAGAGCGCAGAGAGAGAGAAAAAAGAGCGCAGAGAGAGAGAAAAAAAGAGCGCAGAGAGAGAGAAAAAAAGAGCGCAGAGAGAGAGAGAAGAAAAAGCGCAGAGAGAGACAAAGAGCGCGGAGAGAGAGGAAGAAAGAGCGCAGAGAGAGAGAGAAAGAGCGCAGAGAGAGAGAAAAGCGCAGAGAAAGAGAAAGAGCGCAGAGAGAGAAAGAGAAAGAAAGAGCGCAGAGAGAGAAAGAGCGCAGAGAGAGAGAAAGAGCGCAGAGAGAGAGAAGAGAAGAGAAAGAAGAGCGCAGAGAGAGAGAAGAGCGCAGAGAGAGAGAAAGAGCGCAGAGAGAGAGAAAGAGCGCAGAGAGAGAAAGAAAGAGCGCAGAGAGAGAGAAAGTAAGAGTGCAGAGAGAAAGAAAGAGCGCAGAGAGAAAGAAAGAAAGAGCGCAGAGAGAGAGAGAGGAAGAAAGAGCGCAGAGAGAGAGAGAAAGAAAGAGCGCAGAGAGAGAGAAAGAGCGCAGAGAGAGAGAAAGAGCGCAGAGAGAGAGAAAGAAAGAGCGCAGAGAGAGAGAGAGCGCAGAGAGAGAGAGAGCGCAGAGAGAGAGAGAGCGCAGAGAGAGAGAGAGCGCAGAGAGAGAGAGCGCAGAGAGAAGAAAGAGCGCAGAGAGAGAGAAAAAAGAGCGCAGAGAGAGAGAAAAAAGAGCGCAGAGAGAGAGAAAAAAGAGCGCAGAGAGAGAGAAAAAAAGAGGCCGAGAGAGAGAAGAAAAGCGCAGAGGAGGACAAAGAGCGCGGAGAGAGAGGAAGAAAGAGCGCAGAGAGAGAGAGAAAGAGCGCAGAGAGAGAGAAAAAGCGCAGAGAAAGAGAAAGAGCGCAGAGAGAGAAAGAGAAAGAAAGAGCGCAGAGAGAGAAAGAGTGCAGAGAGAAGGAAAGAGCGCAGAGAGAGAGAGAAAGTGCGCAGAGAGAGAGAAAGAGCGCAGAGAGAGAGAAAGAAAAAGCGCAGAGAGGAGAGAAAGAGCGCAGAGAGAGAGAAAGAGCGCAGAGAGAGAGAAGAAAAAGCGCAGAGAGAGAGAAAGAGCGCAGAGAGAGAGAAAGAGCGCAGAGAGAGAGAAAGAGCGCAGAGAGAGACAAAGAGCGCGGAGAGAGAGGAAGAAAGAGCGCAGAGAGAGAGAGAAAGAGCGCAGAGAGAGAGAAAAAGCACAGAGAAAGAGAAAGAGCGCAGAGAGAGAAAGAGAAAGAAAGAGCGCAGAGAGAGAAAGAGCGCAGAGAGAGAAAGAGCGCAGAGAGAAGAAAGAGCGCAGAGAGAGAGAGAGAAAGTGCGCAGAGAGAGAGAGAAAGAGCGCAGAGAGAGAGAAAGAGCGCAGAGAGAGAGAAAGAAAAAGCGCAGAGAGAGAGAGAAGAGCGCAGAGAGAGAGAAAGAGCGCAGAGAGAGAGAAAGAAAAAGCGCAGAGAGAGACAAAGAGCGCGGAGAGAGAGAAAGAAAGAGCGCAGAGAGAGAAAGAAAAAGCGCAGAGAGAGAAAGAAAGAGCGCAGAGAGAGAAAGGAAAGAAAGAGCGCAGAGAGTGAGAGAGAAAGAGCGCAGAGAGAAAGAAAGAGCGCAGAGAGAGAGAGAAAGAAAGAGCGCAGAGAGAGAGAGAAAGAAAGAGCGCAGAGAGCGAGAGAAAGAAAGAGCGCAGAGAGAGAGAGAAAGAAAGAGCGCAGAGAGAGAGAGGAAGAAAGAGCGCAGAGAGAGAGAAAGAAAGAGCACAGAGAGAAAGAAAGAGCACATAGAGAGAGAAAGAGCGCAGAGAGAGAGAGAAAGAGCGCAGAGAGAAAAAGAGAGCACAGAGAGAGAGCGCAGACAGAGAGAGAGACGCAGACAGAGAGAGAGAGCGCAGAGAGAGAGAGCGCAGAGAGAGAGAGCGCAGAGAGAGAGAGCACAGAGAGAGAGAGCGCAGAGAGAGAGAGCGCAGAGAGAAAGAGAGCGCAGAGAGAGAGAGAGAAAGAAAGAAAGAGCGCAGAGAGAGAGAAAGAGCGTAGAGAAAAAAAGAGCGCAGAGAGAGAGAGCGCAGAGAGAGAAAGAAAGAGCGCAGAGAGAGAAAGAAAGAAAGAGCGCAGAGAGAAAGAAAGAGCACATAGAGAGAGAAAGAGCGCAGAGAGAGAGAGAAAGAGCGCAGAGAGAAAAAGAGAGCACAGAGAGAGAGCGCAGACAGAGAGAGAGACGCAGACAGAGAGAGAGAGCGCAGAGAGAGAGAGCGCAGAGAGAGAGAGCGCAGAGAGAGAGAGCACAGAGAGAGAGAGCGCAGAGAGAGAGAGCGCAGAGAGAAAGAGAGCGCAGAGAGAGAGAGAGAAAGAAAGAAAGAGCGCAGAGAGAGAGAAAGAGCGTAGAGAAAAAAAGAGCGCAGAGAGAGAGAGCGCAGAGAGAGAAAGAAAGAGCGCAGAGAGAGAAAGAAAGAAAGAGCGCAGAGAGAGAGAAAGAAAGAGCGCAGAGAGAGAGAAAAAGCGCAGAGAGAGAAATAAAGAGCGCAGAGAGAGAAAGAAAGAGCGCAGAGAAAGAAAGAGCGCAGAGAGAGAGAAAGAAAGAGCGCAGAGAATGAAAGAGCGCAGAGAGAGAGAAAGAAAGAGCGCAGAGAGAGAAAGAAAGAGCGCAAAGAGAGAAAAAAAGAGCGCAGAGAGAAAGAAAGAAAGAGCGCAGAGAGAAAGAAAGAGCGCAGAGAGAGAGAGCGCAGAGAGAGAAAGAGAAAGAAAGAGCGCAGAGAGAGAAAGAGAAAGTAAGAGCGCAGAGAGAGATAGAGAAAGAGCGGAGAGAGAGAGAGAAAGAGCGCAGAGAGAGAAAGAGAAAGAAAGAGCGCAGAGAGAGAAAGAAAGAGCGCAGAGAGAGAGAAAGAGAGCAGAGAGAAAGAAAGTGCGCAGAGAGAAAGAAAGAGCGCAGAGAGAAAGAAAGAGCGCAGAGAGAGAGAAAGAAAGAGCGCAGAGAGAGAGAGAAAGAGCGCAGAGAGAAAGAAAGAGCGCAGAGAGAGAGAAAGAAAGAGCGCAGAGAGAGAAAGAAAGAGCGCAGAGAGAGAGAGAGCGCAGAGAGAGAGAGCGCAGAGAGAGAGAGAGCGCAGAGAGAGAGAGAGCGCAGAGAGAGAGAGAGCGCAGAGAGAGAGAGAGCGCAGAGAGAGAGAGAGCGCAGAGAGATAGAAAGAGCGCAGAGAGATAGAAAGAGCGCAGAGAGAGAGAAAAAAAGAGCGCAGAGAGAGAGAAAAAAAGAGCGCAGAGAGAGAGAAAAAAAGAGCGCAGAGAGAGAGAAAAAAAGAGCGCAGAGAGAGAGAAAGAAAAAGCGCAGAGAGAGACAAAGAGCGCGGAGAGAGAGGAAGAAAGAGCGCAGAGAGAGAGAGAAAGAGCGCAGAGAGAGAGAAAAAGCGCAGAGAAAGAGCGCAGAGAGAGAAAGAGAAAGAAAGAGCGCAGAGAGAGAAAGAGCGCAGAGAGAGAAAGAGCGCAGAGAGAAGGAAAGAGCGCAGAGAGAGAGAGAGAAAGTGCGCAGAGAGAGAGAAAGAGCGCAGAGAGAGAGAAAGAGCGCAGAGAGAGAGAAAGAAAAAGCGCAGAGAGAGAGAAAGAGCGCAGAGAGAGAGAAAGAGCGCAGAGAGAGAGAAAGAAAAAGCGCAGAGAGAGACAAAGAGCGCGGAGAGAGAGAAAGAAAGAGCGCAGAGAGAGAAAGAAAAAGCGCAGAGAGAGAAAGAAAGAGCGCAGAGAGAGAAAGAAAGAGCGCAGAGAGAGAAAGAAAGAGCGCAGAGAGTGAGAGAGAAAGAGCGCAGAGAGAAAGAAAGAGCGCAGAGAGAGAGAGAAAGAAAGAGCGCAGAGAGAGAGAGAAAGAAAGAGCGCAGAGAGAGAGAGAAAGAAAGAGCGCAGAGAGAGAGAGAAAGAAAGAGCGCAGAGAGAGAGAGGAAGAAAGAGCGCAGAGAGAGAGAAAGAAAGAGCACAGAGAGAAAGAAAGAGCACATAGAGAGAGAAAGAGCGCAGAGAGAGAGAGAAAGAGCGCAGAGAGAAAAAGAGAGCACAGAGAGAGAGCGTAGACAGAGAGAGAGACGCAGACAGAGAGAGAGAGCGCAGAGAGAGAGAGCGCAGAGAGAGAGAGCGCAGAGAGAGAGCGCAGAGAGAAAGAGAGCGCAGAGAGAGAGAGAGAAAGAAAGAAAGAGCGCAGAGAGAGAGAAAGAGCGTAGAGAAAAAAAGAGCGCAGAGAGAGAGAGCGCAGAGAGAGAAAGAAAGAGCGCAGAGAGAGAAAGAAAGAAAGAGCGCAGAGAGAGAGAAAGAAAGAGCGCAGAGAGAGAGAAAAAGCGCAGAGAGAGAAATAAAGAGCGCAGAGAGAGAAAGAAAGAGCGCAGAGAAAGAAAGAGCGCAGAGAGAGAGAAAGAAAGAGCGCAGAGAATGAAAGAGCGCAGAGAGAGAGTAAGAAAGAGCGCAGAGAGAGAAAGAAAGAGCGCAAAGAGAGAAAAAAAGAGCGCAGAGAGAAAGAAAGAAAGAGCGCAGAGAGAAAGAAAGAGCGCAGAGAGAGAGAGCGCAGAGAGAGAAAGAGAAAGAAAAAGCGCAGAGAGAGAAAGAGAAAGTAAGAGCGCAGAGAGAGATAGAGAAAGAGCGCAGAGAGAGAGAGAAAGAGCGCAGAGAGAGAAAGAGAAAGAAAGAGCGCAGAGAGAGAAAGAAAGAGCGCAGAGAGAGAGAAAGAGAGCAGAGAGAAAGAAAGTGCGCAGAGAGAAAGAAAGAGCGCAGAGAGAAAGAAAGAGCGCAGAGAGAGAGAAAGAAAGAGCGCAGAGAGAGAGAGAAAGAGCGCAGAGAGAAAGAAAGAAAGAGCGCAGAGAGAGAGAGAAAGAAAGAGCGCAGAGAGAGAAAGAAAGAGCGCAGAGAGAGAGAGCGCAGAGAGAGAGGAAGAAAGAGCGCAGAGAGAGAGAGAGAAAGAGCGCAGAGAGAGAGAGAAAGAGCGCAGAGAAAGAGAATGAGCGCAGAGAGAGAAAGAGAAAGAAAGAGCGCAGAGAGAGAAAGAGCGCAGAGAGAAAGAAAGAGCGCAGAGAGAGAGAGAGAAAGAGCGCAGAGAGAGAGAGAAAGAGCGCAGAGAGAGAGAAAGAGCGCAGAAAGAAAGAAAGAGCGCAGAGAGAGAGAAAGAAAGTGCGCAGAGAGAAAGAAAGAGCGCAGAGAGAGAGCGCAGAGAGAGAAAGAGAAAGAAAGAGCGCAGAGAGAGAGAGAGAAAGAGCGCAGAGAGAGAGAGAGAGAGAGAGAGCGCAGAGAGAGAGAAAGAGAAAGAAAGAGCACAGAGAGAGAGAAAGAGCGCAGAGAGAGAGAGAGAAAGAGCGCAGAGGGAGAGAAAGAAAGAGCGCAGAGAGAGAAAGAGAAAGAAAGAGCGCAGAGAGAGAAAGAGAAAGAAAGAGCGCAGAGAGAGAAAGAGCGCAGAGAGAGAGAAAGAGCGCAGAGAGAGAGAAAGAGAAAGAAAGAGCGCAGAGAGAGAGAAAGAGCGCAGAGAGAGAGAAAGAGCGCAGAGAGAGAGAAAGAGCGCAGAGAGAGAAAGAAAGAGCGCAGAGAGAGAGAAAGTAAGAGTGCAGAGAGAAAGAAAGAGCGCAGAGAGAAAGAAAGAAAGAGCGCAGAGAGAGAGAGAGGAAGAAAGAGCGCAGAGAGAGAGAGAAAGAAAGAGCGCAGAGAGAGAGAAAGAGCGCAGAGAGAGAGAAAGAGCGCAGAGAGAGAGAAAGAAAGAGCGCAGAGAGAGAGAGAGCGCAGAGAGAGAGAGAGCGCAGAGAGAGAGAGAGCGCAGAGAGAGAGAGAGCGCAGAGAGAGAGAGCGCAGAGAGATAGAAAGAGCGCAGAGAGAGAGAAAAAAAGAGCGCAGAGAGAGAGAAAAAAAGAGCGCAGAGAGAGAGAAAAAAAGAGCGCAGAGAGAGAGAAAAAAAGAGCGCAGAGAGAGAGAAAGAAAAAGCGCAGAGAGAGACAAAGAGCGCGGAGAGAGAGGAAGAAAGAGCGCAGAGAGAGAGAGAAAGAGCGCAGAGAGAGAGAAAAAGCGCAGAGAAAGAGAAAGAGCGCAGAGAGAGAAAGAGAAAGAAAGAGCGCAGAGAGAGAAAGAGTGCAGAGAGAAGGAAAGAGCGCAGAGAGAGAGAGAAAGTGCGCAGAGAGAGAGAAAGAGCGCAGAGAGAGAGAAAGAAAAAGCGCAGAGAGAGAGAAAGAGCGCAGAGAGAGAGAAAGAGCGCAGAGAGAGAGAAAGAAAAAGCGCAGAGAGAGAGAAAGAGCGCAGAGAGAGAGAAAGAGCGCAGAGAGAGAGAAAGAGCGCAGAGAGAGACAAAGAGCGCGGAGAGAGAGGAAGAAAGAGCGCAGAGAGAGAGAGAAAGAGCGCAGAGAGAGAGAAAAAGCACAGAGAAAGAGAAAGAGCGCAGAGAGAGAAAGAGAAAGAAAGAGCGCAGAGAGAGAAAGAGCGCAGAGAGAGAAAGAGCGCAGAGAGAAGGAAAGAGCGCAGAGAGAGAGAGAGAAAGTGCGCAGAGAGAGAGAAAGAGCGCAGAGAGAGAGAAAGAGCGCAGAGAGAGAGAAAGAAAAAGCGCAGAGAGAGAGAAAGAGCGCAGAGAGAGAGAAAGAGCGCAGAGAGAGAGAAAGAAAAAGCGCAGAGAGAGACAAAGAGCGCGGAGAGAGAGAAAGAAAGAGCGCAGAGAGAGAAAGAAAAAGCGCAGAGAGAGAAAGAAAGAGCGCAGAGAGAGAAAGAAAGAGCGCAGAGAGAGAAAGAAAGAGCGCAGAGAGTGAGAGAGAAAGAGCGCAGAGAGAAAGAAAGAGCGCAGAGAGAGAGAGAAAGAAAGAGCGCAGAGAGAGAGAGAAAGAAAGAGCGCAGAGAGCGAGAGAAAGAAAGAGCGCAGAGAGAGAGAGAAAGAAAGAGCGCAGAGAGAGAGAGGAAGAAAGAGCGCAGAGAGAGAGAAAGAAAGAGCACAGAGAGAAAGAAAGAGCACATAGAGAGAGAAAGAGCGCAGAGAGAGAGAGAAAGAGCGCAGAGAGAAAAAGAGAGCACAGAGAGAGAGCGCAGACAGAGAGAGAGACGCAGACAGAGAGAGAGAGCGCAGAGAGAGAGAGCGCAGAGAGAGAGAGCGCAGAGAGAGAGAGCACAGAGAGAGAGAGCGCAGAGAGAGAGAGCGCAGAGAGAAAGAGAGCGCAGAGAGAGAGAGAGAAAGAAAGAAAGAGCGCAGAGAGAGAGAAAGAGCGTAGAGAAAAAAAGAGCGCAGAGAGAGAGAGCGCAGAGAGAGAAAGAAAGAGCGCAGAGAGAGAAAGAAAGAAAGAGCGCAGAGAGAAAGAAAGAGCACATAGAGAGAGAAAGAGCGCAGAGAGAGAGAGAAAGAGCGCAGAGAGAAAAAGAGAGCACAGAGAGAGAGCGCAGACAGAGAGAGAGACGCAGACAGAGAGAGAGAGCGCAGAGAGAGAGAGCGCAGAGAGAGAGAGCGCAGAGAGAGAGAGCACAGAGAGAGAGAGCGCAGAGAGAGAGAGCGCAGAGAGAAAGAGAGCGCAGAGAGAGAGAGAGAAAGAAAGAAAGAGCGCAGAGAGAGAGAAAGAGCGTAGAGAAAAAAAGAGCGCAGAGAGAGAGAGCGCAGAGAGAGAAAGAAAGAGCGCAGAGAGAGAAAGAAAGAAAGAGCGCAGAGAGAGAGAAAGAAAGAGCGCAGAGAGAGAGAAAAAGCGCAGAGAGAGAAATAAAGAGCGCAGAGAGAGAAAGAAAGAGCGCAGAGAAAGAAAGAGCGCAGAGAGAGAGAAAGAAAGAGCGCAGAGAATGAAAGAGCGCAGAGAGAGAGAAAGAAAGAGCGCAGAGAGAGAAAGAAAGAGCGCAAAGAGAGAAAAAAAGAGCGCAGAGAGAAAGAAAGAAAGAGCGCAGAGAGAAAGAAAGAGCGCAGAGAGAGAGAGCGCAGAGAGAGAAAGAGAAAGAAAGAGCGCAGAGAGAGAAAGAGAAAGTAAGAGCGCAGAGAGAGATAGAGAAAGAGCGGAGAGAGAGAGAGAAAGAGCGCAGAGAGAGAAAGAGAAAGAAAGAGCGCAGAGAGAGAAAGAAAGAGCGCAGAGAGAGAGAAAGAGAGCAGAGAGAAAGAAAGTGCGCAGAGAGAAAGAAAGAGCGCAGAGAGAAAGAAAGAGCGCAGAGAGAGAGAAAGAAAGAGCGCAGAGAGAGAGAGAAAGAGCGCAGAGAGAAAGAAAGAGCGCAGAGAGAGAGAAAGAAAGAGCGCAGAGAGAGAAAGAAAGAGCGCAGAGAGAGAGAGAGCGCAGAGAGAGAGAGCGCAGAGAGAGAGAGAGCGCAGAGAGAGAGAGAGCGCAGAGAGAGAGAGAGCGCAGAGAGAGAGAGAGCGCAGAGAGAGAGAGAGCGCAGAGAGATAGAAAGAGCGCAGAGAGATAGAAAGAGCGCAGAGAGAGAGAAAAAAAGAGCGCAGAGAGAGAGAAAAAAAGAGCGCAGAGAGAGAGAAAAAAAGAGCGCAGAGAGAGAGAAAAAAAGAGCGCAGAGAGAGAGAAAGAAAAAGCGCAGAGAGAGACAAAGAGCGCGGAGAGAGAGGAAGAAAGAGCGCAGAGAGAGAGAGAAAGAGCGCAGAGAGAGAGAAAAAGCGCAGAGAAAGAGCGCAGAGAGAGAAAGAGAAAGAAAGAGCGCAGAGAGAGAAAGAGCGCAGAGAGAGAAAGAGCGCAGAGAGAAGGAAAGAGCGCAGAGAGAGAGAGAGAAAGTGCGCAGAGAGAGAGAAAGAGCGCAGAGAGAGAGAAAGAGCGCAGAGAGAGAGAAAGAAAAAGCGCAGAGAGAGAGAAAGAGCGCAGAGAGAGAGAAAGAGCGCAGAGAGAGAGAAAGAAAAAGCGCAGAGAGAGACAAAGAGCGCGGAGAGAGAGAAAGAAAGAGCGCAGAGAGAGAAAGAAAAAGCGCAGAGAGAGAAAGAAAGAGCGCAGAGAGAGAAAGAAAGAGCGCAGAGAGAGAAAGAAAGAGCGCAGAGAGTGAGAGAGAAAGAGCGCAGAGAGAAAGAAAGAGCGCAGAGAGAGAGAGAAAGAAAGAGCGCAGAGAGAGAGAGAAAGAAAGAGCGCAGAGAGAGAGAGAAAGAAAGAGCGCAGAGAGAGAGAGAAAGAAAGAGCGCAGAGAGAGAGAGGAAGAAAGAGCGCAGAGAGAGAGAAAGAAAGAGCACAGAGAGAAAGAAAGAGCACATAGAGAGAGAAAGAGCGCAGAGAGAGAGAGAAAGAGCGCAGAGAGAAAAAGAGAGCACAGAGAGAGAGCGTAGACAGAGAGAGAGACGCAGACAGAGAGAGAGAGCGCAGAGAGAGAGAGCGCAGAGAGAGAGAGCGCAGAGAGAGAGCGCAGAGAGAAAGAGAGCGCAGAGAGAGAGAGAGAAAGAAAGAAAGAGCGCAGAGAGAGAGAAAGAGCGTAGAGAAAAAAAGAGCGCAGAGAGAGAGAGCGCAGAGAGAGAAAGAAAGAGCGCAGAGAGAGAAAGAAAGAAAGAGCGCAGAGAGAGAGAAAGAAAGAGCGCAGAGAGAGAGAAAAAGCGCAGAGAGAGAAATAAAGAGCGCAGAGAGAGAAAGAAAGAGCGCAGAGAAAGAAAGAGCGCAGAGAGAGAGAAAGAAAGAGCGCAGAGAATGAAAGAGCGCAGAGAGAGAGTAAGAAAGAGCGCAGAGAGAGAAAGAAAGAGCGCAAAGAGAGAAAAAAAGAGCGCAGAGAGAAAGAAAGAAAGAGCGCAGAGAGAAAGAAAGAGCGCAGAGAGAGAGAGCGCAGAGAGAGAAAGAGAAAGAAAAAGCGCAGAGAGAGAAAGAGAAAGTAAGAGCGCAGAGAGAGATAGAGAAAGAGCGCAGAGAGAGAGAGAAAGAGCGCAGAGAGAGAAAGAGAAAGAAAGAGCGCAGAGAGAGAAAGAAAGAGCGCAGAGAGAGAGAAAGAGAGCAGAGAGAAAGAAAGTGCGCAGAGAGAAAGAAAGAGCGCAGAGAGAGAGAAAGAAAGAGCGCAGAGAGAGAGAGAAAGAGCGCAGAGAGAAAGAAAGAAAGAGCGCAGAGAGAGAGAGAAAGAAAGAGCGCAGAGAGAGAAAAAAAGAGCGCAGAGAGAGAGAGCGCAGAGAGAGAGGAAGAAAGAGCGCAGAGAGAGAGAGAGAAAGAGCGCAGAGAGAGAGAGAAAGAGCGCAGAGAAAGAGAATGAGCGCAGAGAGAGAAAGAGAAAGAAAGAGCGCAGAGAGAGAAAGAGCGCAGAGAGAAAGAAAGAGCGCAGAGAGAGAGAGAGAAAGAGCGCAGAGAGAGAGAGAAAGAGCGCAGAGAGAGAGAAAGAGCGCAGAAAGAAAGAAAGAGCGCAGAGAGAGAGAAAGAAAGTGCGCAGAGAGAAAGAAAGAGCGCAGAGAGAGAGCGCAGAGAGAGAAAGAGAAAGAAAGAGCGCAGAGAGAGAGAGAGAAAGAGCGCAGAGAGAGAGAGAGAGAGAGAGAGCGCAGAGAGAGAGAAAGAGAAAGAAAGAGCACAGAGAGAGAGAAAGAGCGCAGAGAGAGAGAGAGAAAGAGCGCAGAGGGAGAGAAAGAAAGAGCGCAGAGAGAGAGAAAGTAAGAGTGCAGAGAGAAAGAAAGAGCGCAGAGAGAAAGAAAGAAAGAGCGCAGAGAGAGAGAGAGAAAGAAAGAGCGCAGAGAGAGAGAGAAAGAAAGAGCGCAGAGAGAGAGAGAAAGAAAGAGCGCAGAGAGAGAGAGAAAGAAAGAGCGCAGAGAGAGAGAGGAAGAAAGAGCGCAGAGAGAGAGAAAGAAAGAGCACAGAGAGAAAGAAAGAGCACATAGAGAGAGAAAGAGCGCAGAGAGAGAGAGAAAGAGCGCAGAGAGAAAAAGAGAGCACAGAGAGAGAGCGTAGACAGAGAGAGAGACGCAGACAGAGAGAGAGAGCGCAGAGAGAGAGAAAAAAAGAGCGCAGAGAGAGAGAAAAAAAGAGCGCAGAGAGAGAGAAAAAAAGAGCGCAGAGAGAGAGAAAGAAAAAGCGCAGAGAGAGACAAAGAGCGCGGAGAGAGAGGAAGAAAGAGCGCAGAGAGAGAGAGAAAGAGCGCAGAGAGAGAGAAAAAGCGCAGAGAAAGAGCGCAGAGAGAGAAAGAGAAAGAAAGAGCGCAGAGAGAGAAAGAGCGCAGAGAGAGAAAGAGCGCAGAGAGAAGGAAAGAGCGCAGAGAGAGAGAGAGAAAGTGCGCAGAGAGAGAGAAAGAGCGCAGAGAGAGAGAAAGAGCGCAGAGAGAGAGAAAGAAAAAGCGCAGAGAGAGAGAAAGAGCGCAGAGAGAGAGAAAGAGCGCAGAGAGAGAGAAAGAAAAAGCGCAGAGAGAGACAAAGAGCGCGGAGAGAGAGAAAGAAAGAGCGCAGAGAGAGAAAGAAAGAGCGCAGAGAGAGAAAGAAAGAGCGCAGAGAGTGAGAGAGAAAGAGCGCAGAGAGAAAGAAAGAGCGCAGAGAGAGAGAGAAAGAAAGAGCGCAGAGAGAGAGAGAAAGAAAGAGCGCAGAGAGAGAGAGAAAGAAAGAGCGCAGAGAGAGAGAGAAAGAAAGAGCGCAGAGAGAGAGAGGAAGAAAGAGCGCAGAGAGAGAGAAAGAAAGAGCACAGAGAGAAAGAAAGAGCACATAGAGAGAGAAAGAGCGCAGAGAGAGAGAGAAAGAGCGCAGAGAGAAAAAGAGAGCACAGAGAGAGAGCGTAGACAGAGAGAGAGACGCAGACAGAGAGAGAGAGCGCAGAGAGAGAGAGCGCAGAGAGAGAGAGCGCAGAGAGAGAGCGCAGAGAGAAAGAGAGCGCAGAGAGAGAGAGAGAAAGAAAGAAAGAGCGCAGAGAGAGAGAAAGAGCGTAGAGAAAAAAAGAGCGCAGAGAGAGAGAGCGCAGAGAGAGAAAGAAAGAGCGCAGAGAGAGAAAGAAAGAAAGAGCGCAGAGAGAGAGAAAGAAAGAGCGCAGAGAGAGAGAAAAAGCGCAGAGAGAGAAATAAAGAGCGCAGAGAGAGAAAGAAAGAGCGCAGAGAAAGAAAGAGCGCAGAGAGAGAGAAAGAAAGAGCGCAGAGAATGAAAGAGCGCAGAGAGAGAGAAAGAAAGAGCGCAGAGAGAGAAAGAAAGAGCGCAAAGAGAGAAAAAAAGAGCGCAGAGAGAAAGAAAGAAAGAGCGCAGAGAGAAAGAAAGAGCGCAGAGAGAGAGAGCGCAGAGAGAGAAAGAGAAAGAAAAAGCGCAGAGAGAGAAAGAGAAAGTAAGAGCGCAGAGAGAGATAGAGAAAGAGCGCAGAGAGAGAGAGAAAGAGCGCAGAGAGAGAAAGAGAAAGAAAGAGCGCAGAGAGAGAAAGAAAGAGCGCAGAGAGAGAGAAAGAGAGCAGAGAGAAAGAAAGTGCGCAGAGAGAAAGAAAGAGCGCAGAGAGAAAGAAAGAGCGCAGAGAGAGAGAAAGAAAGAGCGCAGAGAGAGAGAGAAAGAGCGCAGAGAGAAAGAAAGAAAGAGCGCAGAGAGAGAGAGAAAGAAAGAGCGCAGAGAGAGAAAGAAAGAGCGCAGAGAGAGAGAGCGCAGAGAGAGAGGAAGAAAGAGCGCAGAGAGAGAGAGAGAAAGAGCGCAGAGAGAGAGAGAAAGAGCGCAGAGAAAGAGAATGAGCGCAGAGAGAGAAAGAGAAAGAAAGAGCGCAGAGAGAGAAAGAGCGCAGAGAGAAAGAAAGAGCGCAGAGAGAGAGAGAGAAAGAGCGCAGAGAGAGAGAGAAAGAGCGCAGAGAGAGAGAAAGAGCGCAGAAAGAAAGAAAGAGCGCAGAGAGAGAGAAAGAAAGTGCGCAGAGAGAAAGAAAGAGCGCAGAGAGAGAGCGCAGAGAGAGAAAGAGAAAGAAAGAGCGCAGAGAGAGAGAGAGAAAGAGCGCAGAGAGAGAGAGAGAGAGAGAGAGCGCAGAGAGAGAGAAAGAGAAAGAAAGAGCACAGAGAGAGAGAAAGAGCGCAGAGAGAGAGAGAGAAAGAGCGCAGAGGGAGAGAAAGAAAGAGCGCAGAGAGAGAGAAAGTAAGAGTGCAGAGAGAAAGAAAGAGCGCAGAGAGAAAGAAAGAAAGAGCGCAGAGAGAGAGAGAGAAAGAAAAAGCGCAGAGAAAGAAAGAGCGCAGAGAGAGGAAGAAAGAGCGCAGAGAAAGAGAGAAAGAAAGATCGCAGAGAGAGAGAAAGAGCGCAGAGAGAGAGAAAGAAAGAGCGCAGAGAGAGAGCGGAGAGAGAGAGCGCAGAGAGAGAGAGAGAGCGCATAAAGAGAGAGAGTGCAGAGAGAGAGAGAGCGCAGAGAGAGAGAGAGCGCAGAAAGAGAGAGAGTGCAGAGAGAGAGAGAGCGCAGAGAGAGAGAATGAGCGCAGAGAGAAAGAAAGAGCGCAGAGAGAGAGAAAGAGAGCAGAGAGAAAGAAAGTGCGCAGAGAGAAAGAAAGAGCGCAGAGAGAGAGAAAGAAAGAGCGCAGAGAGAGAAAGAAAGAGCGCAGAGAGAGAGAGAAAGAGCGCAGCGAGAGAGAGAGAGAGCGCAGAGAGAGAGAAAGAAAGAGCGCAGAGAGAGAGAGAAAGAAAGAGCGCAGAGAGAGAAAGAAAGAGCGCAGAGAGAGAGAAAGAGCGCAGAGAGAGAGAAAGAGCGCAGAGAGAGAAAGAGCGCAGAGAGAAAGAAAGAGCACAGAGAGAGAGAGAGAGCTCAGAGAGAGAGAAAAAAAGAGCGCAGAGAGAGAGAAAAAAAGAGCGCAGAGAGAGAGAAAGAAAAAGCGCAGAGAGAGAAAGAAAGAGCGCAGAGAGAGAGAGAAAGAGCGCAGAGAGTGAGAAAGAAAGAGCGCAGAGAGAAAGAAAGAGCGCAGAGAGAGAGAGAAAGAAAGAGCTCAGAGAGAGAAAGAAAGAGCGCAGAGAGAGAGAGGAAGAAAGAGCGCAGAGAGAGAGAAAGAGCGCAGAGAGAGAGAAAGAGTGCAGAGAGAGAAAGAGCAGAGAGAGAGAAAGAGCACAGAGAGAGAGAAAGAGAACAGAGAGAGAGAAAGAAAGAGCACAGAGAGAGAGAAAGAAAGAGCGCAGAGAGAGAAAGAAAGAGTGCAGAGAGAGAGCGCAGAGAGAGAGAGAGAGTGCAGAGAGAGAAATAAAGAGCGCAGAGAGAGAAATAAAGAGCGCAGAGAGAGAAATAAAGAGCGCAGAGAGAGAAATAAAGAGCGCAGAGAGAGAAATAAAGAGCGCAGAGAGAGAAATAAAGAGCGCAGAGAGAGAAATAAAGAGCGCAGAGAGAGAAATAAAGAGCGCAGAGAGAGAGAAAGAAAGAGCGCAGAGAGAGAGAAAAAGAGCGCAAAGAGAGAAAAAAAGAGCGCAGAGAGAAAAAAGAAAGAGCGCAGAGAGAAAGAAAGAAAGAGCGCAGAGAGAGAGAGCGCAGAGAGAGAAAGAGAAAGAAAGAGCGCAGAGAGAGAGAGAGAGAAAGAGCGCCGAGAGAGAGAGAGAAAGAGCGCAGAGAGAAAGAAAGAGAAAGAAAGAGCGCACAGAGAGAAAGTGCGCAGAGAGAGAAAGAGCGCAGAGAGAAAGAAAGAGCGCAGAGAGAGAGAGAGAGAAAGAGCGCAGAGAGAGAAAGAAAGAGCGCAAAGAGAGAAAAAAAGAGCGCAGAAAGAAAGAAAGAGCGCAGAGAGAAAGAAAGAAAGAGCGCAGAGAGAGAAAGAGCGCAGAGAGAGCAAGAGAAAGAAAGAGCGCAGAGAGAGAGAGAGAGGGCGCAGAGAGAGAGAATAAGCGCAGAGAGAGAAATAAAGAGCGCAGAGAGAGAAAGAAAGAGCGCAGAGAAAGAAAGAGCGCAGATAGAGAGAAAGAAAGAGCGCAGAGAGAAAGAAAGAGAGCAGAGAGAGAAAGAAAGAGCGCAAAGAACGAAAAAAAGAACGCAAAGAGAGAAAAAAAGAGCGCAGAGAGAAAGAAAGAAAGAGCGCAGAGAGAAAGAAAGAGCGCAGAGAGAGAGAGCGCAGAGAGAGAAAGAGAAAGAAAGAGCGCAGAGAGAGAAAGAGAAAGAAAGAGCGCAGAGAGAGAGAGAGAAAGAGCGCAGAGAGAGAGAGAAAGAGCGCAGAAAGAGAGAAAGAGAAAGAAGAGCGCAGAGAGAGAAAGAAAGAGCGCAGAGAGAGAGAAAGAGCGCAGAGAGAGAGAAAGAGAGCAGAGAGAGAGAAAGAGCGCAGAGAGAGAGAAAGAGCGCAGAGAGAGAGAAAGAGCACAGAGAGAGAGAAAGAGCGCAGAGAGAGAGAAAGAAAGAGCGCAGAGAGAGAGCAAGAGCGCAGAGAGAGAAAGAAAGAGCGCAGAGAGAAAGAAAGAGCGCAGAGAGAGAGCGCAGAGAGAGAGAAAGAGCGCAGAGAGAGAAATAAAGAGCGCAGAGAGAGAAATAAAGAGCGCAGAGAGAGAGAAAGAAAGAGCGCAGAGAGAGAAAAAAAGAGCGCAAAGAGAGAAAAAAAGAGCGCAAAGAGAGAAAAAAAGAGCGCAAAGAGAGAAAAAAAGAGCGCAAAGAGAGAAAAAAAGAGCGCAGAGAGAAAGAAAGAAAGAGCGCAGAGAGAAAGAAAGAGCGCAGAGAGAGAGAGCGCAGAGAGAGAAAGAGAAAGAAAGAGCGCAGAGAGAGAGAGAAAGAGCGCCGAGAGAGAGAAAGAGCGCAGAGAGAGAGAAAGAGAAAGAAAGAGCGCAGAGAGAGAAAGAGCGCAGAGAGAAAGAGCGCAGAGAAAGAGAGAGAGAGAGCGCAGAGAGAGAAAGAAAGAGCGCAAAGAGAGAAAAAAAGAGCGCAGAAAGAAAGAGCGCAGAGAGAGAGAAAGAAAGAGCGCAGAGAGAGAGAGAGAAAGAGCGCAGAGAGAGAGAGAAAGAGCGCAGAGAGAGAGAAAGAGCGCAGAGAGAGAGAAAGAGCGCAGAGAGAGAGAAAGAGCGCAGAGAGAGAGAAAGAGCGCAGAGAGAGAGAAAGAGCGCAGAGAGAGAGAAAGAGCGCAGAGAGAGAGAAAGAGCGCAGAGAGAGAGAGAAAGAAAGAGCGCAGAGAGAGAAAGAAATAGCGCAGAGAGAGAGAAAGAGCGCAGAGAGAGAGAGGAAGAAAGAGCGCAGAGAGAGAGAAAGAAAAAGCGCAGAGAGAGACAAAGAGCGCGGAGAGAGAGAAAGAAAGAGCGCAGAGAGAGAAAGAAAAAGCGCAGAGAGAGAAAGAAAGAGCGCAGAGAGAGAAAGAAAGAGCGCAGAGAGAGAAAGAAAGAGCGCAGAGAGTGAGAGAGAAAGAGCGCAGAGAGAAAGAAAGAGCGCAGAGAGAGAGAGAAAGAAAGAGCGCAGAGAGAGAGAGAAAGAAAGAGCGCAGAGAGAGAGAGAAAGAAAGAGCGCAGAGAGAGAGAGAAAGAAAGAGCGCAGAGAGAGAGAGGAAGAAAGAGCGCAGAGAGAGAGAAAGAAAGAGCACAGAGAGAAAGAAAGAGCACATAGAGAGAGAAAGAGCGCAGAGAGAGAGAGAAAGAGCGCAGAGAGAAAAAGAGAGCACAGAGAGAGAGCGTAGACAGAGAGAGAGACGCAGACAGAGAGAGAGAGCGCAGAGAGAGAGAGCGCAGAGAGAGAGAGCGCAGAGAGAAAGAGAGCGCAGAGAGAGAGAGAGAAAGAAAGAAAGAGCGCAGAGAGAGAGAAAGAGCGTAGAGAAAAAAAGAGCGCAGAGAGAGAGAGCGCAGAGAGAGAAAGAAAGAGCGCAGAGAGAGAAAGAAAGAAAGAGCGCAGAGAGAGAGAAAGAAAGAGCGCAGAGAGAGAGAAAAAGCGCAGAGAGAGAAATAAAGAGCGCAGAGAGAGAAAGAAAGAGCGCAGAGAAAGAAAGAGCGCAGAGAGAGAGAAAGAAAGAGCGCAGAGAATGAAAGAGCGCAGAGAGAGAGAAAGAAAGAGCGCAGAGAGAGAAAGAAAGAGCGCAAAGAGAGAAAAAAAGAGCGCAGAGAGAAAGAAAGAAAGAGCGCAGAGAGAAAGAAAGAGCGCAGAGAGAGAGAGCGCAGAGAGAGAAAGAGAAAGAAAAAGCGCAGAGAGAGAAAGAGAAAGTAAGAGCGCAGAGAGAGATAGAGAAAGAGCGCAGAGAGAGAGAGAAAGAGCGCAGAGAGAGAAAGAGAAAGAAAGAGCGCAGAGAGAGAAAGAAAGAGCGCAGAGAGAGAGAAAGAGAGCAGAGAGAAAGAAAGTGCGCAGAGAGAAAGAAAGAGCGCAGAGAGAAAGAAAGAGCGCAGAGAGAGAGAAAGAAAGAGCGCAGAGAGAGAGAGAAAGAGCGCAGAGAGAAAGAAAGAAAGAGCGCAGAGAGAGAGAGAAAGAAAGAGCGCAGAGAGAGAAAGAAAGAGCGCAGAGAGAGAGAGCGCAGAGAGAGAGGAAGAAAGAGCGCAGAGAGAGAGAGAGAAAGAGCGCAGAGAGAGAGAGAAAGAGCGCAGAGAAAGAGAATGAGCGCAGAGAGAGAAAGAGAAAGAAAGAGCGCAGAGAGAGAAAGAGCGCAGAGAGAAAGAAAGAGCGCAGAGAGAGAGAGAGAAAGAGCGCAGAGAGAGAGAGAAAGAGCGCAGAGAGAGAGAAAGAGCGCAGAAAGAAAGAAAGAGCGCAGAGAGAGAGAAAGAAAGTGCGCAGAGAGAAAGAAAGAGCGCAGAGAGAGAGCGCAGAGAGAGAAAGAGAAAGAAAGAGCGCAGAGAGAGAGAGAGAAAGAGCGCAGAGAGAGAGAGAGAGAGAGAGAGAGCGCAGAGAGAGAGAAAGAGAAAGAAAGAGCACAGAGAGAGAGAAAGAGCGCAGAGAGAGAGAGAGAAAGAGCGCAGAGGGAGAGAAAGAAAGAGCGCAGAGAGAGAGAAAGTAAGAGTGCAGAGAGAAAGAAAGAGCGCAGAGAGAAAGAAAGAAAGAGCGCAGAGAGAGAGAGAGAAAGAAAGAGCGCAGAGAGAGAGAGAAAGAAAGAGCGCAGAGAGAGAGAGAAAGAAAGAGCGCAGAGAGAGAGAGAAAGAAAGAGCGCAGAGAGAGAGAGGAAGAAAGAGCGCAGAGAGAGAGAAAGAAAGAGCACAGAGAGAAAGAAAGAGCACATAGAGAGAGAAAGAGCGCAGAGAGAGAGAGAAAGAGCGCAGAGAGAAAAAGAGAGCACAGAGAGAGAGCGTAGACAGAGAGAGAGACGCAGACAGAGAGAGAGAGCGCAGAGAGAGAGAAAAAAAGAGCGCAGAGAGAGAGAAAAAAAGAGCGCAGAGAGAGAGAAAAAAAGAGCGCAGAGAGAGAGAAAGAAAAAGCGCAGAGAGAGACAAAGAGCGCGGAGAGAGAGGAAGAAAGAGCGCAGAGAGAGAGAGAAAGAGCGCAGAGAGAGAGAAAAAGCGCAGAGAAAGAGCGCAGAGAGAGAAAGAGAAAGAAAGAGCGCAGAGAGAGAAAGAGCGCAGAGAGAGAAAGAGCGCAGAGAGAAGGAAAGAGCGCAGAGAGAGAGAGAGAAAGTGCGCAGAGAGAGAGAAAGAGCGCAGAGAGAGAGAAAGAGCGCAGAGAGAGAGAAAGAAAAAGCGCAGAGAGAGAGAAAGAGCGCAGAGAGAGAGAAAGAGCGCAGAGAGAGAGAAAGAAAAAGCGCAGAGAGAGACAAAGAGCGCGGAGAGAGAGAAAGAAAGAGCGCAGAGAGAGAAAGAAAGAGCGCAGAGAGAGAAAGAAAGAGCGCAGAGAGTGAGAGAGAAAGAGCGCAGAGAGAAAGAAAGAGCGCAGAGAGAGAGAGAAAGAAAGAGCGCAGAGAGAGAGAGAAAGAAAGAGCGCAGAGAGAGAGAGAAAGAAAGAGCGCAGAGAGAGAGAGAAAGAAAGAGCGCAGAGAGAGAGAGGAAGAAAGAGCGCAGAGAGAGAGAAAGAAAGAGCACAGAGAGAAAGAAAGAGCACATAGAGAGAGAAAGAGCGCAGAGAGAGAGAGAAAGAGCGCAGAGAGAAAAAGAGAGCACAGAGAGAGAGCGTAGACAGAGAGAGAGACGCAGACAGAGAGAGAGAGCGCAGAGAGAGAGAGCGCAGAGAGAGAGAGCGCAGAGAGAGAGCGCAGAGAGAAAGAGAGCGCAGAGAGAGAGAGAAAGAAAGAAAGAGCGCAGAGAGAGAGAAAGAGCGTAGAGAAAAAAAGAGCGCAGAGAGAGAGAGCGCAGAGAGAGAAAGAAAGAGCGCAGAGAGAGAAAGAAAAAAAGAGCGCAGAGAGAGAGAAAGAAAGAGCGCAGAGAGAGAGAAAAAGCGCAGAGAGAGAAATAAAGAGCGCAGAGAGAGAAAGAAAGAGCGCAGAGAAAGAAAGAGCGCAGAGAGAGAGAAAGAAAGAGCGCAGAGAATGAAAGAGCGCAGAGAGAGAGAAAGAAAGAGCGCAGAGAGAGAAAGAAAGAGCGCAAAGAGAGAAAAAAAGAGCGCAGAGAGAAAGAAAGAAAGAGCGCAGAGAGAAAGAAAGAGCGCAGAGAGAGAGAGCGCAGAGAGAGAAAGAGAAAGAAAAAGCGCAGAGAGAGAAAGAGAAAGTAAGAGCGCAGAGAGAGATAGAGAAAGAGCGCAGAGAGAGAGAGAAAGAGCGCAGAGAGAGAAAGAGAAAGAAAGAGCGCAGAGAGAGAAAGAAAGAGCGCAGAGAGAGAGAAAGAGAGCAGAGAGAAAGAAAGTGCGCAGAGAGAAAGAAAGAGCGCAGAGAGAAAGAAAGAGCGCAGAGAGAGAGAAAGAAAGAGCGCAGAGAGAGAGAGAAAGAGCGCAGAGAGAAAGAAAGAAAGAGCGCAGAGAGAGAGAGAAAGAAAGAGCGCAGAGAGAGAAAGAAAGAGCGCAGAGAGAGAGAGCGCAGAGAGAGAGGAAGAAAGAGCGCAGAGAGAGAGAGAGAAAGAGCGCAGAGAGAGAGAGAAAGAGCGCAGAGAGAGAGAAAGAGCGCAGAAAGAAAGAAAGAGCGCAGAGAGAGAGAAAGAAAGTGCGCAGAGAGAAAGAAAGAGCGCAGAGAGAGAGCGCAGAGAGAGAAAGAGAAAGAAAGAGCGCAGAGAGAGAGAGAGAAAGAGCGCAGAGAGAGAGAGAGAGAGAGAGAGCGCAGAGAGAGAGAAAGAGAAAGAAAGAGCACAGAGAGAGAGAAAGAGCGCAGAGAGAGAGAGAGAAAGAGCGCAGAGGGAGAGAAAGAAAGAGCGCAGAGAGAGAGAAAGTAAGAGTGCAGAGAGAAAGAAAGAGCGCAGAGAGAAAGAAAGAAAGAGCGCAGAGAGAGAGAGAGAAAGAAAAAGCGCAGAGAAAGAAAGAGCGCAGAGAGAGGAAGAAAGAGCGCAGAGAAAGAGAGAAAGAAAGATCGCAGAGAGAGAGAAAGAGCGCAGAGAGAGAGAAAGAAAGAGCGCAGAGAGAGAGCGGAGAGAGAGAGCGCAGAGAGAGAGAGAGAGCGCATAAAGAGAGAGAGTGCAGAGAGAGAGAGAGCGCAGAGAGAGAGAGAGCGCAGAAAGAGAGAGAGTGCAGAGAGAGAGAGAGCGCAGAGAGAGAGAATGAGCGCAGAGAGAAAGAAAGAGCGCAGAGAGAGAGAAAGAGAGCAGAGAGAAAGAAAGTGCGCAGAGAGAAAGAAAGAGCGCAGAGAGAGAGAAAGAAAGAGCGCAGAGAGAGAAAGAAAGAGCGCAGAGAGAGAGAGAAAGAGCGCAGCGAGAGAGAGAGAGAGCGCAGAGAGAGAGAAAGAAAGAGCGCAGAGAGAGAGAGAAAGAAAGAGCGCAGAGAGAGAAAGAAAGAGCGCAGAGAGAGAGAAAGAGCGCAGAGAGAGAGAAAGAGCGCAGAGAGAGAAAGAGCGCAGAGAGAAAGAAAGAGCACAGAGAGAGAGAGAGAGCTCAGAGAGAGAGAAAGAAAAAGCGCAGAGAGAGACAAAGAGCGCGGAGAGAGAGAAAGAAAGAGCGCAGAGAGAGAAAGAAAAAGCGCAGAGAGAGAAAGAAAGAGCGCAGAGAGAGAAAGAAAGAGCGCAGAGAGAGAAAGAAAGAGCGCAGAGAGTGAGAGAGAAAGAGCGCAGAGAGAAAGAAAGAGCGCAGAGAGAGAGAGAAAGAAAGAGCGCAGAGAGAGAGAGAAAGAAAGAGCGCAGAGAGAGAGAGAAAGAAAGAGCGCAGAGAGAGAGAGAAAGAAAGAGCGCAGAGAGAGAGAGGAAGAAAGAGCGCAGAGAGAGAGAAAGAAAGAGCACAGAGAGAAAGAAAGAGCACATAGAGAGAGAAAGAGCGCAGAGAGAGAGAGAAAGAGCGCAGAGAGAAAAAGAGAGCACAGAGAGAGAGCGTAGACAGAGAGAGAGACGCAGACAGAGAGAGAGAGCGCAGAGAGAGAGAGCGCAGAGAGAGAGAGCGCAGAGAGAGAGCGCAGAGAGAAAGAGAGCGCAGAGAGAGAGAGAGAAAGAAAGAAAGAGCGCAGAGAGAGAGAAAGAGCGTAGAGAAAAAAAGAGCGCAGAGAGAGAGAGCGCAGAGAGAGAAAGAAAGAGCGCAGAGAGAGAAAGAAAGAAAGAGCGCAGAGAGAGAGAAAGAAAGAGCGCAGAGAGAGAGAAAAAGCGCAGAGAGAGAAATAAAGAGCGCAGAGAGAGAAAGAAAGAGCGCAGAGAAAGAAAGAGCGCAGAGAGAGAGAAAGAAAGAGCGCAGAGAATGAAAGAGCGCAGAGAGAGAGAAAGAAAGAGCGCAGAGAGAGAAAGAAAGAGCGCAAAGAGAGAAAAAAAGAGCGCAGAGAGAAAGAAAGAAAGAGCGCAGAGAGAAAGAAAGAGCGCAGAGAGAGAGAGCGCAGAGAGAGAAAGAGAAAGAAAAAGCGCAGAGAGAGAAAGAGAAAGTAAGAGCGCAGAGAGAGATAGAGAAAGAGCGCAGAGAGAGAGAGAAAGAGCGCAGAGAGAGAAAGAGAAAGAAAGAGCGCAGAGAGAGAAAGAAAGAGCGCAGAGAGAGAGAAAGAGAGCAGAGAGAAAGAAAGTGCGCAGAGAGAAAGAAAGAGCGCAGAGAGAAAGAAAGAGCGCAGAGAGAGAGAAAGAAAGAGCGCAGAGAGAGAGAGAAAGAGCGCAGAGAGAAAGAAAGAAAGAGCGCAGAGAGAGAGAGAAAGAAAGAGCGCAGAGAGAGAAAGAAAGAGCGCAGAGAGAGAGAGCGCAGAGAGAGAGGAAGAAAGAGCGCAGAGAGAGAGAGAGAAAGAGCGCAGAGAGAGAGAGAAAGAGCGCAGAGAAAGAGAATGAGCGCAGAGAGAGAAAGAGAAAGAAAGAGCGCAGAGAGAGAAAGAGCGCAGAGAGAAAGAAAGAGCGCAGAGAGAGAGAGAGAAAGAGCGCAGAGAGAGAGAGAAAGAGCGCAGAGAGAGAGAAAGAGCGCAGAAAGAAAGAAAGAGCGCAGAGAGAGAGAAAGAAAGTGCGCAGAGAGAAAGAAAGAGCGCAGAGAGAGAGCGCAGAGAGAGAAAGAGAAAGAAAGAGCGCAGAGAGAGAGAGAGAAAGAGCGCAGAGAGAGAGAGAGAGAGAGAGAGCGCAGAGAGAGAGAAAGAGAAAGAAAGAGCACAGAGAGAGAGAAAGAGCGCAGAGAGAGAGAGAGAAAGAGCGCAGAGGGAGAGAAAGAAAGAGCGCAGAGAGAGAGAAAGTAAGAGTGCAGAGAGAAAGAAAGAGCGCAGAGAGAAAGAAAGAAAGAGCGCAGAGAGAGAGAGAGAAAGAAAGAGCGCAGAGAGAGAGAGAAAGAAAGAGCGCAGAGAGAGAGAGAAAGAAAGAGCGCAGAGAGAGAGAGAAAGAAAGAGCGCAGAGAGAGAGAGGAAGAAAGAGCGCAGAGAGAGAGAAAGAAAGAGCACAGAGAGAAAGAAAGAGCACATAGAGAGAGAAAGAGCGCAGAGAGAGAGAGAAAGAGCGCAGAGAGAAAAAGAGAGCACAGAGAGAGAGCGTAGACAGAGAGAGAGACGCAGACAGAGAGAGAGAGCGCAGAGAGAGAGAAAAAAAGAGCGCAGAGAGAGAGAAAAAAAGAGCGCAGAGAGAGAGAAAAAAAGAGCGCAGAGAGAGAGAAAGAAAAAGCGCAGAGAGAGACAAAGAGCGCGGAGAGAGAGGAAGAAAGAGCGCAGAGAGAGAGAGAAAGAGCGCAGAGAGAGAGAAAAAGCGCAGAGAAAGAGCGCAGAGAGAGAAAGAGAAAGAAAGAGCGCAGAGAGAGAAAGAGCGCAGAGAGAGAAAGAGCGCAGAGAGAAGGAAAGAGCGCAGAGAGAGAGAGAGAAAGTGCGCAGAGAGAGAGAAAGAGCGCAGAGAGAGAGAAAGAGCGCAGAGAGAGAGAAAGAAAAAGCGCAGAGAGAGAGAAAGAGCGCAGAGAGAGAGAAAGAGCGCAGAGAGAGAGAAAGAAAAAGCGCAGAGAGAGACAAAGAGCGCGGAGAGAGAGAAAGAAAGAGCGCAGAGAGAGAAAGAAAGAGCGCAGAGAGAGAAAGAAAGAGCGCAGAGAGTGAGAGAGAAAGAGCGCAGAGAGAAAGAAAGAGCGCAGAGAGAGAGAGAAAGAAAGAGCGCAGAGAGAGAGAGAAAGAAAGAGCGCAGAGAGAGAGAGAAAGAAAGAGCGCAGAGAGAGAGAGAAAGAAAGAGCGCAGAGAGAGAGAGGAAGAAAGAGCGCAGAGAGAGAGAAAGAAAGAGCACAGAGAGAAAGAAAGAGCACATAGAGAGAGAAAGAGCGCAGAGAGAGAGAGAAAGAGCGCAGAGAGAAAAAGAGAGCACAGAGAGAGAGCGTAGACAGAGAGAGAGACGCAGACAGAGAGAGAGAGCGCAGAGAGAGAGAGCGCAGAGAGAGAGAGCGCAGAGAGAGAGCGCAGAGAGAAAGAGAGCGCAGAGAGAGAGAGAGAAAGAAAGAAAGAGCGCAGAGAGAGAGAAAGAGCGTAGAGAAAAAAAGAGCGCAGAGAGAGAGAGCGCAGAGAGAGAAAGAAAGAGCGCAGAGAGAGAAAGAAAGAAAGAGCGCAGAGAGAGAGAAAGAAAGAGCGCAGAGAGAGAGAAAAAGCGCAGAGAGAGAAATAAAGAGCGCAGAGAGAGAAAGAAAGAGCGCAGAGAAAGAAAGAGCGCAGAGAGAGAGAAAGAAAGAGCGCAGAGAATGAAAGAGCGCAGAGAGAGAGAAAGAAAGAGCGCAGAGAGAGAAAGAAAGAGCGCAAAGAGAGAAAAAAAGAGCGCAGAGAGAAAGAAAGAAAGAGCGCAGAGAGAAAGAAAGAGCGCAGAGAGAGAGAGCGCAGAGAGAGAAAGAGAAAGAAAAAGCGCAGAGAGAGAAAGAGAAAGTAAGAGCGCAGAGAGAGATAGAGAAAGAGCGCAGAGAGAGAGAGAAAGAGCGCAGAGAGAGAAAGAGAAAGAAAGAGCGCAGAGAGAGAAAGAAAGAGCGCAGAGAGAGAGAAAGAGAGCAGAGAGAAAGAAAGTGCGCAGAGAGAAAGAAAGAGCGCAGAGAGAAAGAAAGAGCGCAGAGAGAGAGAAAGAAAGAGCGCAGAGAGAGAGAGAAAGAGCGCAGAGAGAAAGAAAGAAAGAGCGCAGAGAGAGAGAGAAAGAAAGAGCGCAGAGAGAGAAAGAAAGAGCGCAGAGAGAGAGAGCGCAGAGAGAGAGGAAGAAAGAGCGCAGAGAGAGAGAGAGAAAGAGCGCAGAGAGAGAGAGAAAGAGCGCAGAGAAAGAGAATGAGCGCAGAGAGAGAAAGAGAAAGAAAGAGCGCAGAGAGAGAAAGAGCGCAGAGAGAAAGAAAGAGCGCAGAGAGAGAGAGAGAAAGAGCGCAGAGAGAGAGAGAAAGAGCGCAGAGAGAGAGAAAGAGCGCAGAAAGAAAGAAAGAGCGCAGAGAGAGAGAAAGAAAGTGCGCAGAGAGAAAGAAAGAGCGCAGAGAGAGAGCGCAGAGAGAGAAAGAGAAAGAAAGAGCGCAGAGAGAGAGAGAGAAAGAGCGCAGAGAGAGAGAGAGAGAGAGAGAGCGCAGAGAGAGAGAAAGAGAAAGAAAGAGCACAGAGAGAGAGAAAGAGCGCAGAGAGAGAGAGAGAAAGAGCGCAGAGGGAGAGAAAGAAAGAGCGCAGAGAGAGAGAAAGTAAGAGTGCAGAGAGAAAGAAAGAGCGCAGAGAGAAAGAAAGAAAGAGCGCAGAGAGAGAGAGAGAAAGAAAAAGCGCAGAGAAAGAAAGAGCGCAGAGAGAGGAAGAAAGAGCGCAGAGAAAGAGAGAAAGAAAGATCGCAGAGAGAGAGAAAGAGCGCAGAGAGAGAGAAAGAAAGAGCGCAGAGAGAGAGCGGAGAGAGAGAGCGCAGAGAGAGAGAGAGAGCGCATAAAGAGAGAGAGTGCAGAGAGAGAGAGAGCGCAGAGAGAGAGAGAGCGCAGAAAGAGAGAGAGTGCAGAGAGAGAGAGAGCGCAGAGAGAGAGAATGAGCGCAGAGAGAAAGAAAGAGCGCAGAGAGAGAGAAAGAGAGCAGAGAGAAAGAAAGTGCGCAGAGAGAAAGAAAGAGCGCAGAGAGAGAGAAAGAAAGAGCGCAGAGAGAGAAAGAAAGAGCGCAGAGAGAGAGAGAAAGAGCGCAGCGAGAGAGAGAGAGAGCGCAGAGAGAGAGAAAGAAAGAGCGCAGAGAGAGAGAGAAAGAAAGAGCGCAGAGAGAGAAAGAAAGAGCGCAGAGAGAGAGAAAGAGCGCAGAGAGAGAGAAAGAGCGCAGAGAGAGAAAGAGCGCAGAGAGAAAGAAAGAGCACAGAGAGAGAGAGAGAGCTCAGAGAGAGAGAAAAAAAGAGCGCAGAGAGAGAGAAAAAAAGAGCGCAGAGAGAGAGAAAGAAAAAGCGCAGAGAGAGAAAGAAAGAGCGCAGAGAGAGAGAGAAAGAGCGCAGAGAGTGAGAAAGAAAGAGCGCAGAGAGAAAGAAAGAGCGCAGAGAGAGAGAGAAAGAAAGAGCTCAGAGAGAGAAAGAAAGAGCGCAGAGAGAGAGAGGAAGAAAGAGCGCAGAGAGAGAGAAAGAGCGCAGAGAGAGAGAAAGAGTGCAGAGAGAGAAAGAGCAGAGAGAGAGAAAGAGCACAGAGAGAGAGAAAGAGAACAGAGAGAGAGAAAGAAAGAGCACAGAGAGAGAGAAAGAAAGAGCGCAGAGAGAGAAAGAAAGAGTGCAGAGAGAGAGCGCAGAGAGAGAGAGAGAGTGCAGAGAGAGAAATAAAGAGCGCAGAGAGAGAAATAAAGAGCGCAGAGAGAGAAATAAAGAGCGCAGAGAGAGAAATAAAGAGCGCAGAGAGAGAAATAAAGAGCGCAGAGAGAGAAATAAAGAGCGCAGAGAGAGAGAAAGAAAGAGCGCAGAGAGAGAGAAAAAGAGCGCAAAGAGAGAAAAAAAGAGCGCAGAGAGAAAAAAGAAAGAGCGCAGAGAGAAAGAAAGAAAGAGCGCAGAGAGAGAGAGCGCAGAGAGAGAAAGAGAAAGAAAGAGCGCAGAGAGAGAGAGAGAGAAAGAGCGCCGAGAGAGAGAGAGAAAGAGCGCAGAGAGAAAGAAAGAGAAAGAAAGAGCGCACAGAGAGAAAGTGCGCAGAGAGAGAAAGAGCGCAGAGAGAAAGAAAGAGCGCAGAGAGAGAGAGAGAGAAAGAGCGCAGAGAGAGAAAGAAAGAGCGCAAAGAGAGAAAAAAAGAGCGCAGAAAGAAAGAAAGAGCGCAGAGAGAAAGAAAGAAAGAGCGCAGAGAGAGAAAGAGCGCAGAGAGAGCAAGAGAAAGAAAGAGCGCAGAGAGAGAGAGAGAGGGCGCAGAGAGAGAGAATAAGCGCAGAGAGAGAAATAAAGAGCGCAGAGAGAGAAAGAAAGAGCGCAGAGAAAGAAAGAGCGCAGATAGAGAGAAAGAAAGAGCGCAGAGAGAAAGAAAGAGAGCAGAGAGAGAAAGAAAGAGCGCAAAGAACGAAAAAAAGAACGCAAAGAGAGAAAAAAAGAGCGCAGAGAGAAAGAAAGAAAGAGCGCAGAGAGAAAGAAAGAGCGCAGAGAGAGAGAGCGCAGAGAGAGAAAGAGAAAGAAAGAGCGCAGAGAGAGAAAGAGAAAGAAAGAGCGCAGAGAGAGAGAGAGAAAGAGCGCAGAGAGAGAGAGAAAGAGCGCAGAAAGAGAGAAAGAGAAAGAAGAGCGCAGAGAGAGAAAGAAAGAGCGCAGAGAGAGAGAAAGAGCGCAGAGAGAGAGAAAGAGAGCAGAGAGAGAGAAAGAGCGCAGAGAGAGAGAAAGAGCGCAGAGAGAGAGAAAGAGCACAGAGAGAGAGAAAGAGCGCAGAGAGAGAGAAAGAAAGAGCGCAGAGAGAGAGCAAGAGCGCAGAGAGAGAAAGAAAGAGCGCAGAGAGAAAGAAAGAGCGCAGAGAGAGAGCGCAGAGAGAGAGAAAGAGCGCAGAGAGAGAAATAAAGAGCGCAGAGAGAGAAATAAAGAGCGCAGAGAGAGAGAAAGAAAGAGCGCAGAGAGAGAAAAAAAGAGCGCAAAGAGAGAAAAAAAGAGCGCAAAGAGAGAAAAAAAGAGCGCAAAGAGAGAAAAAAAGAGCGCAAAGAGAGAAAAAAAGAGCGCAGAGAGAAAGAAAGAAAGAGCGCAGAGAGAAAGAAAGAGCGCAGAGAGAGAGAGCGCAGAGAGAGAAAGAGAAAGAAAGAGCGCAGAGAGAGAGAGAAAGAGCGCCGAGAGAGAGAAAGAGCGCAGAGAGAGAGAAAGAGAAAGAAAGAGCGCAGAGAGAGAAAGAGCGCAGAGAGAAAGAGCGCAGAGAAAGAGAGAGAGAGAGCGCAGAGAGAGAAAGAAAGAGCGCAAAGAGAGAAAAAAAGAGCGCAGAAAGAAAGAGCGCAGAGAGAGAGAAAGAAAGAGCGCAGAGAGAGAGAGAGAAAGAGCGCAGAGAGAGAGAGAAAGAGCGCAGAGAGAGAGAAAGAGCGCAGAGAGAGAGAAAGAGCGCAGAGAGAGAGAAAGAGCGCAGAGAGAGAGAAAGAGCGCAGAGAGAGAGAAAGAGCGCAGAGAGAGAGAAAGAGCGCAGAGAGAGAGAGAAAGAAAGAGCGCAGAGAGAGAAAGAAATAGCGCAGAGAGAGAGAAAGAGCGCAGAGAGAGAGAGGAAGAAAGAGCGCAGAGAGAGAGAAAGAAAGAGCACAGAGAGAAAGAAAGAGCACATAGAGAGAGAAAGAGCGCAGAGAGAGAGAAAAAGCGCAGAGAGAGAAATAAAGAGCGCAGAGAGAGAAAGAAAGAGCGCAGAGAGAGAAAGAAAGAGCGCAGAGAAAGAAAGAGCGCAGAGAGAGAAAGAAAGAGCGCAGAGAGAGAAAGAAAGAGAGCAGAGAGAGAAAGAAAGAGCGCAAAGAGAGAAAAAAAGAGCGCAGAGAGAAAGAAAGAAAGAGCGCAGAGAGAAAGAAAGAGCGCAGAGAAAGAGAGCGCAGAGAGAGAAAGAGAAAGAAAGAGCGCAGAGAGAGAAAGAGAAAGAAAGAGCGCAGAGAGAGAGAGAGAAAGAGCGCAGAGAGAGAGAGAAAGAGCGCAGAGAGAGAGAAAGAGAAAGAAAGAGCGCAGAGAGAGAAAGAAAAAGCGCAGAGAGAGAAAGAAAGAGCGCAGAGAGAGAGAAAGAGCGCAGAGAGAGAGAAAGAGCGCAGAGAGAGAGAAAGAGCGCAGAGAGAGAGAAAGAGCGCAGAGAGAGAGAAAGAGCACAGAGAGAGAGAAAGAGCACAGAGAGAGAGAAAGAAAGAGCGCAGAGAGAGAAATAAAGAGCGCAGAGAGAGAAATAAAGAGCGCAGAGAGAGAAATAAAGAGCGCAGAGAGAGAAATAAAGAGCGCAGAGAGAGAGAGAAAGAAAGAGCGCAGAGAGAGAGAGAAAGAAAGAGCGCAGAGAGAGAGAGGAAGAAAGAGCGCAGAGAGAGAGAAAGAGCGCAGAGAGAGAGAAAGAGCGCAGAGAGAGAGAAAGAGCACAGAGAGAGAGAAAGAGCACAGAGAGAGAGAAAGAGCACAGAGAGAGAGAAAGAGCACAGAGAGAGAGAAAGAGCACAGAGAGAGAGAAAGAGCACAGAGAGAGAAAGAGCACAGAGAGAGAGAAAGAGCACAGAGAGAGAGAAAGAGCACAGAGAGAGAGAAAGAGCACAGAGAGAGAGAAAGAGCACAGAGAGAGAGAAAGAAAGAGCGCAGAGACAGATAAAGAAAGAGCGCAGAGAGAGAGCGCAGAGAGAGAGAGAGAGCGCAGAGAGAGAAATAAAGAGCGCAGAGAGAGAAATAAAGAGCGCAGAGAGAGAAATAAAGAGCGCAGAGAGAAATAAAGAGCGCAGAGAGAGAAATAAAGAGCGCAGAGAGAGAAATAAAGAGCGCAGAGAGAGAAATAAAGAGCGCAGAGAGAGAAATAAAGAGCGCAGAGAGAGAAATAAAGAGCGCAGAGAGAGAAATAAAAAGCGCAGAGAGAGAAATAAAGAGCGCAGAGAGAGATAAAGAAAGAGCGCAGAGAGAGAGAAAAAGAGCGCAAAGAGAGAAAAAAAGAGCGCAGAGAGAAAGAAAGAAAGAGCGCAGAGAGAAAGAAAGAGCGCAGAGAGAGAGAGCGCAGAGAGAGAAAGAGAAAGAAAGAGCGCAGAGAGAGAGAGAAAGAGCGCAGAGAGAGAGAGAGAGAAAGAGCGCAGAGAGAGAAAGTGCGCAGAGAGAGAAAGAGCGCAGAGAGAAAGAAAGAGCGCAGACAGAGAGAGAGAGAAAGAGCGCAGAGAGAGAAAGAAAGAGCGCAAAGAGAGAAAAAAAGAGCGCAGAAAGAAAGAAAGAGCGCAGAGAGAAAGAAAGAAAGAGCGCAGAGAGAGAGAAAGAGAAAGAAAGAGCGCAGAGAGAGAAAGAAAGAGCGCAGAGAGAGAAAGAAAGAGCGCAGAGAGAGAGAAAGAGCGCAGAGAGAGAAAAAGAGCGCAGAGAGAGAGAAAGAGCGCAGAGAGAGAGAAAGAGCACAGAGAGAGAGAAAGAAAGAGCGCAGAGAGAGAGAAAGAGCGCAGAGAGAGAGAAAGAGCGCAGAGAGAGAAAGAAAGAGCGCAAAGAGAGAAAAAAAGAGCGCAGAAAGAAAGAAAGAGCGCAGAGAGAAAGAAAGAAAGAGCGCAGAGAGAGAGAAAGAGCGCAGAGAGAGAAAGAGAAAGAAAGAGCGCAGAGAGAGAGAGAGCGCAGAGAGAGAGAGAGAAAGAGCGCAGAGAGAGAGAGCGCAGAGAGAGAAAGAGAAAGAAAGAGCGCAGAGAGAGAAAGAGCGCAGAGAGAGAAAGAGCGCAGAGAGAGAAAGAGCGCAGAGAGAGAAAGAGCGCAGAGAGAAAGAAAGAGCGCAGAGAGAGAAGAGCGCAGAGAGAAAGAAAGAGCGCAGAGAGAGAGAGAAAGAGCGCAGAGAGAGAGAAAGAGCGCAGAGAGAGAGAAAGAGCACAGAGAGAGAGAAAAAAAGAGTGCAGAGAGAGAAAGAAAAAGCGCAGAGAGAGAAAGAAAGAGCGCAGAGAGTGAGAGAATAAGAGCGCAGAGAGAAAGAAAGAGCGCAGAGAGAGAGAGAAAGAGCGCAGAGAGAGAGAAAGAGCGCAGAGAGAGAGAAAGAGCACAGAGAGAGAGAAAGAAAGAGCGCAGAGAGAGAAAGAAAGAGCGCAGAGAGAGAAAGAAAGAGCGCAGAGAGTGAGAGAATAAGAGCGCAGAGAGAAAGAAAGAGCGCAGAGAGAGAGAGAAAGAAAGAGCGCAGAGAGAGAGAGAAAGAAAGAGCGCAGAGAGAGAGGAAGAAAGAGCGCAGAGAGAGAGAAAGAAAGAGTGCAGAGAGAAAGAAAGAGCACATAGAGAGAGAAAGAGCGCAGAGAGAGAGAGAAAGAGCGCAGAGAGAGAGCGCAGACAGAGAGAGAGCGCAGAGAGAGTGAGCGCAGAGAGAAAGAGAGAGAGAGCGCAGAGAGAGAGAAAGAAAGAGCGCAGAGAGAGAGAAAGAAAGAGCGCAGAGAGAGAGAAAGAGCGTAGAGAAAAAAAGAGCGTAGAGAGAGAGAGAGGAAGAAAGAGCGCAGACAGAGAAAGAAAGAGCGCAGACAGAGAAAGAAAGAGCGCAGAGAGAGAGAAAGAGCGCAGAGAGAGAGAAAGAGCGCAGAGAGAGAGAAAGAGCGCAGAGAGAGAGAAAGAGCGCAGAGAGAGAAAGAGCGCAGAGAGAGAAAGAGCACAGAGAGAGAAAGAGCACAGAGAGAGAGAAAGAGCGCAGAGAGAGAAAGAAAGAGCGCAGAGAGAGAAAGAAAGAGCGCAGAGAGAGAGAAAGAAAGAGCGCAGAGAGAGAGCGCAGAGAGAGAAATAAAGAGCGCAGAGAGAGAAAGAAAGAGCGCAGAGAAAGAAAGAGCGCAGAGAGAGAGAAAGAAAGAGCGCAGAGAGAGAAAGAAAGAGCGCAAAGAGAGAAAAAAAGAGTGCAAAGAGAGAAAAAAAGAGCGCAGAGAGAAAGAAAGAGTGCAGCGAGAAAGAAAGAGCGCAGAGAGAGAGAGAGCGCAGAGAGAGAAAGAGAAAGAAAGAGCGCAGAGAGAGAAAGAGAAAGAAAGGCGCAGAAAGAGAGAGAGAAAGAGCGCAGAGAGAGAGAAAGAAAGAGCGCAGAGAGAGAAAGAAAGAGCGCAGAGAGAGAGAAAGAAAGAGCGCAGAGAGAGAAAGAAAGAGCGCAGAGAGAGAGAAAGAAAGTGCGCAGAGAGAAAGAAAGAGCGCAGAGAGAAAGAGCGCAGAGAGAGAAAGAGAAAGAAAGAGCGCAGAGAGAGAAAGAGAAAGAAAGAGCGCAGAGAGAGAGAGAAAGAGCGCAGAGAGAGAGAGAGAAAGAGCGCAGAGAGAGAGAGAGAAAGAGCGCAGAAAGAGAGAAAGAAAGAGCGCAGAGAGAGAAAGAAAGAGCGCAGAGAGAGAGAGCGCAGAGAGAAAGAACGAGCGCAGAGAGAGAGAAAGAAAGTGCGCAGAGAGAAAGAAAGCGCGCAGAGAGAAAGAGCGCAGAGAGAGAAAGAGAAAGAAAGAGCGCAGAGAGAGAGAGAGAAAGAGCGCAGAGAGAGAGAGAGAAAGAGCGCAGAGAGAGAGAAAGAGAAAGAAAGAGCGCAGAGAGAGAGAAAGAGCGCAGAGAGAGAGAAAGTAAGAGTGCAGAGAGAAAGAAAGAGCGCAGAGAGAAAGAAAGAAAGAGTGCAGAGAGAGAGAAAGAAAGAGCGCAGAGAGAGAAAGAGCGCAGAGAGAGAAAGAGCGCAGAGAGAGAAAGAGCGCAGAGAGAGAAAGAGCACAGAGAGAGAGAAAGAGCGCAGAGAGAGAGAAAGAACGCAGAGAGAGAAAGAAAGAGCGCAGAGAGAGAAAGAAAGAGCGCAGAGAGAGAGAAAGAAAGAGCGCAGAGAGAGAGCGCAGAGAGAGAGAGAGCGCAGAGAGAGAAATAAAGAGCGCAGAGAGAGAAAGAAAGAGCGCAGAGAAAGAAAGAGCGCAGAGAGAGAGAAAGAAAGAGCGCAGAGAGAGAAAGAAAGAGCGCAAAGAGAGAAAAAAAGAGCGCGAAGAGAGAAAAAAAGAGCGCAGAGAGAAAGAAAGAGCGCAGAGAGAGAGAGCGCAGAGAGAGAAAGAGAAAGAAAGAGCGCACAGAGAGAGA
Source organism: Ascaphus truei (assembly GCF_040206685.1). Classification (NCBI taxonomy): domain Eukaryota; kingdom Metazoa; phylum Chordata; class Amphibia; order Anura; family Ascaphidae; genus Ascaphus; species Ascaphus truei. The sequence goes on along the minus strand of NW_027457198.1, from coordinate 1,355,709 downwards.
GAAAGAGCGCAGAGAGAGAGAAAGAAAGAGCGCAGAGAGAGAAAGAAAGAGCGCAGAGAGAGAGCGCAGAGAGAAAGAAAGAGCGCAGAGAGAGAGAAAGAGCGCAGAGAGAGAGAAAGAAAGTGCGCAGAGAGAAAGAAAGAGCGCAGAGAGAAAGAGCGCAGAGAGAGAAAGAGAAAGAAAGAGCACAGAGAGAGAAAGAGAAAGAAAGAGCGCAAAGAGAGAGAGAAAGAGCGCACAGAGAGAGAGAGAAAGAGCGCAGAGAGAGAGAGCGCAGAGAGAAAGAAAGAGCGCAGAGAGAAAGAAAGAGCGCAGAGAGAAAGAAAGAGCGCAGAGAGAGAGAAAGAGCGCAGAGAGAGAGAAAGAAAGTGCGCAGAGAGAAAGAAAGAGCACAGAGAGAAAGAGCGCAGAGAGAGAAAGAGAAAGAAAGAGCGCAGAGAGAGAGAGAGAGAAAGAGCGCAGAGAGAGAAAGAAAGAGCGCAGAGAGAGAGAAAGAGAGAGAAAGAGCGCAGAGAGAGAGAAAGAGCGCAGAGAGAGAGAAAGAGCGCAGAGAGAGAGAAAGAAAGAGCGCAGAGAGAGAGAGAAAGAAAAAGCGCAGAGAAAGAAAGAGCGCAGAGAGAGGAAGAAAGAGCGCAGAGAGAGAGAGAGAAAGAAAGAGCGCAGAGAGAGAGAAAGAGCGCAGAGAGAGAGAAAGAGAGCGCAGAGAGAAAGAAAGAGCGCAGAGAGAGAGAGAGAGAGAGCGCAGAGAGAGAGAGCGCAGAGAGAGAGAGAGCGCAGAGAGAGAGAGAGAGCGCAGAGAGAGAGAGAGTGCAGAGAGAGAGAGAGAGCGCAGAGAGAGAGAGAGCGCAGAGAGAGAGAGAGCGCAGAGAGAGAGAGAGCGCAGAAAGAGAGAGAGCGCAGAGAGTGAGAGAGCGCAGAGAGAGAGATTGCGCAGAGAGAGAGAGAGCGCAGAGAGAGAGAAAGAGTGCAGAGAGAGAGAGAGTGCAGAGAGAGAGAAAGAGTGCAGAGAGAGAGAAAGAGAGCAGAGAGAAAGAAAGTGCGCAGAGAGAAAGAAAGAGCGCAGAGAGAAAGAAAGAGCGCAGAGAGAGAGAAAGAAAGAGCGCAGAGAGAGAAAGAGCGCAGAGAGAGAGAGAAAGAGCGCGGAGAGAAAGAAAGAAAGAGCGCAGAGTGAGAGAGAAAGAAAGAGCGCAGAGAGAGAAAGAAAGAGCGCAGAGAGAGAGAGAGAGCGCAGAGAGAGAGGAAGAAAGAGCACAGAGAGAGAGAGAGAAAGAGCGCAGAGAGAGAAAGAGCGCAGAGAAAGAGAAAGAGCGCAGAGAGAGAAAGAGAAAGAAAGAGCGCAGAGAGAGAAAGAGCGCAGAAAGAGAAAGAGCGCAGAGAGAAAGAAAGAGCGCAGAGAGAGAGAGAGAAAGAGCACAGAGGGAGAGAAAGAGCGCAGAGAGAGAGAAAGAGCGCAGAGAGAGAGAAAGAGCGCAGAGAGAGAGAAAAAAAGAGCGCAGAGAGAGAGAAAGAAAAAGCGCAGAGAGAGACAAAGAGCGCGGAGAGAGAGAAAGAAAGAGCGCAGAGAGAGAAAGAAAAAGCGCAGAGAGAGAAACAAAGAGCGCAGAGAGTGAGAGAGAAAGAGCGCAGAGAGAAAGAAAGAGCGCAGAGAGAGAGAGAAAGAAAGAGCGCAGAGAGAGAGAGAAAGAAAGAGCGCAGAGAGAGAAAGAAAGAGCGCAGAGAGAGAAAGAAAGAGCGCAGAGAGAGGAAGAAAGAGCGCAGAGAGAGAGAAAGAAAGAGCACAGAGAGAAAGAAAGAGCACATAGAGAGAGAAAGAGCGCAGAGAGAGAGAGAAAGAGCGCAGAGAGAAAAAGAGAGCACAGAGAGAGAGCGCAGACAGAGAGAGAGCGCAGACAGAGAGAGAGCGCAGAGAGAGAGAGCGCAGAGAGAGAGAGCGCAGAGAGAAAGAGAGAGAGCGCAGAGAGAGAGAAAGAAAGAAAGAGCGCAGAGAGAGAGAAAGAGCGTAGAGAAAAAAAGAGCGCAGAGAGAGAGAGAGGAAGAAAGAGCGCAGACAGAGAAAGAAAGAGCGCAGAGAGAGAGAGCGCAGAGAGAGAAAGAGCGCAGAGAAAGAAAGAGCACAGAGAGAGAAAGAAAGAGCGCAGAGAGAGAAAGAAAGAAAGAGCGCAGAGAGAGAGAAAAAGCGCAGAGAGAAATAAAGAGCGCAGAGAGAGAAAGAAAGAGCGTAGAGAAAGAAAGAGAGCAGAGAGAGAGAGAAAGAAAGAGCGCAGAGAGAGAAAGAAAGAGAGCAGAGAGAGAAAGAAAGAGCGCAAAGAGAGAAAGAAAGAGCGCAAAGAGAGAAAAAAAGAGCGCAAAGAGAGATAAAAAGAGCGCAGAGAGAAAGAAAGAAAGAGCGCAGAGAGAAAGAAAGAGCGCAGAGAGAGAGAGCGCAGAGAGAGAAAGAGAAAGAAAGAGCGCAAAGAGAGAAAAAAAGAGCGCAAAGAGAGATAAAAAGAGCGCAGAGAGAAAGAAAGAAAGAGCGCAGAGAGAAAGAAAGAGCGCAGAGAGAGAGAGCGCAGAGAGAGAAAGAGAAAGAAAGAGCGCAGAGAGAGAAAGAGAAAGAAAGAGCGCAGAGAGAGAGAGAGAAAGAGCGCAGAGAGAGAGAGAAAGAGCGCAGAGAGAGAGAAAGAGAAAGAAAGAGCGCAGAGAGAGAAAGAAAGAGCGCAGAGAGAGAGAAAGAGCGCAGAGAGAGAGAAAGAGCGCAGAGAGAGAGAAAGAGCGCAGAGAGAGAGAAAGAGCACAGAGAGAGAGAAAGAGCGCAGAGAGAGAGAAAGAAAGAGCGCAGAGAGAGAGAAAGAGCGCAGAGAGAGAAAGAAAGAGCGCAGAGAGAAAGAAAGAGCGCAGAGAGAGAGAGAGAAAGAGCGCAGAGAGAGAGAAAGAGCACAGAGAGAGAGAAAGAAAGAGCGCAGAGAGAGAAAGAGCGCAGAGAGAGAAAGAAAGAGCGCAGAGAGAGAGAAAGAAAGAGCGCAGAGAGAGAGCGCAGAGAGAGAGAGAAAGAGCGCAGAGAGATAAATTAAGAGCGCAGAGAGATAAATAAAGAGCGCAGAGAGAGAAATAAAGAGCGCAGAGAGAGAAATAAAGAGCGCAGAGAGAGAAATAAAGAGCGCAGAGAGAGAAATAAAGAGCGCAGAGAAAGAAAGAGCGCAGAGAGAGAGAAAGAAAGAGCGCAGAGAGAGAAAGAAAGAGCGCAAAGAGAGAAAAAAAGAGCGCAAAGAGAGAAAAAAAGAGCGCAGAGAGAAAGAAAGAAAGAGCGCAGAGAGAAAGAAAGAGCGCAGAGAGAGAAAGAGAAAGAAAGTGCGCAGAGAGAGAGAGAGAGAAAGAGCGCCGAGAGAGAGAAAGAGCGCAGAGAGAGAAAGAAATAGCGCAGAGAGAGAGAAAGAGCGCAGAGAGAGAGAAAGAGCGCAGAAGGAGAGAGGAAGAAAGAGCGCAGAGAGAGAGAAAGAAAGAGCGCAGAGAGAGAGAAAGAAAGAGCGCAGAGAGAAAGAAAGAGCACATAGAGAGAGAAAGAGCGCAGAGAGAGAGAAAAAGCGCAGAGAGAGAAATAAAGAGCGCAGAGAGAGAAAGAAAGAGCGCAAAGAGAGAAAGAAAGAGCGCAAAGAGAGAAAAAAAGAGCGCAGAGAGAAAGAAAGAGCGCAGAGAGAAAGAAAGAGCGCAGAGAGAGAGCGCAGAGAGAGAAAGAGAAAGAAAGAGCGCAGAGAGAGAAAGAGAAAGAAAGAGCGCAGAGAGAGAGAGAGAAAGAGCGCAGAGAGAGAGAGAAAGAGCGCAGAGAGAGAGAAAGAGAAAGAAAGAGCGCAGAGAGAGAAAGAAAGAGCGCAGAGAGAGAGAAAGAGCGCAGAGAGAGAGAAAGATCGCAGAGAGAGAGAAAGAGCACAGAGAGAGAGAAAGAGCGCAGAGAGAGAGAAAGAAAGAGCGCAGAGAGAGAGAAAGAGCGCAGAGAGAGAAAGAAAGAGCGCAGAGAGAAAGAAAGAGCGCAGAGAGAGAGCGCAGAGAGAGAGAGAAAGAGCGCAGAGAGAGAGAAAGAGCACAGAGAGAGAGAAAGAAAGAGCGCAGAGAGAGAAAGAGCGCAGAGAGAGAAAGAAAGAGCGCAGAGAGAGAGAAAGAAAGAGCGCAGAGAGAGAGCGCAGAGAGAGAAAGAAAGAGCGCAGAGAGAGAAATAAAGAGCGCAGAGAGAGAAATAAAGAGCGCAGAGAGAGAAATAAAGAGCGCAGAGAGAGAAATAAAGAGCGCAGAGAGAGAAATAAAGAGCACAGAGAGAGAAATAAAGAGCGCAGAGAGAGAAATAAAGAGCGCAGAGAAAGAAAGAGCTCAGAGAGAGAGAAAGAAAGAGCGCAGAGAGAGAAAGAAAGAGCGCAAAGAGAGAAAAAAAGAGCGCAAAGAGAGAAAAAAAGAGCGCAGAGAGAAAGAAAGAAAGAGCGCAGAGAGAAAGAAAGAGCGCAGAGAGAGAAAGAGAAAGAAAGTGCGCAGAGAGAGAGAGAGAGAAAGAGCGCCGAGAGAGAGAAAGAGCGCAGAGAGAGAAAGAAATAGCGCAGAGAGAGAGAAAGAGCGCAGAGAGAGAGAAAGAGCGCAGAGAGAGAGAGGAAGAAAGAGCGCAGAGAGAGAGAAAGAAAGAGCGCAGAGAGAAAGAAAGAGCACATAGAGAGAGAAAAAGCGCAGAGAGAGAGAAAAAGCGCAGAGAGAGAAATAAAGAGCGCAGAGAGAGAAAGAAAGAGCGCAGAGAAAGAAAGAGCGCAAAGAGAGAAAGAAAGAGCGCAAATAGAGAAAAAAAGAGCGCAGAGAGAAAGAAAGAGCGCAGAGAGAAAGAAAGAGCGCAGAGAGAGAGAGCGCAGAGAGAGAAAGAGAAAGAAAGAGCGCAGAGAGAGAAAGAGAAAGAAAGAGCGCAGAGAGAGAGAGAGAAAGAGTGCAGAGAGAGAGAGAAAGAGCGCAGAGAGAGAGAAAGAGAAAGAAAGAGCGCAAAGAGAGAAAGAAAGAGCGCAGAGAGAGAAAGAAAGAGCGCAGAGAGAGAAAAAATGAGCGCAAAGAGAGAAAAAAAGAGCGCAGAGAGAAAGAAAGAAAGAGCGCAGAGAGAAAGAAAGAGCGCAGAGAGAGAAAAAAAGAGCGCAGAGAGAAAGAAAGAAAGAGCGCAGAGAGAAAGAAAGAGCGCAGAGAGAAAGAAAGAGCGCAGAGAGAGAGAGAGAGCGCAGAGAGAGAAAGAGAAAGAAAGAGCACAGAGAGAGAGAGAGAGAGAGAAAGAGCGCCGAGAGAGAGAGAGAAAGAGCACAGAGAGAGAGAAAGAAAGAGCGCAGAGAGAGAAAGAGCGCAGAGAGAGAGAAAGAGCGCAGAGAGAGAGAAAGAGCGCAGAGAGAGAGAAAAAAAGAGCGCAGAGAGAGAGAAAGAAAAAGCGCAGAGAGAGAAAGAAAGAGCGCAGAGAGAGAAAGAGCGCAGAGAGAGAGAAAGAGCGCAGAGAGAGAGAAAGAGCGCAGAGAGAGAAAGAGCGCAGAGAGAGAGAAAGAGCGCAGAGAGAGAGAAAAAAAGAGCGCAAAGAGAGAGAAAGAAAAAGCGCAGAGAGAGAGAAAGAAAGAGCGCAGAGAGAGAAAGAAAGAGCGCAGAGAGAGAAAGAAAGAGCGCAGAGAGAGAAAGAAAGAGCGCAGAGAGAGAAAGAAAGAGCGCAGAGAGTGAGAGAGAAAGAGCGCAGAGAGAAAGAAAGAGCGCAGAGAGAGAGAAAGAAAGAGCGCAGAGAGAGAGAGAAAGAAAGAGCGCAGAGAGAGAGAGAAAGAAAGAGCGCAGAGAGAGAAAGAAATAGCACAGAGAGAGAGAAAGAGCGCAGAGAGAGAGAAAGAGCGCAGAGAGAGAGAGGAAGAAAGAGCGCAGAGAGAGAAAGAAAGAGCGCAGAGAGAAAGAAAGAGAAAGAAAGAGCACAGAGAGAGAGAAAGAAAGAGCGCAGAGAGAGAGAAAAAGCGCAGAGAGAGAAATAAAGAGCGCAGAGAAAGAAAGAGCGCAGAGAGAGAGAAAGAAAGAGCGCAGAGAGAGAAAGAAAGAGAGCAGAGAGAGAAAGAAAGAGAGCAGAGAGAGAAAGAAAGGGCGCAAACAGAGAAAAAAAGAGCGCAGAGAGAAAGAAAGAAAGAGCGCAGAGAGAAAGATAGAGCGCAGAGAGAGAGAGCGCAGAGAGAGAAAGAGAAAGAAAGAGCGCAGAGAGAGAAAGAGAAAGAATGAGCGCAGAGAGAGAGAGAAAGAGCTCAGAGAGAGAGAGAAAGAGCGCAGAGAGAGAGAAAGAGAAAGAAAGAGCGCAGAGAGAGAAAGAAAGAGCGTAGAGAGAGAAAGAAATAGTGCAGAGAGAGAGAAAGAGCGCAGAGAGAGAGAAAGAGCGCAGAGAGAGAGAAAGAGCGCAGAGAGAGAGAAAGAAAGTGCGCAGAGAGAAAGAAAGAGCGCAGAGAGAGAGAAAGAGCGCAGAGAGAGAGAAAGAGCGCAGAGAAAGAAAGAGAAAGAAAGAGCGCAGAGAGAGAAAGAGCGCAGAGAGAGAAAGAGCGCAGAGAGAGAAATAAAGAGCGCAGAGAGAGAAATAAAGAGCGCAGAGAGAGAAATAAAGAGCGCAGAGAGAGAAATAAAGAGCGCAGAGAGAGAAATAAAGAGCGCAGAGAGAGAAATAAAGAGCGCAGAGAGAGAAATAAAGAGCGCAGAGAAAGAAAGAGCGCAGAGAGAGAGAAAGAAAGAGCGCAGAGAGAGAGAAAGAAAGAGCGCAGAGAGAGAAAAAAAGAGCGCAAAGAGAGAAAAAAAGAACGCAGAGAGAAAGAAAGAGCGCAGAGAGAGAGAGAAAGAGCGCAGAGAGAGAGAGAGCGCAGAGAGAGAGAAAGAGCGCAGAGAGAGAGAAAGAAAGAGCGCAGAGAGAGAAAGAAAGAGCGCAGAGAGAGAAAGAAAGAGCGCAGAGAGAGAAAGAAAGAGCGCAGAGAGAGAAAGAAAGAGCGCAGAGAGTGAGAGAGAAAGAGCACAGAGAGAAAGAAAGAGCGCAGAGAGAGAGAGAAAGAAAGAGCGCAGAGAGAGAGAGAAAGAAAGAGCGCAGAGAGAGAAAGAAATAGCGCAGAGAGAGAGAAAGAGCGCAGAGAGAGAGAGAGGAAGAAAGAGCGCAGAGAGAGAGAAAGAAAGAGCGCAGAGAGAAAGAAAGAGCACATAGAGAGAGAAAGAGCGCAGAGAGAGAGAAAGAAAGAGCGCAGAGAGAGAGAGAAAGAGCGCAGAGAGAGAAAGAAAGAGCGCAGAGAAAGAAAGAGCGCAGAGAGAGAAAGAAAGAGAGCAGAGAGAGAAAGAAAGAGCGCAAAGAGAGAAAAAAGGAGCGCAGAGAGAAAGAAAGAAAGAGCGCAGAGAGAAAGAAAGAGCGCAGAGAGAGAGAGAGAGCGCAGAGAGAGAAAGAGAAAGAAAGAGCGCAGAGAGAGAGAGAGAAAGAGCGCAGAGAGAGAGAGAAAGAGCGCAGAGAGAGAGAAAGAGAAAGAAAGAGCGCAGAGAGAGAGAAAGAGCACAGAGAGAGAGAAAGAGCGCAGAGAGAGAGAAAGAAAGAGCGCAGAGAGAGAAAGAGCGCAGAGAGAGAAAGAAAGAGCGCAGAGAGAGAGAGAGAAAGAAAGAGCGCAGAGAGAGAGCGCAGAGAGAGAAAAAAAGAGCGCAGAGAGAGAAATAAAGAGCGCAGAGAAAGAAAGAGCGCAGAGAGAGAGAGAAAGAAAGAGCGCAGAGAGAGAAAGAAAGAGCGCAAAGAGAGAAAAAATGAGCGCAAAGAGAGAAAAAAAGAGCGCAGAGAGAAAGAAAGAAAGAGCGCAGAGAGAAAGAAAGAGCGCAGAGAGAAAGAAAGAGCGCAGAGAGAGAAAGAGAAAGAAAGAGCACAGAGAGAGAGAGAGAGAGAAAGAGCGCCGAGAGAGAGAGAGCGCAGAGAGAGAGAAAGAAAGAGCGCAGAGAGAGAAAGTGCGCAGAGAGAGAAAGTGCGCAGAGAGAGAAAGTGCGCAGAGAGAGAAAGTGCGCAGAGAGAGAAAGTGCGCAGAGAGAGAAAGAGCGCAGAGAGAAAGAAAGAGCGCAGAGAGAGAGAGAGAAAGAGCGCAAAGAGAGAAAAATAGAGCGCAGAAAGAAAGAAACAGCGCAGAGAGAAAGAAAGAAAGAGCGCAGAGAGAAAGAAAGAAAGAGCGCAGAGAGAGAGAAAGAGCGCAGAGAGAGAGAGAAAGAAAAAGCGCAGAGAAAGAAAGAGCGCAGAGAGAGGAAGAAAGAGCGCAGAGAGAGAGAGAAAGAAAGAGCGCAGAGAGAGAGAGAAAGAAAGAGTGCAGAGAGAGAGAAAGAGCGCAGAGAGAGAGAAAGAGAGAGCACAGAGAGAGAAATAAAGAGAGCAGAGAGAGAAAGAAAGAGCGCAAAGAGAGAAAAAAAGAGCGCAGAGAGAAAGAAAGAAAGAGCGCAGAGAGAAAGATAGAGCGCAGAGAGAGAGAGCGCAGAGAGAGAAAGAGAAAGAAAGAGCGCAGAGAGAGAAAGAGAAAGAAAGAGCGCAGAGAGAGAGAGAGAAAGAGCGCAGAGAGAGAGAAAGAGCGCAGAGAGAGAAAGAGAAAGAAAGAGCGCAGAGAGAGAAAGAAAGAGCGCAGAGAGAGAAAGAAAGAGCGCAGAGAGAGAGAAAGAGCGCAGAGAGAGAGAAAGAGCGCAGAGAGAGAGAGAAAGAGCACAGAGAGAGAGAAAGAGCACAGAGAGAGAGAAAGAGCACAGAGAGAGAAATAAAGAGCGCAGAGAGAGAAAAAAAGAGCGCAGAGAGAGAAATAAAGAGCGCAGAGAGAGAAATAAAGAGTGCAGAGAAAGAAAGAGCGCAGAGAGAGAAAGAAAGAGCGCAAAGAGAGAAAGAAATAGCGCAGAGAGAGAGAAAGAGCGCAGAGAGAGAAAGAGGAAGAAAGAGCGCAGAGAGAGAAAGAAAGAGCGCAGAGAGAAAGAAAGAGCACATAGAGAGAGAAAGAGCGCAGAGAGAGAGAGAAAGAGCGCAGAGAGAAAAAGAGAGCACAGAGAGAGAGCGCAGACAGAGAGAGAGCGCAGACAGAGAGAGAGCGCAGAGAGAGAGAGCGCAGAGAGAGAGAGCGCAGAGAGAAAGAGAGAGAGCGCAGAGAGAGAGAAAGAAAGAAAGAGCGCAGAGAGAGAGAAAGAGCGTAGAGAAAAAAAGAGCGCAGAGAGAGAGAGAGGAAGAAAGAGCGCAGACAGAGAAAGAAAGAGCGCAGAGAGAGAGAGCGTAGAGAGAGAAAGAGCGCAGAGAAAGAAAGAGCACAGAGAGAGAAAGAAAGAGCGCAGAGAGAGAAAGAAAGAAAGAGCGCAGAGAGAGAGAAAAAGCGCAGAGAGAGAAATAAAGAGCGCAGAGAGAGAAAGAAAGAGCGTAGAGAAAGAAAGAGCGCAGAGAGAGAGAGAAAGAAAGAGCGCAGAGAGAGAAAGAAAGAGAGCAGAGAGAGAAAGAAAGAGCGCAAAGAGAGAAAGAAAGAGCGCAAAGAGAGAAAAAAAGAGCGCAAAGAGAGATAAAAAGAGCGCAGAGAGAAAGAAAGAAAGAGCGCAGAGAGAAAGAAAGAGCGCAGAGAGAGAGAGCGCAGAGAGAGAAAGAGAAAGAAAGAGCGCAAAGAGAGAAAAAAAGAGCGCAAAGAGAGATAAAAAGAGCGCAGAGAGAAAGAAAGAAAGAGCGCAGAGAGAAAGAAAGAGCGCAGAGAGAGAGAGCGCAGAGAGAGAAAGAGAAAGAAAGAGCGCAGAGAGAGAAAGAGAAAGAAAGAGCGCAGAGAGAGAGAGAGAGAAAGAGCGCAGAGAGAGAGAGAAAGAGCGCAGAGAGAGAGAAAGAGAAAGAAAGAGCGCAGAGAGAGAAAGAAAGAGCGCAGAGAGAGAGAAAGAGCGCAGAGAGAGAGAAAGAGCGCAGAGAGAGAGAAAGAGCGCAGAGAGAGAGAAAGAGCACAGAGAGAGAGAAAGAGCGCAGAGAGAGAGAAAGAAAGAGCGCAGAGAGAGAGAAAGAGCGCAGAGAGAGAAAGAAAGAGCGCAGAGAGAAAGAAAGAGCGCAGAGAGAGAGAGAGAAAGAGCGCAGAGAGAGAGAAAGAGCACAGAGAGAGAGAAAGAAAGAGCGCAGAGAGAGAAAGAGCGCAGAGAGAGAAAGAAAGAGCGCAGAGAGAGAGAAAGAAAGAGCGCAGAGAGAGAGCGCAGAGAGAGAGAGAAAGAGCGCAGAGAGATAAATAAAGAGCGCAGAGAGATAAATAAAGAGCGCAGAGAGAGAAATAAAGAGCGCAGAGAGAGAAATAAAGAGCGCAGAGAGAGAAATAAAGAGCGCAGAGAGAGAAATAAAGAGCGCAGAGAAAGAAAGAGCGCAGAGAGAGAGAAAGAAAGAGCGCAGAGAGAGAAAGAAAGAGCGCAAAGAGAGAAAAAAAGAGCGCAAAGAGAGAAAAAAAGAGCGCAGAGAGAAAGAAAGAAAGAGCGCAGAGAGAAAGAAAGAGCGCAGAGAGAGAAAGAGAAAGAAAGTGCGCAGAGAGAGAGAGAGAGAAAGAGCGCCGAGAGAGAGAAAGAGCGCAGAGAGAGAAAGAAATAGCGCAGAGAGAGAGAAAGAGCGCAGAGAGAGAGAAAGAGCGCAGAGAGAGAGAAAGAGCGCAGAAGGAGAGAGGAAGAAAGAGCGCAGAGAGAGAGAAAGAAAGAGCGCAGAGAGAGAGAAAGAAAGAGCGCAGAGAGAAAGAAAGAGCACATAGAGAGAGAAAGAGCGCAGAGAGAGAGAAAAAGCGCAGAGAGAGAAATAAAGAGCGCAGAGTGAGAAAGAAAGAGCGCAGAGAAAGAAAGAGCGCAAAGAGAGAAAGAAAGAGCGCAAAGAGAGAAAAAAAGAGCGCAGAGAGAAAGAAAGAGCGCAGAGAGAAAGAAAGAGCGCAGAGAGAGAGCGCAGAGAGAGAAAGAGAAAGAAAGAGCCAGAGAGAGAAAGAGAAAGAAAGAGCGCAGAGAGAGAGAGAGAAAGAGCGCAGAGAGAGAGAGAAAGAGCGCAGAGAGAGAGAAAGAGAAAGAAAGAGCGCAGAGAGAGAAAGAAAGAGCGCAGAGAGAGAGAAAGAGCGCAGAGAGAGAGAAAGATCGCAGAGAGAGAGAAAGAGCACAGAGAGAGAGAAAGAGCGCAGAGAGAGAGAAAGAAAGAGCGCAGAGAGAGAGAAAGAGCGCAGAGAGAGAAAGAAAGAGCGCAGAGAGAAAGAAAGAGCGCAGAGAGAGAGCGCAGAGAGAGAGAGAAAGAGCGCAGAGAGAGAGAAAGAGCACAGAGAGAGAGAAAGAAAGAGCGCAGAGAGAGAAAGAGCGCAGAGAGAGAAAGAAAGAGCGCAGAGAGAGAGAAAGAAAGAGCGCAGAGAGAGAGCGCAGAGAGAGAAAGAAAGAGCGCAGAGAGAGAAAGAAAGAGCGCAGAGAGAGAAATAAAGAGCGCAGAGAGAGAAATAAAGAGCGCAGAGAGAGAAATAAAGAGCGCAGAGAGAGAAATAAAGAGCGCAGAGAGAGAAATAAAGAGCACAGAGAGAGAAATAAAGAGCGCAGAGAGAGAAATAAAGAGCGCAGAGAAAGAAAGAGCTCAGAGAGAGAGAAAGAAAGAGCGCAGAGAGAGAAAGAAAGAGCGCAAAGAGAGAAAAAAAGAGCGCAAAGAGAGAAAAAAAGAGCGCAGAGAGAAAGAAAGAAAGAGCGCAGAGAGAAAGAAAGAGCGCAGAGAGAGAAAGAGAAAGAAAGTGCGCAGAGAGAGAGAGAGAGAAAGAGCGCCGAGAGAGAGAAAGAGCGCAGAGAGAGAAAGAAATAGCGCAGAGAGAGAGAAAGAGCGCAGAGAGAGAGAAAGAGCGCAGAGAGAGAGAGGAAGAAAGAGCGCAGAGAGAGAGAAAGAAAGAGCGCCGAGATTGAAAGAAAGAGCACATAGAGAGAGAAAAAGCGCAGAGAGAGAGAAAAAGCGCAGAGAGAGAAATAAAGAGCGCAGAGAGAGAAAGAAAGAGCGCAGAGAAAGAAAGAGCGCAAAGAGAGAAAGAAAGAGCGCAAATAGAGAAAAAAAGAGCGCAGAGAGAAAGAAAGAGCGCAGAGAGAAAGAAAGAGCGCAGAGAGAGAGAGCGCAGAGAGAGAAAGAGAAAGAAAGAGCGCAGAGAGAGAAAGAGAAAGAAAGAGCGCAGAGAGAGAGAGAGAAAGAGCGCAGAGAGAGAGAGAAAGAGCGCAGAGAGAGAGAAAGAGAAAGAAAGAGCGCAGAGAGAGAAAGAAAGAGCGCAGAGAGAGAAAGAAAGAGCGCAGAGAGAGAAAAAATGAGCGCAAAGAGAGAAAAAAAGAGCGCAGAGAGAAAGAAAGAAAGAGCGCAGAGAGAAAGAAAGAGCGCAGAGAGAAAGAAAGAGCGCAGAGAGAGAGAGAGAGCGCAGAGAGAGAAAGTGAAAGAAAGAGCACAGAGAGAGAGAGAGAGAGAAAGAGCGCCGAGAGAGAGAGAGAAAGAGCACAGAGAGAGAGAAAGAAAGAGCGCAGAGAGAGAAAGAGCGCAGAGAGAGAGAAAGAGCGCAGAGAGAGAGAAAGAGCGCAGAGAGAGAGAAAAAAAAGAGCGCAGAGAGAGAGAAAGAGCGCAGAGAGAGAAAGAAAGAGCGCAGAGAGAGAAAGAGCGCAGAGAGAGAGAAAGAGCGCAGAGAGAGAGAAAGAGCGCAGAGAGAGAAAGAGCGCAGAGAGAGAGAAAGAGCGCAGAGAGAGAGAAAAAAAGAGCGCAAAGAGAGAGAAAGAAAAAGCGCAGAGAGAGAGAAAGAAAGAGCGCAGAGAGAGAAAGAAAGAGCGCAGAGAGAGAAAGAAAGAGCGCAGAGAGAGAAAGAAAGAACGCAGAGAGAGAAAGAAAGAGCGCAGAGAGTGAGAGAGAAAGAGTGCAGAGAGAAAGAAAGAGCGCAGAGAGAGAGAAAGAAAGAGCACAGAGAGAGAGAGAAAGAAAGAGCGCAGAGAGAGAGAGAAAGAAAGAGCGCAGAGAGAGAAAGAAATAGCGCAGAGAGAGAGAAAGAGCGCAGAGAGAGAGAAAGAGCGCAGAGAGAGAGAGGAAGAAAGAGCGCAGAGAGAGAGAAAGAAAGAGCGCAGAGAGAAAGAAAGAGAAAGAAAGAGCACAGAGAGAGAGAAAGAAAGAGCGCAGAGAGAGAGAAAAAGCGCAGAGAGAGAAATAAAGAGCGCAGAGAAAGAAAGAGCGCAGAGAAAGAAAGAGCGCAGAGAGAGAGAAAGAAAGAGCGCAGAGAGAGAAAGAAAGAGAGCAGAGAGAGAAAGAAAGAGAGCAGAGAGAGAAAGAAAGAGCGCAAAGAGAGAAAAAAAGAGCGCAGAGAGAAAGAAAGAAAGAGCGCAGAGAGAAAGATAGAGCGCAGAGAGAGAGAGCGCAGAGAGAGAAAGAGAAAGAAAGAGCGCAGAGAGAGAAAGAGAAAGAATGAGCGCAGAGAGAGAGAGAGAAAGAGCTCAGAGAGAGAGAGAAAGAGCGCAGAGAGAGAGAAAGAGAAAGAAAGAGCGCAGAGAGAGAAAGAAAGAGCGTAGAGAGAGAAAGAAAGAGTGCAGAGAGAGAGAAAGAGCGCAGAGAGAGAGAAAGAGCGCAGAGAGAGAGAAAGAGCGCAGAGAGAGAGAAAGAAAGTGCGCAGAGAGAAAGAAAGAGCGCAGAGAGAGAGAAAGAGCGCAGAGAGAGAGAAAGAGCGCAGAGAAAGAAAGAGAAAGAAAGAGCGCAGAGAGAGAAAGAGCGCAGAGAGAGAAAGAGCGCAGAGAGAGAAATAAAGAGCGCAGAGAGAGAAATAAAGAGCGCAGAGAGATAAATAAAGAGCGCAGAGAGAGAAATAAAGAGCGCAGAGAGAGAAATAAAGAGCGCAGAGAGAGAAATAAAGAGCGCAGAGAGAGAAATAAAGAGCGCAGAGAAAGAAATAAAGAGCGCAGAGAAAGAAAGAGCGCAGAGAGAGAGAAAGAAAGAGCGCAGAGAGAGAAAAAAAGAGCGCAAAGAGAGAAAAAAAGAACGCAGAGAGAAAGAAAGAGCGCAGAGAGAGAGAGAAAGAGCGCAGAGAGAGAGAGAAAGAGCGCAGAGAGAGAGAAAGAGCGCAGAGAGAGAGAAAGAGCGCAGAGAGAGAGAAAGAAAGAGCGCAGAGAGAGAAAGAAAGAGCGCAGAGAGAGAAAGAAAGAGCGCAGAGAGAGAAAGAAAGAGCGCAGAGAGAGAAAGAAAGAGCGCAGAGAGTGAGAGAGAAAGAGCACAGAGAGAAAGAAAGAGCTCAGAGAGAGAGAGAAAGAAAGAGCGCAGAGAGAGAGAGAAAGAAAGAGCGCAGAGAGAGAAAGAAATAGCGCAGAGAGAGAGAAAGAGCGCAGAGAGAGAGAGAGGAAGAAAGAGCGCAGAGAGAGAAAAAAAGAGCGCAAAGAGAGAAAAAAAGAGCGCAGAGAGAAAGAAAGAAAGAGCGCAGAGAGAAAGAAAGAGCGCAGAGAGAGAGAGCGCAGAGAGAGAAAGAGAAAGAAAGAGCGCAGAGAGAGAGAGAGAGAAAGAGCGCCGAGAGAGAGAAAGAGCGCAGAGAGAGAGAAAGAGAAAGAAAGAGCGCAGAGAGAGAGAGAGAAAGAGCGCAGAGAGAGAGAAAGAGCGCAGAGAAAGAAAGAGAAAGAAAGAGCGCAGAGAGAGAAAGAGCGCAGAGAGAGAAAGAGCGCAGGGAGAGAGAGAGCGCAGAGAGAGAAAGAGCGCAGAGAAAGAAAGAGAAAGAAAGAGCGCAGAGAGAGAAAGAGTGAGCGCAGAGAGAGAAAGAAAGAGCGCAAAGAGAGAAAAAAAGAGCGCAGAAAGAAAGAAAGAGCGAGAGAGAAAGAAAGAAAGAGCGCAGAGAGAGAGAAAGAAAGAGCGCAGAGAGAGAGAAAGAAAGAGCGCAGAGAGAGAGAGAGAGAGAGAGAAAGAGCGCCGAGAGAGAGAAAGAGCGCAGAGAGAGAGAAAGAGAAAGAAAGAGCGCAGAGAGAGAGAGAGAAAGAGCGCAGAGAGAGAGAAAGAGCGCAGAGAAAGAAAGAGAAAGAAAGAGCGCAGAGAGAGAAAGAGCGCAGAGAGAGAAAGAGCGCAGGGAGAGAGAGAGCGCAGAGAGACAAAGAGCACAGAGAGAGAGCGCAGAGAGAGAGCGCAGAGAGAGAAAGAGCGCAGAGAGAGAGAAAGAGCGCAGAGAGAGAGAGAAAGAGAGCAGAGAGAGAGAGAAAGAGCGCAGAGAGAGAAATAAAGAGCGCAGAGAGAGAAATAAAGAGCGCAGAGAGAGAAATAAAGAGCGCAGAGAGAGAAATAAAGAGTGCAGAGAAAGAAAGAGCGCAGAGAGAGAGAAAGAAAGAGCGCAGAGAGAGAAAGAAAGAGCGCAAAGAGAGAAAAAAAGAGCGCAGAAAGAAAGAAAGAGCGCAGAGAGAAAGAAAGAAAGAGTGCAGAGAGAGAAAGAGCGCAGAGAGAAAGAGCGCAGAGAGAGCGCAGAGAGAGAGCGCAGAGAGAGAAAGAGCGCAGAGAGAGAGAAAGAGCGCAGAGAGAGAGAGAAAGAGCGCAGAGAGAGAAAGACAAAGTAAGAGCGCAGTGAGAGAGAGAGAAAGAGCGCAGAGAGAGAGAGAAAGAGCGCAGAGAGAGAGAAAGAGCGCAGAGAAAGAAAGAGAAAGAAAGAGTGCAGAGAGAGAAAGAGTGCAGAGAGAGAAAGAGCGCAGAGAGAGAAAGAGCGCAGAGAGAGCGCAGAGAGAGAGCGCAGAGAGAGAAAGAGCGCAGAGAGAGAGAAAGAGCGCAGAGAGAGAGAGAAAGAGCGCAGAGAGAGAGAGAAAGAGCGCAGAGAGAGAAATAAAGAGCGCAAAGAGAGAAATAAAGAGCGCAGAGAGAGAAATAAAGAGCGCAGAGAGAGAAATAAAGAGTGCAGAGAAAGAAAGAGCGCAGAGAAAGAAAGAGCGCAGAGAGAGAGAAAGAAAGAGCGCAGAGAGAGAAAGAAAGAGCGCAAAGAGAGAAAAAAAGAGCGCAGAAAGAAAGAAAGAGCGCAGAGAGAAAGAAAGAAAGAGCGCAGAGAGAGAGAAAGAGCGCAGAGAGAGAAAGAGAAAGTAAGAGCGCAGAGAGAGAGAGAGAGAAAGAGCGCAGAGAGAGAGAAAGAGCGCAGAGAAAGAAAGAGAAAGAAAGAGTGCAGAGAGAGAAAGAGTGCAGAGAGAGAAAGAGCGCAGAGAGAGAAAGAGCGCAGAGAGAGAAAGAGCGCAGAGAGAGAGCGCAGAGAGAGAGCGCAGAGAGAGAAAGAGCGCAGAGAGAGAGAGAAAGAGCGCAGAGAGAGAGAGAAAGAGCGCAGAGAGAGAGAAAAAGCGCAGAGAGAGAGAAAGAGCGCAGAGAGAGAGAAAGAGCGCAGAGAGAGAAAGAAAGAGCGCAGAGAGAGAAAGAAAGAGCGCAGAGAGAGAAAGAAAGAGCGTAGAGAGAGAAAGAAAGAGCGCAGAGAGTGAGAGAGAAAGAGCACAGAGAGAGAGAGAAAGAAAGAGCGCAGAGAGAGAGAGAAAGAAAGAGCGCAGAGAGAGAAAGAGCGCAGAGAGAGAGAGAGGAAGAAAGAGCGCAGAGAGAGAGAAAGAAAGAGTGCAGAGAGAGAGAAAGAGCGCAGAGAGAGAGAAAGAAAGAGCACAGAGAGAGAAAGAAAGAGAGCAGAGAGAGAAAGAAAGAGCGCAAAGAGAGAAAAAAAGAGCGCAGAGAGAAAGAAAGAAAGAGCGCAGAGAGAAAGATAGAGCGCAGAGAGAGAGAGCGCAGAGAGAGAAAGAGAAAGAAAGAGCGCAGAGAGAGAAAGAGAAAGAAAGAGCGCAGAGAGAGAGAGAGAAAGAGCGCAGAGAGAGAGAGAAAGAGCGCAGAGAGAGAGAAAGAGAAAGAAAGAGCGCAGAGAGAGAAAGAAAGAGCGCAGAGAGAGAAAGAAAGAGTGCAGAGAGAGAGAAAGAGCGCAGAGAGAGAGAAAGAGCGCAGAGAGAGAGAAAGAGCGCAGAGAGAGAGAAAGAAAGTGCGCAGAGAGAAAGAAAGAGCGCAGAGAGAGAGAAAGAGCGCAGAGAGAGAAAGAAAGAGCGCAGAGAGAGAAAGAAAGAGCGCAGAGAGAGAAAGAAAGAGCGCAGAGAGAGAAAGAAAGAGTGCAGAGAGTGAGAGAGAAAGAGCACAGAGAAAAAGAAAGAGCGCAGAGAGAGAGAGAAAGAAAGAGCGCAGAGAGAGAAAGAAAGAGCGCAGAGAGAGAGAGAGGAAGAAAGAGCGCAGAGAGAGAGAAAGAAAGAGCGCAGAGAGAAAGAAAGAGCACATAGAGAGAGAAAGAGCGCAGAGAGAGAGAGAGAGAAAGAGCGCAGAGAGAGAGAGAAAGAGCGCAGAGAAAGAAAGAGAAAGAAAGAGCGCAGAGAGAGAAAGAGAGAGCGCAGAGAGAGAAAGAAAGAGCGCAAAGAGAGAAAAAAAGAGCGCAGAAAGAAAGAAAGAGCGCAGAGAGAAAGAAAGAAAGAGCGCAGAGAGAGAGAAAGAGCGCAGAGAGAGAAAGAGAAAGTAAGAGCGCAGAGAGAGAGAGAGAGAAAGAGCGCAGAGAGAGAAAGAGCGCAGAGAGAGAGAAAGAGCGCAGAGAAAGAAAGAGAAAGAAAGAGTGCAGAGAGAGAAAGAGCGCAGAGAGAGAAAGAGCGCAGAGAGAGAAAGAGCGCAGAGAGAGAGAAAGAGCGCAGAGAGAGAGAAAGAGCGCAGAGAGAGAGAAAGAGCGCAGAGAGAGAGAAAGAGCGCAGAGAGAGAGAAAGAGCGCAGAGAGAGAGAAAGAGCGCAGAGAGAGAAAGAAAGAGCGCAGAGAGAGAAAGAAAGAGCGCAGAGAGAGAAAGAAAGAGCGCAGAGAGAGAAAGAAAGAGCGCAGAGAGAGAAAGAAAGAGCGCAGAGAGTGAGAGAGAAAGAGCACAGAGAGAAAGAAAGAGCGCAGAGAGAGAGAGAAAGAAAGAGCGCAGAGAGAGAGAGAAAGAAAGAGCGCAGAGAGAGAAAGAGCGCAGAGAGAGAGAGAGGAAGAAAGAGCGCAGAGAGAGAGAAAGAAAGAGTGCAGAGAGAGAGAAAGAGCGCAGAGAGAGAGAAAGAAAGAGCACAGAGAGAGAAAGAAAGAGAGCAGAGAGAGAAAGAAAGAGCGCAAAGAGAGAAAAAAAGAGCGCAGAGAGAGAAAAAAAGAGCGCAGAGAGAAAGAAAGAAAGAGCGCAGAGAGAAAGATAGAGCGCAGAGAGAGAGCGCAGAGAGAGAAAGAGAAAGAAAGAGCGCAGAGAGAGAAAGAGAAAGAAAGAGCGCAGAGAGAGAGAGAGAAAGAGCGCAGAGAGAGAGAGAAAGAGCGCAGAGAGAGAGAAAGAGAAAGAAAGAGCGCAGAGAGAGAAAGAAAGAGCGCAGAGAGAGAAAGAAAGAGCGCAGAGAGAGAGAAAGAGCGCAGAGAGAGAGAAAGAGCGCAGAGAGAGAGAAAGAGCGCAGAGAGAGAGAAAGAGCGCAGAGAGAGAAAGAAAGAGCGCAGAGAGAGAAAGAAAGAGCGCAGAGAGAGAAAGAAAGAGCGCAGAGAGAGAAAGAAAGAGCGCAGAGAGAGAAAGAAAGAGCGCAGAGAGTGAGAGAGAAAGAGCACAGAGAAAAAGAAAGAGCGCAGAGAGAGAGAAAGAAAGAGCGCAGAGAGAGAAAGAAAGAGCGCAGAGAGAGAAAGAAATAGCGCAGAGAGAGAGAAAGAGCGCAGAGAGAGAGAGAGGAAGAAAGAGCGCAGAGAGAGAGAAAGAAAGAGCGCAGAGAGAAAGAAAGAGCACATAGAGAGAGAAAGAGCGCAGAGAGAGAAAGAGCGCAGAGAGAGAGAGAAAGAGCGCAGAGAGAGAGAGAAAGAGCGCAGAGAGAGAGAGAAAGAGCGCAGAGAGAGAAATAAAGAGCGCAGAGAGAGAAAGAAAGAGCGCAGAGAAAGAAAGAGCGCAGAGAGAGAAAGAAAGAGCGCAGAGAGAGAAAGAAAGAGAGCAGAGAGAGAAAGAAAGAGAGCAGAGAGAGAAAGAAAGAGCGCAAAGAGAGAAAAAAGGAGCGCAGAGAGAAAGAAAGAAAGAGCGCAGAGAGAAAGAAAGAGCGCAGAGAGAGAGAGAGAGCGCAGAGAGAGAAAGAGAAAGAAAGAGCGCAGAGAGAGAGAGAGAAAGAGCGCAGAGAGAGAGAGAAAGAGCGCAGAGAGAGAGAAAGAGAAGGAAAGAGCGCAGAGAGAGAGAAAGAGCACAGAGAGAGAGAAAGAGCGCAGAGAGAGAGAAAGAAAGAGCGCAGAGAGAGAAAGAAAGAGCGCAGAGAGAGAGAAAGAAAGAGCGCAGAGAGAGAGCGCAGAGAGAGAAAAAAAGAGCGCAGAGAGAGAAATAAAGAGCGCAGAGAAAGAAAGAGCGCAGAGAGAGAGAGAAAGAAAGAGCGCAGAGAGAGAAAGAAAGAGCGCAGAGAGAGAAAGAAAGAGCGCAAAGAGAGAAAAAAAGAGCGCAAAGAGAGAAAAAAAGAGCGCAGAGAGAAAGAAAGAAAGAGCGCAGAGAGAAAGAAAGAGCGCAGAGAGAAAGAAAGAGCGCAGAGAGAGAGAGAGAGCGCAGAGAGAGAAAGAGAAAGAAAGAGCACAGAGAGAGAGAGAGAGAAAGAGCGCCGAGAGAGAGAGAGCGCAGAGAGAGAGAAAGAGAAAGAAAGAGCGCAGAGAGAGAAAGTGCGCAGAGAGAGAAAGTGCGCAGAGAGAGAAAGTGCGCAGAGAGAGAAAGAGCGCAGAGAGAAAGAAAGAGCGCAGAGAGAGAGAGAGAAAGAGCGCAAAGAGAGAAAAAAAGAGCGCAGAAAGAAAGAAACAGCGCAGAGAGAAAGAAAGAGCGCAGAGAGAAAGAAAGAAAGAGCGCAGAGAGAGAGCGCAGAGAGAGAAAGAGAAAGAAAGAGCGCAGAGATTGAAAGAGAAAGAAAGAGCGCAGAGAGAGAGAGAGAAAGAGCGCAGAGAGAGAGAAAGAGCGCAGAGAGAGAAAGAGAAAGAAAGAGCGCAGAGAGAGAAAGAAAGAGCGCAGAGAGAGAAAGAAAGAGCGCAGAGAGAGAGAAAGAGCGCAGAGAGAGAGAAAGAGCGCAGAGAGAGAGAAAGAGCACAGAGAGAGAGAAAGAGCACAGAGAGAGAGAAAGAAAGAGCGCAGAGAGAGAAAGAGCGCAGAGAGAGAAAGAAAGAGCGCAGAGAGAGAGAAAGAAAGAGCGCAGAGAGAGAGCGCATAGAGAGAGCGCAGAGAGAGAAAGAGCGCAGAGAGAGAAAGAGCGCAGAGAGAGAGCGCAGAGAGAGAGCGCAGAGAGAGAAAGAGCGCAGAGAGAGAGAAAGAGCGCAGAGAGAGAGAAAGAGCGCAGAGAGAGAGAAAGAGCGCAGAGAGAGAGAAAGAGCGCAGAGAGAGAGAAAGAGCACAGAGAGAGAGAAAGAGCACAGAGAGAGAGAAAGAAAGAGCGCAGAGAGAGAAAGAGCGCAGAGAGAGAAAGAAAGAGCGCAGAGAGAGAGAAAGAAAGAGCGCAGAGAGAGAGCGCATAGAGAGAGCGCAGAGAGAGAAAGAGCGCAGGGAGAGAGAGAGCGCAGGGAGAGAGAGAGCGCAGAGAGAGAAAGAGCGCAGAGAGAGAGCGCAGAGAGAGAGCGCAGAGAGAGAGCGCAGAGAGAGAAAGAGCGCAGAGAGAGAGAAAGAGCGCAGAGAGAGAGAAAGAGCGCAGAGAGAGAGAGAAAGAGCGCAGAGAGAGAGAGAAAGAGCGCAGAGAGAGAAATAAAGAGCGCAGAGAGAGAAATAAAGAGCACAGAGAGAGAGAAAGAGCACAGAGAGAGAGAGAGAGAGAGCGCAGAGAGAGAGAAAGAGCACAGAGAGAGAGAAAGAGCACAGAGAGAGAGAGAGAAAGAGCGCAGAGAGAGAAATAAAGAGCGCAGAGAGAGAAATAAAGAGCGCAGAGAGAGAAATAAAGAGCGCAGAGAGAGAAATAAAGAGTGCAGAGAAAGAAAGAGCGCAGAGAGAGAGAAAGAAAGAGCGCAGAGAGAGAAAGAAAGAGCGCAAAGAGAGAAAAAAAGAGCGCAAAGAGAGAAAAAAAGAGCGCAGAGAGAAAGAAAGAAAGAGCGCAGAGAGAAAGAAAGAGCGCAGAGAGAGAGAGCGCAGAGAGAGAAAGAGAAAGAAAGAGCGCATAGAGAGAGAGAGAGAAAGAGCGCCGAGAGTGAGAAAGAGCGCAGAGAGAGAGAAAGAGCGCAGAGAGAGAGAAAGAGAAAGAAAGAGCGCAGAGAGAGAGAAAGAGAGAGAAAGAGCGCAGAGAGAGAGAAAGAGCGCAGAGAAAGAAAGAGAAAGAAAGAGCGCAGAGAGAGAAAGAGCGCAGAGAGAGAAAGAGCGCAGGGAGAGAGAGAGCGCAGAGAGAGAAAGAGCGCAGAGAAAGAAAGAGAAAGAAAGAGCGCAGAGAGAGAAAGAGAGAGCGCAGAGAGAGAAAGAAAGAGCGCAAAGAGAGAAAAAAAGAGCGCAGAAAGAAATAAAGAGCGCAGAGAGAAAGAAAGAAAGAGCGCAGAGAGAGAGAAAGAGCGCAGAGAGAGAAAGAGAAAGTAAGAGCGCAGAGAGAGAGAGAGAGAAAGAGCGCAGAGAGAGAAAGAGCGCAGAGAGAGAGAAAGGGCGCAGAGAAAGAAAGAGAAAGAAAGAGTGCAGAGAGAGAAAGAGCGCAGAGAGAGAAAGAGCGCAGAGAGAGAAAGAGCGCAGAGAGAGAGCGCAGAGAGAGAGCGCAGAGAGAGAGAAAGAGCGCAGAGAGAGAGAGAAAGAGCGCAGAGAGAGAGAAAAAGCGCAGAGAGAGAGAAAGAGCGCAGAGAGAGAGAAAGAGCGCAGAGAGAGAAAGAAAGAGCGCAGAGAGAGAAAGAAAGAGCGCAGAGAGAGAAAGAAAGAGCGCAGAGAGAGAAAGAAAGAGCGCAGAGAGTGAGAGAGAAAGAGCACAGAGAGAAAGAAAGAGCGCAGAGAGAGAGAGAAAGAAAGAGCGCAGAGAGAGAGAGAAAGAAAGAGCGCAGAGAGAGAAAGAGCGCAGAGAGAGAGAGAGGAAGAAAGAGCGCAGAGAGAGAGAAAGAAAGAGTGCAGAGAGAGAGAAAGAGCGCAGAGAGAGAGAAAGAAAGAGCACAGAGAGAGAAAGAAAGAGAGCAGAGAGAGAAAGAAAGAGCGCAAAGAGAGAAAAAAAGAGCGCAGAGAGAAAGAAAGAAAGAGCGCAGAGAGAAAGATAGAGCGCAGAGAGAGAGAGCGCAGAGAGAGAAAGAGAAAGAAAGAGCGCAGAGAGAGAAAGAGAAAGAAAGAGCGCAGAGAGAGAGAGAGAAAGAGCGCAGAGAGAGAGAGAAAGAGCGCAGAGAGAGAAAGAGAGAGAAAGAGCGCAGAGAGAGAGAAAGAGTGCAGAGAGAGAGAAAGAGCGCAGAGAGAGAAAGAGCGCAGAGAGAGAAAGAGCGCAGAGAGAGAAAGAGCGCAGAGAGAGAAAGAAAGAGCGCAGAGAGAGAAAGAAAGAGCGCAGAGAGAGAAAGAAAGAGCGCAGAGAGAGAAAGAAAGAGCGCAGAGAGAGAAAGAAAGAGCGCAGAGAGTGAGAGAGAAAGAGCACAGAGAGAAAGAAAGAGCGCAGAGAGAGAGAGAAAGAAAGAGCGCAGAGAGAGAGAGAAAGAAAGAGCGCAGAGAGAGAAAGAGCGCAGAGAGAGAGAGAGGAAGAAAGAGCGCAGAGAGAGAGAAAGAAAGAGTGCAGAGAGAGAGAAAGAGCGCAGAGAGAGAGAAAGAAAGAGCACAGAGAGAGAAAGAAAGAGAGCAGAGAGAGAAAGAAAGAGCGCAAAGAGAGAAAAAAAGAGCGCAGAGAGAAAGAAAGAAAGAGCGCAGAGAGAAAGATAGAGCGCAGAGAGAGAGAGCGCAGAGAGAGAAAGAGAAAGAAAGAGCGCAGAGAGAGAAAGAGAAAGAAAGAGCGCAGAGAGAGAAAGAGAAAGAGCGCAGAGAGAGAGAGAAAGAGCGCAGAGAGAGAAAGAGAGAGAAAGAGCGCAGAGAGAGAGAAAGAGCGCAGAGAGAGAGAAAGAGCGCAGAGAGAGAGAAAGAAAGTGCGCAGAGAGAAAGAAAGAGCGCAGAGAGAGAGAAAGAGCGCAGAGAGAGAAAGAAAGAGCGCAGAGAGAGAAAGAAAGAGCGCAGAGAGAGAAAGAAAGAGCGCAGAGAGAGAAAGAAAGAGCGCAGAGAGAGAAAGAAAGAGCGCAGAGAGTGAGAGAGAAAGAGCACAGAGAAAAAGAAAGAGCGCAGAGAGAGAGAGAAAGAAAGAGCGCAGAGAGAGAAAGAAAGAGCGCAGAGAGAGAAAGAAATAGCGCAGAGAGAGAGAAAGAGCGCAGAGAGAGAGAGAGGAAGAAAGAGCGCAGAGAGAGAGAAAGAAAGAGCGCAGAGAGAAAGAAAGAGCACATAGAGAGAGAAAGAGCGCAGAGAGAGAGAGAGAGAAAGAGCGCAGAGAGAGAGAGAAAGAGCGCAGAGAAAGAAAGAGAAAGAAAGAGCGCAGAGAGAGAAAGAGAGAGCGCAGAGAGAGAAAGAAAGAGCGCAAAGAGAGAAAAAAAGAGCGCAGAAAGAAAGAAAGAGCGCAGAGAGAAAGAAAGAAAGAGCGCAGAGAGAGAGAAAGAGCGCAGAGAGAGAAAGAGAAAGTAAGAGCGCAGAGAGAGAGAGAGAGAAAGAGCGCAGAGAGAGAAAGAGCGCAGAGAGAGAGAAAGAGCGCAGAGAAAGAAAGAGAAAGAAAGAGTGCAGAGAGAGAAAGAGCGCAGAGAGAGAAAGAGCGCAGAGAGAGAAAGAGCGCAGAGAGAGAGAAAGAGCGCAGAGAGAGAGAAAGAGTGCAGAGAGAGAGAAAGAGCGCAGAGAGAGAGAAAGAGCGCAGAGAGAGAGAAAGAGCGCAGAGAGAGAAAGAAAGAGCGCAGAGAGAGAAAGAAAGAGCGCAGAGAGAGAAAGAAAGAGCGCAGAGAGAGAAAGAAAGAGCGCAGAGAGTGAGAGAGAAAGAGCACAGAGAGAAAGAAAGAGCGCAGAGAGAGAGAGAGGAAGAAAGAGCGCAGAGAGAGAGAAAGAAAGAGTGCAGAGAGAGAGAAAGAGCGCAGAGAGAGAGAAAGAAAGAGCACAGAGAGAGAAAGAAAGAGAGCAGAGAGAGAAAGAAAGAGCGCAAAGAGAGAAAAAAAGAGCGCAGAGAGAAAGAAAGAAAGAGCGCAGAGAGAAAGATAGAGCGCAGAGAGAGAGCGCAGAGAGAGAAAGAGAAAGAAAGAGCGCAGAGAGAGAAAGAGAAAGAAAGAGCGCAGAGAGAGAGAGAGAAAGAGCGCAGAGAGAGAGAGAAAGAGCGCAGAGAGAGAGAAAGAGAAAGAAAGAGCGCAGAGAGAGAAAGAAAGAGCGCAGAGAGAGAAAGAAAGAGCGCAGAGAGAGAGAAAGAGCGCAGAGAGAGAGAAAGAGCGCAGAGAGAGAGAAAGAGCGCAGAGAGAGAGAAAGAGCGCAGAGAGAGAAAGAAAGAGCGCAGAGAGAGAAAGAAAGAGCGCAGAGAGAGAAAGAAAGAGCGCAGAGAGAGAAAGAAAGAGCGCAGAGAGAGAAAGAAAGAGCGCAGAGAGTGAGAGAGAAAGAGCACAGAGAAAAAGAAAGAGCGCAGAGAGAGAGAAAGAAAGAGCGCAGAGAGAGAAAGAAAGAGCGCAGAGAGAGAAAGAAATAGCGCAGAGAGAGAGAAAGAGCGCAGAGAGAGAGAGAGGAAGAAAGAGCGCAGAGAGAGAGAAAGAAAGAGCGCAGAGAGAAAGAAAGAGCACATAGAGAGAGAAAGAGCGCAGAGAGAGAGAGAGAAAGAGCGCAGAGAGAGAGAGAAAGAGCGCAGAGAGAGAGAGAAAGAGCGCAGAGAGAGAGAGAAAGAGCGCAGAGAGAGAAATAAAGAGCGCAGAGAGAGAAAGAAAGAGCGCAGAGAAAGAAAGAGCGCAGAGAGAGAAAGAAAGAGCGCAGAGAGAGAAAGAAAGAGAGCAGAGAGAGAAAGAAAGAGAGCAGAGAGAGAAAGAAAGAGCGCAAAGAGAGAAAAAAGGAGCGCAGAGAGAAAGAAAGAAAGAGCGCAGAGAGAAAGAAAGAGCGCAGAGAGAGAGAGAGAGCGCAGAGAGAGAAAGAGAAAGAAAGAGCGCAGAGAGAGAGAGAGAAAGAGCGCAGAGAGAGAGAGAAAGAGCGCAGAGAGAGAGAAAGAGAAAGAAAGAGCGCAGAGAGAGAGAAAGAGCACAGAGAGAGAGAAAGAGCGCAGAGAGAGAGAAAGAAAGAGCGCAGAGAGAGAAAGAAAGAGCGCAGAGAGAGAGAAAGAAAGAGCGCAGAGAGAGAGCGCAGAGAGAGAAAAAAAGAGCGCAGAGAGAGAAATAAAGAGCGCAGAGAAAGAAAGAGCGCAGAGAGAGAGAGAAAGAAAGAGCGCAGAGAGAGAAAGAAAGAGCGCAGAGAGAGAAAGAAAGAGCGCAAAGAGAGAAAAAAAGAGCGCAAAGAGAGAAAAAAAGAGCGCAGAGAGAAAGAAAGAAAGAGCGCAGAGAGAAAGAAAGAGCGCAGAGAGAAAGAAAGAGCGCAGAGAGAGAGAGAGAGCGCAGAGAGAGAAAGAGAAAGAAAGAGCACAGAGAGAGAGAGAGAGAAAGAGCGCCGAGAGAGAGAGAGCGCAGAGAGAGAGAAAGAGAAAGAAAGAGCGCAGAGAGAGAAAGTGCGCAGAGAGAGAAAGTGCGCAGAGAGAGAAAGTGCGCAGAGAGAGAAAGAGCGCAGAGAGAAAGAAAGAGCGCAGAGAGAGAGAGAGAAAGAGCGCAAAGAGAGAAAAAAAGAGCGCAGAAAGAAAGAAACAGCGCAGAGAGAAAGAAAGAGCGCAGAGAGAAAGAAAGAAAGAGCGCAGAGAGAGAGAGCGCAGAGAGAGAAAGAGAAAGAAAGAGCGCAGAGATTGAAAGAGAAAGAAAGAGCGCAGAGAGAGAGAGAGAAAGAGCGCAGAGAGAGAGAAAGAGCGCAGAGAGAGAAAGAGAAAGAAAGAGCGCAGAGAGAGAAAGAAAGAGCGCAGAGAGAGAAAGAAAGAGCGCAGAGAGAGAGAAAGAGCGCAGAGAGAGAGAAAGAGCGCAGAGAGAGAGAGAGAGCACAGAGAGAGAGAAAGAGCACAGAGAGAGAGAAAGAAAGAGCGCAGAGAGAGAAAGAGCGCAGAGAGAGAGAAAGAAAGAGCGCAGAGAGAGAGCGCATAGAGAGAGCGCAGAGAGAGAAAGAGCGCAGGGAGAGAGAGAGCGCAGAGAGAGAAAGAGCGCAGAGAGAGAGCGCAGAGAGAGAGCGCAGAGAGAGAAAGAGCGCAGAGAGAGAGAAAGAGCGCAGAGAGAGAGAAAGAGCGCAGAGAGAGAGAAAGAGCGCAGAGAGAGAGAAAGAGCGCAGAGAGAGAGAAAGAGCACAGAGAGAGAGAAAGAGCACAGAGAGAGAGAAAGAAAGAGCGCAGAGAGAGAAAGAGCGCAGAGAGAGAAAGAAAGAGCGCAGAGAGAGAGAAAGAAAGAGCGCAGAGAGAGAGCGCATAGAGAGAGCGCAGAGAGAGAAAGAGCGCAGGGAGAGAGAGAGCGCAGGGAGAGAGAGAGCGCAGAGAGAGAAAGAGCGCAGAGAGAGAGCGCAGAGAGAGAGCGCAGAGAGAGAGCGCAGAGAGAGAAAGAGCGCAGAGAGAGAGAAAGAGCGCAGAGAGAGAGAAAGAGCGCAGAGAGAGAGAGAGAGAGCACAGAGAGAGAGAAAGAGCACAGAGAGAGAGAAAGAGCACAGAGAGAGAGAGAGAAAGAGCGCAGAGAGAGAAATAAAGAGCGCAGAGAGAGAAATAAAGAGCGCAGAGAGAGAAATAAAGAGCGCAGAGAGAGAAATAAAGAGTGCAGAGAAAGAAAGAGCGCAGAGAGAGAGAAAGAAAGAGCGCAGAGAGAGAAAGAAAGAGCGCAAAGAGAGAAAAAAAGAGCGCAAAGAGAGAAAAAAAGAGCGCAGAGAGAAAGAAAGAAAGAGCGCAGAGAGAAAGAAAGAGCGCAGAGAGAGAGAGCGCAGAGAGAGAAAGAGAAAGAAAGAGCGCATAGAGAGAGAGAGAGAAAGAGCGCCGAGAGAGAGAAAGAGCGCAGAGAGAGAGAAAGAGCGCAGAGAGAGAGAAAGAGAAAGAAAGAGCGCAGAGACAGAGAAAGAGAGAGAAAGAGCGCAGAGAGAGAGAAAGAGCGCAGAGAAAGAAAGAGAAAGAAAGAGCGCAGAGAGAGAAAGAGCGCAGAGAGAGAAAGAGCGCAGGGAGAGAGAGAGCGCAGAGAGAGAAAGAGCGCAGAGAAAGAAAGAGAAAGAAAGAGCGCAGAGAGAGAAAGAGAGAGCGCAGAGAGAGAAAGAAAGAGCGCAAAGAGAGAAAAAAAGAGCGCAGAAAGAAATAAAGAGCGCAGAGAGAAAGAAAGAAAGAGCGCAGAGAGAGAGAAAGAGCGCAGAGAGAGAAAGAGAAAGTAAGAGCGCAGAGAGAGAGAGAGAGAAAGAGCGCAGAGAGAGAAAGAGCGCAGAGAGAGAGAAAGAGCGCAGAGAAAGAAAGAGAAAGAAAGAGTGCAGAGAGAGAAAGAGCGCAGAGAGAGAAAGAGCGCAGAGAGAGAAAGAGCGCAGAGAGAGAGCGCAGAGAGAGAGCGCAGAGAGAGAGAAAGAGCGCAGAGAGAGAGAGAAAGAGCGCAGAGAGAGAGAAAAAGCGCAGAGAGAGAGAAAGAGCGCAGAGAGAGAGAAAGAGCGCAGAGAGAGAAAGAAAGAGCGCAGAGAGAGAAAGAAAGAGCGCAGAGAGAGAAAGAAAGAGCGCAGAGAGAGAAAGAAAGAGCGCAGAGAGTGAGAGAGAAAGAGCACAGAGAGAAAGAAAGAGCGCAGAGAGAGAGAGAAAGAAAGAGCGCAGAGAGAGAGAGAAAGAAAGAGCGCAGAGAGAGAAAGAGCGCAGAGAGAGAGAGAGGAAGAAAGAGCGCAGAGAGAGAGAAAGAAAGAGTGCAGAGAGAGAGAAAGAGCGCAGAGAGAGAGAAAGAAAGAGCACAGAGAGAGAAAGAAAGAGAGCAGAGAGAGAAAGAAAGAGCGCAAAGAGAGAAAAAAAGAGCGCAGAGAGAAAGAAAGAAAGAGCGCAGAGAGAAAGATAGAGCGCAGAGAGAGAGAGCGCAGAGAGAGAAAGAGAAAGAAAGAGCGCAGAGAGAGAAAGAGAAAGAAAGAGCGCAGAGAGAGAGAGAGAAAGAGCGCAGAGAGAGAGAGAAAGAGCGCAGAGAGAGAAAGAGAGAGAAAGAGCGCAGAGAGAGAGAAAGAGCGCAGAGAGAGAGAAAGAGCGCAGAGAGAGAAAGAGCGCAGAGAGAGAAAGAGCGCAGAGAGAGAAAGAGCGCAGAGAGAGAGCGCAGAGAGAGAGCGCAGAGAGAGAGAAAGAGCGCAGAGAGAGAGAGAAAGAGCGCAGAGAGAGAGAAAAAGCGCAGAGAGAGAGAAAGAGCGCAGAGAGAGAGAAAGAGCGCAGAGAGAGAAAGAAAGAGCGCAGAGAGAGAAAGAAAGAGCGCAGAGAGAGAAAGAAAGAGCGCAGAGAGAGAAAGAAAGAGCGCAGAGAGTGAGAGAGAAAGAGCACAGAGAGAAAGAAAGAGCGCAGAGAGAGAGAGAAAGAAAGAGCGCAGAGAGAGAGAGAAAGAAAGAGCGCAGAGAGAGAAAGAGCGCAGAGAGAGAGAGAGGAAGAAAGAGCGCAGAGAGAGAGAAAGAAAGAGTGCAGAGAGAGAGAAAGAGCGCAGAGAGAGAGAAAGAAAGAGCACAGAGAGAGAAAGAAAGAGAGCAGAGAGAGAAAGAAAGAGCGCAAAGAGAGAAAAAAAGAGCGCAGAGAGAAAGAAAGAAAGAGCGCAGAGAGAAAGATAGAGCGCAGAGAGAGAGAGCGCAGAGAGAGAAAGAGAAAGAAAGAGCGCAGAGAGAGAAAGAGAAAGAAAGAGCGCAGAGAGAGAAAGAGAAAGAGCGCAGAGAGAGAGAGAAAGAGCGCAGAGAGAGAAAGAGAGAGAAAGAGCGCAGAGAGAGAGAAAGAGCGCAGAGAGAGAGAAAGAAAGTGCGCAGAGAGAAAGAAAGAGCGCAGAGAGAGAGAAAGAGCGCAGAGAGAGAAAGAAAGAGCGCAGAGAGAGAAAGAAAGAGCGCAGAGAGAGAAAGAAAGAGCGCAGAGAGAGAAAGAAAGAGCGCAGAGAGAGAAAGAAAGAGCGCAGAGAGAGAAAGAAAGAGCGCAGAGAGTGAGAGAGAAAGAGCACAGAGAAAAAGAAAGAGCGCAGAGAGAGAGAGAAAGAAAGAGCGCAGAGAGAGAAAGAAAGAGCGCAGAGAGAGAAAGAAATAGCGCAGAGAGAGAGAAAGAGCGCAGAGAGAGAAAGAGGAAGAAAGAGCGCAGAGAGAGAGAAAGAAAGAGCGCAGAGAGAAAGAAAGAGCACATAGAGAGAGAAAGAGCGCAGAGAGAGAGAGAGAAAGAGCGCAGAGAGAGAGAGAAAGAGCGCAGAGAGAGAGAGAAAGAGCGCAGAGAGAGAGAGAAAGAGCGCAGAGAGAGAGAGAAAGAGCGCAGAGAGAGAAAGAAAGAGCGCAGAGAAAGAAAGAGCGCAGAGAGAGAAAGAAAGAGCGCAGAGAGAGAAAGAAAGAGAGCAGAGAGAGAAAGAAAGAGAGCAGAGAGAGAAAGAAAGAGCGCAAAGAGAGAAAAAAGGAGCGCAGAGAGAAAGAAAGAAAGAGCGCAGAGAGAAAGAAAGAGCGCAGAGAGAGAGAGAGAGCGCAGAGAGAGAAAGAGAAAGAAAGAGCGCAGAGAGAGAGAGAGAAAGAGCGCAGAGAGAGAGAGAAAGAGCGCAGAGAGAGAGAAAGAGAAAGAAAGAGCGCAGAGAGAGAGAAAGAAAGAGCGCAGAGAGAGAAAGAGCGCAGAGAGAGAAAGAAAGAGCGCAGAGAGAGAGAAAGAAAGAGCGCAGAAAGAGAGCGCAGAGAGAGAAAAAAAGAGCGCAGAGAGAGAAATAAAGAGCGCAGAGAAAGAAAGAGCGCAGAGAGAGAGAGAAAGAAAGAGCGCAGAGAGAGAAAGAAAGAGCGCAGAAAGAAATAAAGTGCGCAGAGAGAAAGAAAGAAAGAGCGCAGAGAGAGAGAAAGAGCGCAGAGAGAGAAATAAAGAGCGCAGAGAGAGAAATAAAGAGCACAGAGAGAGAGAAAGAGCACAGAGAGAGAGAGAGAAAGAGCGCAGAGAGAGAGAAAGAGCACAGAGAGAGAGAAAGAGCACAGAGAGAGAGAGAGAAAGAGCGCAGAGAGAGAAATAAAGAGCGCAGAGAGAGAAATAAAGAGCGCAGAGAGAGAAATAAAGAGCGCAGAGAGAGAAATAAAGAGCGCAGAGAAAGAAAGAGCGCAGAGAGAGAGAAAGAAAGAGCGCAGAGAGAGAAAGAAAGAGCGCAAAGAGAGAAAAAAAGAGCGCAAAGAGAGAAAAAAAGAGCGCAGAGAGAAAGAAAGAAAGAGCGCAGAGAGAAAGAAAGAGCGCAGAGAGAGAGAGCGCAGAGAGAGAAAGAGAAAGAAAGAGCGCAGAGAGAGAGAGAGAGAAAGAGCGCCGAGAGAGAGAAAGAGCGCAGAGAGAGAGAAAGAGCGCAGAGAGAGAGAAAGAGAAAGAAAGAGCGCAGAGAGAGAGAAAGAGAGAGAAAGAGCGCAGAGAGAGAGAAAGAGCGCAGAGAAAGAAAGAGAAAGAAAGAGCGCAGAGAGAGAAAGAGCGCAGAGAGAGAAAGAGCGCAGGGAGAGAGAGAGCGCAGAGAGAGAAAGAGCGCAGAGAAAGAAAGAGAAAGAAAGAGCGCAGAGAGAGAAAGAGAGAGCGCAGAGAGAGAAAGAAAGAGCGCAAAGAGAGAAAAAAGAGCGCAGAAAGAAATAAAGAGCGCAGAGAGAAAGAAAGAAAGAGCGCAGAGAGAGAGAAAGAGCGCAGAGAGAGAAAGAGAAAGTAAGAGCGCAGAGAGAGAGAGAGAGAAAGAGCGCAGAGAGAGAAAGAGCGCAGAGAGAGAGAAAGAGCGCAGAGAAAGAAAGAGAAAGAAAGAGTGCAGAGAGAGAGAGAGCGCAGAGAGAGAAAGAGCGCAGAGAGAGAAAGAGCGCAGAGAGAGAGCGCAGAGAGAGAGCGCAGAGAGAGAGAAAGAGCGCAGAGAGAGAGAGAAAGAGCGCAGAGAGAGAGAAAAAGCGCAGAGAGAGAGAAAGAGCGCAGAGAGAGAGAAAGAGCGCAGAGAGAGAAAGAAAGAGCGCAGAGAGAGAAAGAAAGAGCGCAGAGAGAGAAAGAAAGAGCGCAGAGAGAGAAAGAAAGAGCGCAGAGAGTGAGAGAGAAAGAGCACAGAGAGAAAGAAAGAGCGCAGAGAGAGAGAGAAAGAAAGAGCGCAGAGAGAGAGAGAAAGAAAGAGCGCAGAGAGAGAAAGAGCGCAGAGAGAGAGAGAGGAAGAAAGAGCGCAGAGAGAGAGAAAGAAAGAGTGCAGAGAGAGAGAAAGAGCGCAGAGAGAGAGAAAGAAAGAGCACAGAGAGAGAAAGAAAGAGAGCAGAGAGAGAAAGAAAGAGCGCAAAGAGAGAAAAAAAGAGCGCAGAGAGAAAGAAAGAAAGAGCGCAGAGAGAAAGATAGAGCGCAGAGAGAGAGAGCGCAGAGAGAGAAAGAGAAAGAAAGAGCGCAGAGAGAGAAAGAGAAAGAAAGAGCGCAGAGAGAGAGAGAGAAAGAGCGCAGAGAGAGAGAGAAAGAGCGCAGAGAGAGAAAGAGAGAGAAAGAGCGCAGAGAGAGAGAAAGAGCGCAGAGAGAGAGAAAGAGCGCAGAGAGAGAGAAAGAAAGTGCGCAGAGAGAAAGAAAGAGCGCAGAGAGAGAGAAAGAGTGCAGAGAGAGAAAGAAAGAGCGCAGAGAGAGAAAGAAAGAGCGCAGAGAGAGAAAGAAAGAGCGCAGAGAGAGAAAGAAAGAGCGCAGAGAGAGAAAGAAAGAGCGCAGAGAGAGAAAGAAAGAGCGCAGAGAGTGAGAGAGAAAGAGCACAGAGAAAAAGAAAGAGCGCAGAGAGAGAGAGAAAGAAAGAGCGCAGAGAGAGAAAGAAAGAGCGCAGAGAGAGAAAGAAATAGCGCAGAGAGAGAGAAAGAGCGCAGAGAGAGAAAGAGGAAGAAAGAGCGCAGAGAGAGAGAAAGAAAGAGCGCAGAGAGAAAGAAAGAGCACATAGAGAGAGAAAGAGCGCAGAGAGAGAGAGAGAAAGAGCGCAGAGAGAGAGAGAAAGAGCGCAGAGAGAGAGAGAAAGAGCGCAGAGAGAGAGAGAAAGAGCGCAGAGAGAGAGAGAAAGAGCGCAGAGAGAGAAATAAAGAGCGCAGAGAGAGAAAGAAAGAGCGCAGAGAAAGAAAGAGCGCAGAGAGAGAAAGAAAGAGCGCAGAGAGAGAAAGAAAGAGAGCAGAGAGAGAAAGAAAGAGAGCAGAGAGAGAAAGAAAGAGCGCAAAGAGAGAAAAAAGGAGCGCAGAGAGAAAGAAAGAAAGAGCGCAGAGAGAAAGAAAGAGCGCAGAGAGAGAGAGAGAGCGCAGAGAGAGAAAGAGAAAGAAAGAGCGCAGAGAGAGAGAGAGAAAGAGCGCAGAGAGAGAGAGAAAGAGCGCAGAGAGAGAGAAAGAGAAAGAAAGAGCGCAGAGAGAGAGAAAGAAAGAGCGCAGAGAGAGAAAGAGCGCAGAGAGAGAAAGAAAGAGCGCAGAGAGAGAGAAAGAAAGAGCGCAGAGAGAGAGCGCAGAGAGAGAAAAAAAGAGCGCAGAGAGAGAAATAAAGAGCGCAGAGAAAGAAAGAGCGCAGAGAGAGAGAGAAAGAAAGAGCGCAGAGAGAGAAAGAAAGAGCGCAGAGAGAGAAAGAAAGAGCGCAAAGAGAGAAAAAAAGAGCGCAAAGAGAGAAAAAAAGAGCGCAGTGAGAAAGAAAGAAAGAGCGCAGAGAGAAAGAAAGAGCGCAGAGAGAAAGAAAGAGCGCAGAGATAGAGAGAGAGCGCAGAGAGAGAAAGAGAAAGAAAGAGCACAGAGAGAGAGAGAGAGAGAAAGAGCGCCGAGAGAGAGAGAGCGCAGAGAGAGAGAAAGAGAAAGAAAGTGCGCAGAGAGAGAAAGTGCGCAGAGAGAGAAAGAGCGCAGAGAGAAAGAAAGAGCGCAGAGAGAGAGAGAGAAAGAGCGCAAAGAGAGAAAAAAAGAGCGCAGAAAGAAAGAAACAGCACAGAGAGAAAGAAAGAGCGCAGAGAGAAAGAAAGAAAGAGCGCAGAGAGAGAGAGCGCAGAGAGAGAAAGAGAAAGAAAGAGCGCAGAGAGAGAAAGAGAAAGAAAGAGCGCAGAGAGAGAGAGAGAAAGAGCGCAGAGAGAGAGAAAGAGCGCAGAGAGAGAAAGAGAAAGAAAGAGCGCAGAGAGAGAAAGAAAGAGCGCAGAGAGAGAAAGAAAGAGCGCAGAGAGAGAAAGAAAGAGCGCAGAGAGAGAGAAAGAGCGCAGAGAGAGAGAAAGAGCGCAGAGAGAGAGAAAGAGCACAGAGAGAGAGAAAGAGCACAGAGAGAGAGAAAGAAAGAGCGCAGAGAGAGAAAGAAAGAGCGCAGAGAGAGAGAAAGAAAGAGCGCAGAGAGAGAGCGCATAGAGAGAGAGAAAGAGCGCAGAGAGAGAAATAAAGAGCGCAGAGAGAGAAAAAAAGAGCGCAGAGAGAGAAATAAAGAGCGCAGAGAGAGAAATAAAGAGTGCAGAGAAAGAAAGAGCGCAGAGAGAGAAAGAAAGAGCGCAAAGAGAGAAAAAAAGAGCGCAAAGAGAGAAAAAAAGAGCGCAGAGAGAAAGAAAGAAAGAGCGCAGAGAGAAAGAAAGAGCGCAGAGAGAGAGAGCGCAGAGAGAGAAAGAGAAAGAAAGAGCGCAGAGAGAGAGAGAGAGAAAGAGCGCCGAGAGAGAGAAAGAGCGCAGAGAGAGAGAGAAAGAGAAAGAAAGAGCGCAGAGAGAGAGAGAGAAAGAGCGCAGAGAGAGAGAAAGAGCGCAGAGAAAGAAAGAGAAAGAAAGAGCGCAGAGAGAGAAAGAGCGCAGAGAGAGAAAGAGCGCAGGGAGAGAGAGAGCGCAGAGAGAGAAAGAGCGCAGAGAAAGAAAGAGAAAGAAAGAGCGCAGAGAGAGAAAGAGAGAGCGCAGAGAGAGAAAGAAAGAGCGCAAAGAGAGAAAAAAAGAGCGCAGAAAGAAAGAAAGAGCGAGAGAGAAAGAAAGAAAGAGCGCAGAGAGAGAGAAAGAAAGAGCGCAGAGAGAGAAAGAAAGAGCGCAGAGAGAGAGAGAGAAAGAGTGCCGAGAGAGAGAAAGAGCGCAGAGAGAGAGAAAGAGAAAGAAAGAGCGCAGAGAGAGAGAGAGAAAGAGCGCAGAGAGAGAGAAAGAGCGCAGAGAAAGAAAGAGAAAGAAAGAGCGCAGAGAGAGAAAGAGCGCAGAGAGAGAAAGAGCGCAGGGAGAGAGAGAACGCAGAGAGAGAAAGAGCGCAGAGAGAGAGCGCAGAGAGAGAAAGAGCGCAGAGAGAGAGAAAGAGCGCAGAGAGAGAGAGAAAGAGCGCAGAGAGAGAGAGAAAGAGCGCAGAGAGAGAAATAAAGAGCGCAGAGAGAGAAAGAAAGAGCGCAGAGAGAGAAAGAAAGAGTGCAGAGAGAGAGAAAGAGCGCAGAGAAAGAAAGAGAAAGAAAGAGCGCAGAGAGAGAAAGAGCGCAGGGAGAGAGAGAGCGCAGAGAGAGAAAGAGCGCAGAGAGAGAGAAAGAGCGCAGAGAGAGAGAGCGCAGAGAGAGAAAGAGAAAGAAAGAGCGCAGAGAGAGAAAGAGAAAGAAAGAGCGCAGAGAGAGAGAGAGAAAGAGCGCAGAGAGAGAGAGAAAGAGCGCAGAGAGAGAGAAAGAGAAAGAAAGAGCGCAGAGAAAGAAAGAGCGCAGAGAGAGAGAAAGAGCGCAGAGAGAGAGAAAGAGCGCAGAGAGAGAAAGAAAGAGCGCAGAGAGAGAAAGAAAGAGCGCAGAGAGAGAAAGAAAGAGCGCAGAGAGAGAAAGAAAGAGCGCAGGGAGTGAGAGAGAAAGAGCACAGAGAAAAAGAAAGAGCGCAGAGAGAGAGAGAAAGAAAGAGCGCAGAGAGAGAAAGAAAGAGCGCAGAGAGAGAGAAAGAGAAAGAAAGAGCGCAGAGAGAGAGAAAGAAAGAGCGCAGAGAGAGAAAGAGCGCAGAGAGAGAAAGAAAGAGCGCAGAGAGAGAGAAAGAAAGAGCGCAGAGAGAGAGCGCAGAGAGAGAAAAAAAGAGCGCAGAGAGAGAAATAAAGAGCGCAGAGAAAGAAAGAGCGCAGAGAGAGAGAGAAAGAAAGAGCGCAGAGAGAGAAAGAAAGAGCGCAGAAAGAAATAAAGAGCGCAGAGAGAAAGAAAGAAAGAGCGCAGAGAGAGAGAAAGAGCGCAGAGAGAGAAATAAAGAGCGCAGAGAGAGAAATAAAGAGCACAGAGAGAGAGAAAGAGCACAGAGAGAGAGAGAGAAAGAGCGCAGAGAGAGAGAAAGAGCACAGAGAGAGAGAAAGAGCACAGAGAGAGAGAGAGAAAGAGCGCAGAGAGAGAAATAAAGAGCGCAGAGAGAGAAATAAAGAGCGCAGAGAGAGAAATAAAGAGCGCAGAGAGAGAAATAAAGAGCGCAGAGAAAGAAAGAGCGCAGAGAGAGAGAAAGAAAGAGCGCAGAGAGAGAAAGAAAGAGCGCAAAGAGAGAAAAAAAGAGCGCAAAGAGAGAAAAAAAGAGCGCAGAGAGAAAGAAAGAAAGAGCGCAGAGAGAAAGAAAGAGCGCAGAGAGAGAGAGCGCAGAGAGAGAAAGAGAAAGAAAGAGCGCAGAGAGAGAGAGAGAGAAAGAGCGCCGAGAGAGAGAAAGAGCGCAGAGAGAGAGAAAGAGCGCAGAGAGAGAGAAAGAGAAAGAAAGAGCGCAGAGAGAGAGAAAGAGAGAGAAAGAGCGCAGAGAGAGAGAAAGAGCGCAGAGAAAGAAAGAGAAAGAAAGAGCGCAGAGAGAGAAAGAGCGCAGAGAGAGAAAGAGCGCAGGGAGAGAGAGAGCGCAGAGAGAGAAAGAGCGCAGAGAAAGAAAGAGAAAGAAAGAGCGCAGAGAGAGAAAGAGAGAGCGCAGAGAGAGAAAGAAAGAGCGCAAAGAGAGAAAAAAAGAGCGCAGAAAGAAATAAAGAGCGCAGAGAGAAAGAAAGAAAGAGCGCAGAGAGAGAGAAAGAGCGCAGAGAGAGAAAGAGAAAGTAAGAGCGCAGAGAGAGAGAGAGAGAAAGAGCGCAGAGAGAGAAAGAGCGCAGAGAGAGAGAAAGAGCGCAGAGAAAGAAAGAGAAAGAAAGAGTGCAGAGAGAGAGAGAGCGCAGAGAGAGAAAGAGCGCAGAGAGAGAAAGAGCGCAGAGAGAGAGCGCAGAGAGAGAGCGCAGAGAGAGAGAAAGAGCGCAGAGAGAGAGAGAAAGAGCGCAGAGAGAGAGAAAAAGCGCAGAGAGAGAGAAAGAGCGCAGAGAGAGAGAAAGAGCGCAGAGAGAGAAAGAAAGAGCGCAGAGAGAGAAAGAAAGAGCGCAGAGAGAGAAAGAAAGAGCGCAGAGAGAGAAAGAAAGAGCGCAGAGAGTGAGAGAGAAAGAGCACAGAGAGAAAGAAAGAGCGCAGAGAGAGAGAGAAAGAAAGAGCGCAGAGAGAGAGAGAAAGAAAGAGAGCAGAGAGAGAAAGAGCGCAGAGAGAGAGAGAGGAAGAAAGAGCGCAGAGAGAGAGAAAGAAAGAGTGCAGAGAGAGAGAAAGAGCGCAGAGAGAGAGAAAGAAAGAGCACAGAGAGAGAAAGAAAGAGAGCAGAGAGAGAAAGAAAGAGCGCAAAGAGAGAAAAAAAGAGCGCAGAGAGAAAGAAAGAAAGAGCGCAGAGAGAAAGATAGAGCGCAGAGAGAGAGAGCGCAGAGAGAGAAAGAGAAAGAAAGAGCGCAGAGAGAGAAAGAGAAAGAAAGAGCGCAGAGAGAGAGAGAGAGAAAGAGCGCAGAGAGAGAGAGAAAGAGCGCAGAGAGAGAAAGAGAGAGAAAGAGCGCAGAGAGAGAGAAAGAGCGCAGAGAGAGAGAAAGAGCGCAGAGAGAGAGAAAGAAAG
Organism: Ascaphus truei; assembly: GCF_040206685.1. Lineage (NCBI taxonomy): Eukaryota > Metazoa > Chordata > Amphibia > Anura > Ascaphidae > Ascaphus > Ascaphus truei. The sequence goes on along the minus strand of NW_027457198.1, from coordinate 1,318,807 downwards.
TGCGCAGAGAGAAAGAAAGAGCGCAGAGAGAGAGAAAGAGTGCAGAGAGAGAAAGAAAGAGCGCAGAGAGAGAAAGAAAGAGCGCAGAGAGAGAAAGAAAGAGCGCAGAGAGAGAAAGAAAGAGCGCAGAGAGAGAAAGAAAGAGCGCAGAGAGAGAAAGAAAGAGCGCAGAGAGTGAGAGAGAAAGAGCACAGAGAAAAAGAAAGAGCGCAGAGAGAGAGAGAAAGAAAGAGCGCAGAGAGAGAAAGAAAGAGCGCAGAGAGAGAAAGAAATAGCGCAGAGAGAGAGAAAGAGCGCAGAGAGAGAAAGAGGAAGAAAGAGCGCAGAGAGAGAGAAAGAAAGAGCGCAGAGAGAAAGAAAGAGCACATAGAGAGAGAAAGAGCGCAGAGAGAGAGAGAGAAAGAGCGCAGAGAGAGAGAGAGAGAGCGCAGAGAGAGAGAGAAAGAGCGCAGAGAGAGAGAGAAAGAGCGCAGAGAGAGAGAGAAAGAGCGCAGAGAGAGAAATAAAGAGCGCAGAGAGAGAAAGAAAGAGCGCAGAGAAAGAAAGAGCGCAGAGAGAGAAAGAAAGAGCGCAGAGAGAGAAAGAAAGAGAGCAGAGAGAGAAAGAAAGAGAGCAGAGAGAGAAAGAAAGAGCGCAGAGAGTGAGAGAGAAAGAGCACAGAGAGAGAGAAAGAAAGAGTGCAGAGAGAGAGAAAGAGCGCAGAGAGAGAGAAAGAAAGAGCACAGAGAGAGAAAGAAAGAGAGCAGAGAGAGAAAGAAAGAGCGCAAAGAGAGAAAAAAAGAGCGCAGAGAGAAAGAAAGAAAGAGCGCAGAGAGAAAGATAGAGCGCAGAGAGAGAGAGCGCAGAGAGAGAAAGAGAAAGAAAGAGCGCAGAGAGAGAAAGAGAAAGAAAGAGCGCAGAGAGAGAGAGAGAGAAAGAGCGCAGAGAGAGAGAGAAAGAGCGCAGAGAGAGAAAGAGAGAGAAAGAGCGCAGAGAGAGAGAAAGAGCGCAGAGAGAGAGAAAGAGCGCAGAGAGAGAGAAAGAAAGTGCGCAGAGAGAAAGAAAGAGCGCAGAGAGAGAGAAAGAGTGCAGAGAGAGAAAGAAAGAGCGCAGAGAGAGAAAGAAAGAGCGCAGAGAGAGAAAGAAAGAGCGCAGAGAGAGAAAGAAAGAGCGCAGAGAGAGAAAGAAAGAGCGCAGAGAGAGAAAGAAAGAGCGCAGAGAGTGAGAGAGAAAGAGCACAGAGAAAAAGAAAGAGCGCAGAGAGAGAGAGAAAGAAAGAGCGCAGAGAGAGAAAGAAAGAGCGCAGAGAGAGAAAGAAATAGCGCAGAGAGAGAGAAAGAGCGCAGAGAGAGAAAGAGGAAGAAAGAGCGCAGAGAGAGAGAAAGAAAGAGCGCAGAGAGAAAGAAAGAGCACATAGAGAGAGAAAGAGCGCAGAGAGAGAGAGAGAAAGAGCGCAGAGAGAGAGAGAGAGAGCGCAGAGAGAGAGAGAAAGAGCGCAGAGAGAGAGAGAAAGAGCGCAGAGAGAGAGAGAAAGAGCGCAGAGAGAGAAATAAAGAGCGCAGAGAGAGAAAGAAAGAGCGCAGAGAAAGAAAGAGCGCAGAGAGAGAAAGAAAGAGCGCAGAGAGAGAAAGAAAGAGAGCAGAGAGAGAAAGAAAGAGAGCAGAGAGAGAAAGAAAGAGCGCAAAGAGAGAAAAAAGGAGCGCAGAGAGAAAGAAAGAAAGAGCGCAGAGAGAGAGAGAGAGCGCAGAGAGAGAAAGAGAAAGAAAGAGCGCAGAGAGAGAGAGAGAAAGAGCGCAGAGAGAGAGAGAAAGAGCGCAGAGAGAGAGAAAGAGAAAGAAAGAGCGCAGAGAGAGAGAAAGAAAGAGCGCAGAGAGAGAAAGAGCGCAGAGAGAGAAAGAAAGAGCGCAGAGAGAGAGAAAGAAAGAGAGCAGAGAGAGAGCGCAGAGAGAGAAAAAAAGAGCGCAGAGAGAGAAATAAAGAGCGCAGAGAAAGAAAGAGCGCAGAGAGAGAGAGAAAGAAAGAGCGCAGAGAGAGAAAGAAAGAGCGCAGAGAGAGAAAGAAAGAGCGCAAAGAGAGAAAAAAAGAGCGCAAAGAGAGAAAAAAAGAGCGCAGAGAGAAAGAAAGAAAGAGCGCAGAGAGAAAGAAAGAGCGCAGAGAGAAAGAAAGAGCGCAGAGATAGAGAGAGAGCGCAGAGAGAGAAAGAGAAAGAAAGAGCACAGAGAGAGAGAGAGAGAGAGAAAGAGCGCCGAGAGAGAGAGAGCGCAGAGAGAGAGAAAGAGAAAGAAAGTGCGCAGAGAGAGAAAGTGCGCAGAGAGAGAAAGAGCGCAGAGAGAAAGAAAGAGCGCAGAGAGAGAGAGAGAAAGAGCGCAAAGAGAGAAAAAAAGAGCGCAGAAAGAAAGAAACAGCGCAGAGAGAAAGAAAGAGCGCAGAGAGAAAGAAAGAAAGAGCGCAGAGAGAGAGAGCGCAGAGAGAGAAAGAGAAAGAAAGAGCGCAGAGAGAGAAAGAGAAAGAAAGAGCGCAGAGAGAGAGAGAGAAAGAGCGCAGAGAGAGAGAAAGAGCGCAGAGAGAGAAAGAGAAAGAAAGAGCGCAGAGAGAGAAAGAAAGAGCGCAGAGAGAGAAAGAAAGAGCGCAGAGAGAGAAAGAAAGAGCGCAGAGAGAGAGAAAGAGCGCAGAGAGAGAGAAAGAGCGCAGAGAGAGAGAAAGAGCACAGAGAGAGAGAAAGAGCACAGAGAGAGAGAAAGAAAGAGCGCAGAGAGAGAAAGAAAGAGCGCAGAGAGAGAGAAAGAAAGAGCGCAGAGAGAGAGCGCATAGAGAGAGAGAAAGAGCGCAGAGAGAGAAATAAAGAGCGCAGAGAGAGAAAAAAAGAGCGCAGAGAGAGAAATAAAGAGCGCAGAGAGAGAAATAAAGAGTGCAGAGAAAGAAAGAGCGCAGAGAGAGAAAGAAAGAGCGCAAAGAGAGAAAAAAAGAGCGCAAAGAGAGAAAAAAAGAGCGCAGAGAGAAAGAAAGAAAGAGCGCAGAGAGAAAGAAAGAGCGCAGAGAGAGAGAGCGCAGAGAGAGAAAGAGAAAGAAAGAGCGCAGAGAGAGAGAGAGAGAAAGAGCGCCGAGAGAGAGAAAGAGCGCAGAGAGAGAGAGAAAGAGAAAGAAAGAGCGCAGAGAGAGAGAGAGAAAGAGCGCAGAGAGAGAGAAAGAGCGCAGAGAAAGAAAGAGAAAGAAAGAGCGCAGAGAGAGAAAGAGCGCAGAGAGAGAAAGAGCGCAGGGAGAGAGAGAGCGCAGAGAGAGAAAGAGCGCAGAGAAAGAAAGAGAAAGAAAGAGCGCAGAGAGAGAAAGAGAGAGCGCAGAGAGAGAAAGAAAGAGCGCAAAGAGAGAAAAAAAGAGCGCAGAAAGAAAGAAAGAGCGAGAGAGAAAGAAAGAAAGAGCGCAGAGAGAGAGAAAGAAAGAGCGCAGAGAGAGAGAAAGAAAGAGCACAGAGAGAGAGAGAGAAAGAGCGCCGAGAGAGAGAAAGAGCGCAGAGAGAGAGAAAGAGAAAGAAAGAGCGCAGAGAGAGAGAGAGAAAGAGCGCAGAGAGAGAGAAAGAGCGCAGAGAAAGAAAGAGAAAGAAAGAGCGCAGAGAGAGAAAGAGCGCAGAGAGAGAAAGAGCGCAGGGAGAGAGAGAACGCAGAGAGAGAAAGAGCGCAGAGAGAGAGCGCAGAGAGAGAAAGAGCGCAGAGAGAGAGAAAGAGCGCAGAGAGAGAGAGAAAGAGCGCAGAGAGAGAGAGAAAGAGCGCAGAGAGAGAAATAAAGAGCGCAGAGAGAGAAAGAAAGAGCGCAGAGAGAGAAAGAAAGAGTGCAGAGAGAGAGAAAGAGCGCAGAGAAAGAAAGAGAAAGAAAGAGCGCAGAGAGAGAAAGAGCGCAGGGAGAGAGAGAGCGCAGAGAGAGAAAGAGCGCAGAGAGAGAGAAAGAGCGCAGAGAGAGAGAGCGCAGAGAGAGAAAGAGAAAGAAAGAGCGCAGAGAGAGAAAGAGAAAGAAAGAGCGCAGAGAGAGAGAGAGAAAGAGCGCAGAGAGAGAGAGAAAGAGCGCAGAGAGAGAGAGAAAGAGCGCAGAGAGAGAGAAAGAGAAAGAAAGAGCGCAGAGAGAGAAAGAAAGAGCGCAGAGAGAGAGAAAGAGCGCAGAGAGAGAGAAAGAGCGCAGAGAGAGAAAGAAAGAGCGCAGAGAGAGAAAGAAAGAGCGCAGAGAGAGAAAGAAAGAGCGCAGAGAGAGAAAGAAAGAGCGCAGGGAGTGAGAGAGAAAGAGCACAGAGAAATAGAAAGAGCGCAGAGAGAGAGAGAAAGAAAGAGCGCAGAGAGAGAAAGAAATAGCGCAGAGAGAGAGAAAGAGCGCAGAGAGAGAGAGAGGAAGAAAGAGCGCAGAGAGAGAGAAAGAAAGAGCGCAGAGAGAAAGAAAGAGCACATAGAGAGAGAAAGAGCGCAGAGAGAGAGAGAGAAAGAGCGCAGAGAGAGAGAGAAAGAGCGCAGAGAGAGAGAGAAAGAGCGCAGAGAGAGAGAGAAAGAGCGCAGAGAGAGAAATAAAGAGCGCAGAGAGAGAAAGAAAGAGCGCAGAGAAAGAAAGAGCGCAGAGAGAGAAAGAAAGAGCGCAGAGAGAGAAAGAAAGAGAGCAGAGAGAGAAAGAAAGAGAGCAGAGAGAGAAAGAAAGAGCGCAAAGAGAGAAAAAAGAGCGCAGAGAGAAAGAAAGAAAGAGCGCAGAGAGAAAGATAGAGCGCAGAGAGAGAGAGAGAGAGCGCAGAGAGAGAAAGAGAAAGAAAGAGCGCAGAGAGAGAGAGAGAAAGAGCGCAGAGAGAGAGAGAGAAAGAGCGCAGAGAGAGAGAAAGAGAAAGAAAGAGCGCAGAGAGAGAGAAAGAGCACAGAGAGAGAGAAAGAGCGCAGAGAGAGAGAAAGAAAGAGCGCAGAGAGAGAAAGAGCGCGGAGAGAGAAAGAAAGAGCGCAGAGAGAGAAAGAAAGAGCGCAGAGAGAGAGCGCAGAGAGAGAAAAAAAGAGCGCAGAGAGAGAAATAAAGAGCGCAGAGAAAGAAAGAGCGCAGAGAGAGAGAGAAAGAAAGAGCGCAGAGAGAGAAAGAAAGAGCGCAGAGAGAGAAAGAAAGAGCGCAAAGAGAGAAAAAAAGAGCGCAAAGAGAGAAAAAAAGAGCGCAGAGAGAAAGAAAGAAAGAGCGCAGAGAGAAAGAAAGAGCGCAGAGAGAGAAAGAAAGAGCGCAGAGAGAGAAAGAAAGAGAGCAGAGAGAGAGAGAAAGAGCGCAGAGAGAGAGAGAAAGAGCGCAGAGAGAGAAATAAAGAGCGCAGAGAGAGAAAGAAAGAGCGCAGAGAAAGAAAGAGCGCAGAGAGAGAAAGAAAGAGCGCAGAGAGAGAAAGAAAGAGAGCAGAGAGAGAAAGAAAGAGAGCAGAGAGAGAAAGAAAGAGCGCAAAGAGAGAAAAAAGGAGCGCAGAGAGAAAGAAAGAAAGAGCGCAGAGAGAAAGATAGAGCGCAGAGAGAGAGAGAGAGAGCGCAGAGAGAGAAAGAGAAAGAAAGAGCGCAGAGAGAGAGAGAGAAAGAGCGCAGAGAGAGAGAGAGAAAGAGCGCAGAGAGAGAGAAAGAGAAAGAAAGAGCGCAGAGAGAGAGAAAGAGCACAGAGAGAGAGAAAGAGCGCAGAGAGAGAGAAAGAAAGAGCGCAGAGAGAGAAAGAGCGCGGAGAGAGAAAGAAAGAGCGCAGAGAGAGAAAGAAAGAGCGCAGAGAGAGAGCGCAGAGAGAGAAAAAAAGAGCGCAGAGAGAGAAATAAAGAGCGCAGAGAAAGAAAGAGCGCAGAGAGAGAGAGAAAGAAAGAGCGCAGAGAGAAAGAAAGAGCGCAGAGAGAGAAAGAAAGAGCGCAAAGAGAGAAAAAAAGAGCGCAAAGAGAGAAAAAAAGAGCGCAGAGAGAAAGAAAGAAAGAGCGCAGAGAGAAAGAAAGAGCGCAGAGAGAGAAAGAAAGAGCGCAGGGAGTGAGAGAGAAAGAGCACAGAGAAAAAGAAAGAGCGCAGAGAGAGAGAGAAAGAAAGAGCGCAGAGAGAGAAAGAAAGAGCGCAGAGAGAGAGAGAGGAAGAAAGAGCGCAGAGAGAGAGAAAGAAAGAGCGCAGAGAGAAAGAAAGAGCACATAGAGAGAGAAAGAGCGCAGAGAGAGAGAGAGAAAGAGCGCAGAGAGAGAGAGAAAGAGCGCAGAGAGAGAGAGAAAGAGCGCAGAGAGAGAGAGAAAGAGCGCAGAGAGAGAAATAAAGAGCGCAGAGAGAGAAAGAAAGAGCGCAGAGAAAGAAAGAGCGCAGAGAGAGAAAGAAAGAGCGCAGAGAGAGAAAGAAAGAGAGCAGAGAGAGAAAGAAAGAGAGCAGAGAGAGAAAGAAAGAGCGCAAAGAGAGAAAAAAGGAGCGCAGAGAGAAAGAAAGAAAGAGCGCAGAGAGAAAGAAAGAGCGCAGAGAGAGAGAGAGAGAGCGCAGAGAAAGAAAGAGAAAGAAAGAGCGCAGAGAGAGAGAGAGAAAGAGCGCAGAGAGAGAGAGAGAAAGAGCGCAGAGAGAGAGAAAGAGAAAGAAAGAGCGCAGAGAGAGAGAAAGAGCACAGAGAGAGAGAAAGAGCGCAGAGAGAGAGAAAGAAAGAGCGCAGAGAGAGAAAGAGCGTGGAGAGAGAAAGAAAGAGCGCAGAGAGAGAAAGAAAGAGCGCAGAGAGAGAGCGCAGAGAGAGAAAAAAAGAGCGCAGAGAGAGAAATAAAGAGCGCAGAGAAGAAAGAGCGCAGAGAGAGAGAGAAAGAAAGAGCGCAGAGAGAGAAAGAAAGAGCGCAGAGAGAGAAAGAAAGAGCGCAAAGAGAGAAAAAAAGAGCGCAAAGAGAGAAAAAAAGAGCGCAGAGAGAAAGAAAGAAAGAGCGCAGAGAGAAAGAAAGAGCGCAGAGAGAAAGAAAGAGAAAGAAAGAGCGCAGAGAGAGAAAGTGCGCAGAGAGAGAAAGTGCGCAGAGAGAGAAAGAGCGCAGAGAGAAAGAAAGAGCGCAGAGAGAGAGAGAGAAAGAGTGCAAAGAGAGAAAAAAAGAGCGCAGAAAGAAAGAAACAGCGCAGAGAGAAAGAAAGAGCGCAGAGAGAAAGAAAGAAAGAGCGCAGAGAGAGAGAAAGAGCGCAGAGAGAGAGAGAGAAAGAAAAAGCGCAGAGAAAGAAAGAGCGCAGAGAGAGGAAGAAAGAGCGCAGAGAGAGAGAGAAAGAAAGAGCGCAGAGAGAGAGAGAAAGAAAGAGTGCAGAGAGAGAGAAAGAGCGCAGAGAGAGAGAAAGAAAGAGCACAGAGAGAGAAAGAAAGAGAGCAGAGAGAGAAAGAAAGAGCGCAAAGAGAGAAAAAAAGAGCGCAGAGAGAAAGAAAGAAAGAGCGCAGAGAGAAAGATAGAGCGCAGAGAGAGAGAGCGCAGAGAGAGAAAGAGAAAGAAAGAGCGCAGAGAGAGAAAGAGAAAGAAAGAGCGCAGAGAGAGAGAGAGAAAGAGCGCAGAGAGAGAGAGAAAGAGCGCAGAGAGAGAAAGAGAAAGAAAGAGCGCAGAGAGAGAAAGAAAGAGCGCAGAGAGAGAAAGAAATAGCACAGAGAGAGAGAAAGAGCGCAGAGAGAGAGAGAGGAAGAAAGAGCGCAGAGAGAGAGAAAGAAAGAGCGCAGAGAGAAAGAAAGAGCACATAGAGAGAGAAAGAGCGCAGAGAGAGAGAGAGAAAGAGCGCAGAGAGAGAGAGAAAGAGCGCAGAGAAAGAAAGAGAAAGAAAGAGCGCAGAGAGAGAAAGAGAGAGCGCAGAGAGAGAAAGAAAGAGCGCAAAGAGAGAAAAAAAGAGCGCAGAAAGAAAGAAAGAGCGCAGAGAGAAAGAAAGAGCGCAGAGAGAAAGAAAGAAAGAGCGCAGAGAGAGAGAAAGAGCGCAGAGAGAGAGAGAGAAAGAAAAAGCGCAGAGAAAGAAAGAGCGCAGAGAGAGGAAGAAAGAGCGCAGAGAGAGAGAGAAAGAAAGAGCGCAGAGAGAGAGAGAAAGAAAGAGTGCAGAGAGAGAGAAAGAGCGCAGAGAGAGAGAAAGAAAGAGCACAGAGAGAGAAAGAAAGAGAGCAGAGAGAGAAAGAAAGAGCGCAAAGAGAGAAAAAAAGAGCGCAGAGAGAAAGAAAGAAAGAGAGCAGAGAGAAAGATAGAGCGCAGAGAGAGAGAGCGCAGAGAGAGAAAGAGAAAGAAAGAGCGCAGAGAGAGAAAGAGAAAGAAAGAGCGCAGAGAGAGAGAGAGAAAGAGCGCAGAGAGAGAGAGAAAGAGCGCAGAGAGAGAAAGAGAAAGAAAGAGCGCAGAGAGAGAAAGAAAGAGCGCAGAGAGAGAAAGAAATAGCACAGAGAGAGAGAAAGAGCGCAGAGAGAGAGAGAGGAAGAAAGAGCGCAGAGAGAGAGAAAGAAAGAGCGCAGAGAGAAAGAAAGAGCACATAGAGAGAGAAAGAGCGCAGAGAGAGAGAGAGAAAGAGCGCAGAGAGAGAGAGAAAGAGCGCAGAGAAAGAAAGAGAAAGAAAGAGCGCAGAGAGAGAAAGAGAGAGCGCAGAGAGAGAAAGAAAGAGCGCAAAGAGAGAAAAAAAGAGCGCAGAAAGAAAGAAAGAGCGCAGAGAGAAAGAAAGAAAGAGCGCAGAGAGAGAGAAAGAGCGCAGAGAGAGAAAGAGAAAGTAAGAGCGCAGAGAGAGAAATAAAGAGCGCAGAGAAAGAAAGAGCGCAGAGAGAGAAAGAAAGAGCGCAAAGAGAGAAAAAAAGAGCGCAAAGAGAGAAAAAAAGAGCGCAGAGAGAAAGAAAGAAAGAGCGCAGAGAGAAAGAAAGAGCGCAGAGAGAGAAAGAAAGAGCGCAGGGAGTGAGAGAGAAAGAGCACAGAGAAAAAGAAACAGCGCAGAGAGAGAGAGAAAGAAAGAGCGCAGAGAGAGAAAGAAAGAGCGCAGAGAGAGAAAGAAATAGCGCAGAGAGAGAGAAAGAGCGCAGAGAGAGAGAGAGGAAGAAAGAGCGCAGAGAGAGAGAAAGAAAGAGCGCAGAGAGAAAGAAAGAGCACATAGAGAGAGAAAGAGCGCAGAGAGAGAGAGAGAAAGAGCGCAGAGAGAGAGAGAAAGAGCGCAGAGAGAGAGAGAAAGAGCGCAGAGAGAGAGAGAAAGAGCGCAGAGAGAGAAATAAAGAGCGCAGAGAGAGAAAGAAAGAGCGCAGAGAAAGAAAGAGCGCAGAGAGAGAAAGAAAGAGCGCAGAGAGAGAAAGAAAGAGAGCAGAGAGAGAAAGAAAGAGAGCAGAGAGAGAAAGAAAGAGCGCAAAGAGAGAAAAAAGGAGCGCAGAGAGAAAGAAAGAAAGAGCACAGAGAGAAAGAAAGAGCGCAGAGAGAGAGAGAGAGAGCGCAGAGAGAGAAAGAGAAAGAAAGAGCGCAGAGAGAGAGAGAGAAAGAGCGCAGAGAGAGAGAGAGAAAGAGCGCAGAGAGAGAGAAAGAGAAAGAAAGAGCGCAGAGAGAGAGAAAGAGCACAGAGAGAGAGAAAGAGCGCAGAGAGAGAGAAAGAAAGAGCGCAGAGAGAGAAAGAGCGCGGAGAGAGAAAGAAAGAGCGCAGAGAGAGAAAGAAAGAGCGCAGAGAGAGAGCGCAGAGAGAGAAAAAAAGAGCGCAGAGAGAGAAATAAAGAGCGCAGAGAAAGAAAGAGCGCAGAGAGAGAGAGAAAGAAAGAGTGCAGAGAGAGAAAGAAAGAGCGCAGAGAGAGAAAGAAAGAGCGCAAAGAGAGAAAAAAAGAGCGCAAAGAGAGAAAAAAAGAGCGCAGAGAGAAAGAAAGAAAGAGCGCAGAGAGAAAGAAAGAGCGCAGAGAGAAAGAAAGAGAAAGAAAGAGCGCAGAGAGAGAAAGTGCGCAGAGAGAGAAAGTGCGCAGAGAGAGAAAGTGCGCAGAGAGAGAAAGAGCGCAGAGAGAAAGAAAGAGCGCAGAGAGAGAGAGAGAAAGAGCGCAAAGAGAGAAAAAAAGAGCGCAGAAAGAAAGAAACAGCGCAGAGAGAAAGAAAGAGCGCAGAGAGAAAGAAAGAAAGAGCGCAGAGAGAGAGAAAGAGCGCAGAGAGAGAGAGAGAAAGAAAAAGCGCAGAGAAAGAAAGAGCGCAGAGAGAGGAAGAAAGAGCGCAGAGAGAGAGAGAAAGAAAGAGCGCAGAGAGAGAGAGAAAGAAAGAGTGCAGAGAGAGAGAAAGAGCGCAGAGAGAGAGAAAGAAAGAGCACAGAGAGAGAAAGAAAGAGAGCAGAGAGAGAAAGAAAGAGCGCAAAGAGAGAAAAAAAGAGCGCAGAGAGAAAGAAAGAAAGAGCGCAGAGAGAAAGATAGAGCGCAGAGAGAGAGAGCGCAGAGAGAGAAAGAGAAAGAAAGAGCGCAGAGAGAGAAAGAGAAAGAAAGAGCGCAGAGAGAGAGAGAGAAAGAGCGCAGAGAGAGAGAGAAAGAGCGCAGAGAGAGAAAGAGAAAGAAAGAGCGCAGAGAGAGAAAGAAAGAGCGCAGAGAGAGAAAGAAATAGCACAGAGAGAGAGAAAGAGCGCAGAGAGAGAGAGAGGAAGAAAGAGCGCAGAGAGAGAGAAAGAAAGAGCGCAGAGAGAAAGAAAGAGCACATAGAGAGAGAAAGAGCGCAGAGAGAGAGAGAGAAAGAGCGCAGAGAGAGAGAGAAAGAGCGCAGAGAAAGAAAGAGAAAGAAAGAGCGCAGAGAGAGAAAGAGAGAGCGCAGAGAGAGAAAGAAAGAGCGCAAAGAGAGAAAAAAAGAGCGCAGAAAGAAAGAAAGAGCGCAGAGAGAAAGAAAGAAAGAGCGCAGAGAGAGAGAAAGAGCGCAGAGAGAGAAAGAGAAAGTAAGAGCGCAGAGAGAGAGAGAGAGAGAGCGCAGAGAGAGAAAGAGCGCAGAGAGAGAGAAAGAGCGCAGAGAAGAAAGAGAAAGAAAGAGTGCAGAGAGAGAAAGAGCGCAGAGAGAGAAAGAGCGCAGAGAGAGAAAGAGCGCAGAGAGAGAGCGCAGAGAGAGAAAGAGCGCAGAGAGAGAGAAAGAGCGCAGAGAGAGAGAAAGAGCGCAGAGAGAGAGAAAGAGCGCAGAGAGAGAGAAAGAGCGCAGAGAGAGAGAAAGAGCGCAGAGAGAGAAAGAAAGAGCGCAGAGAGAGAAAGAAAGAGCGCAGAGAGAGAAAGAAAGAGCGCAGAGAGTGAGAGAGAAAGAGCACAGAGAGAAGGAAAGAGCGCAGAGAGAGAGAGAAAGAAAGAGCGCAGAGAGAGAGAGAAAGAAAGAGCGCAGAGAGAGAAAGAGCGCAGAGAGAGAGAGAGAAGAAAGAGCGCAGAGAGAGAGAAAGAAAGAGCACAGAGAGAGAAAGAAAGAGAGCAGAGAGAGAAAGAAAGAGCGCAAAGAGAGAAAAAAAGAGCGCAGAGAGAAAGAAAGAAAGAGCGCAGAGAGAAAGATAGAGCGCAGAGAGAGAGAGCGCAGAGAGAGAAAGAGAAAGAAAGAGCGCAGAGAGTGAAAGAGAAAGAAAGAGCGCAGAGAGAGAGAGAGAAAGAGCGCAGAGAGAGAGAGAAAGAGCGCAGAGAGAGAGAAAGAGAAAGAAAGAGCGCAGAGAGAGAAAGAAAGAGCGCAGAGAGAGAAAGAGCGCAGAGAGAGAGAAAGAGCGCAGAGAGAGAGAAAGAGCGCAGAGAGAGAGAAAGAAAGTGCGCAGAGAGAAAGAAAGAGCGCAGAGAGAGAGAAAGAGCGCAGAGAGAGAAAGAAAGAGCGCAGAGAGAGAAAGAAAGAGCGCAGAGAGAGAAAGAAAGAGCGCAGAGAGAGAAAGAAAGAGCGCAGGGAGTGAGAGAGAAAGAGCACAGAGAAAAAGAAAGAGCGCAGAGAGAGAGAGAAAGAAAGAGCGCAGAGAGAGAAAGAAAGAGCGCAGAGAGAGAAAAAAGGAGCGCAGAGAGAAAGAAAGAAAGAGCGCAGAGAGAAAGAAAGAGCGCAGAGAGAGAGAGAGAGCGCAGAGAGAGAAAGAGAAAGAAAGAGCGCAGAGAGAGAGAGAGAAAGAGCGCAGAGAGAGAGAGAGAAAGAGCGCAGAGAGAGAGAAAGAGAAAGAAAGAGCGCAGAGAGAGAGAAAGAGCACAGAGAGAGAGAAAGAGCGCAGAGAGAGAGAAAGAAAGAGCGCAGAGAGAGAAAGAGCGCGGAGAGAGAAAGAAAGAGCGCAGAGAGAGAAAGAAAGAGCGCAGAGAGAGAGCGCAGAGAGAGAAAAAAAGAGCGCAGAGAGAGAAATAAAGAGCGCAGAGAAAGAAAGAGCGCAGAGAGAGAGAGAAAGAAAGAGCGCAGAGAGAGAAAGAAAGAGCGCAGAGAGAGAAAGAAAGAGCGCAAAGAGAGAAAAAAAGAGCGCAAAGAGAGAAAAAAAGAGCGCAGAGAGAAAGAAAGAAAGAGCGCAGAGAGAAAGAAAGAGCGCAGAGAGAGAAAGAAAGAGCGCAGAGAGAGAAAGAAAGAGAGCAGAGAGAGAGAGAAAGAGCGCAGAGAGAGAGAGAAAGAGCGCAGAGAGAGAAATAAAGAGCGCAGAGAGAGAAAGAAAGAGCGCAGAGAGAGAAAGAAAGAGAGCAGAGAGAGAAAGAAAGAGAGCAGAGAGAGAAAGAAAGAGCGCAAAGAGAGAAAAAAGGAGCGCAGAGAGAAAGAAAGAAAGAGCGCAGAGAGAAAGATAGAGCGCAGAGAGAGAGAGAGAGAGCGCAGAGAGAGAAAGAGAAAGAAAGAGCGCAGAGAGAGAGAGAGAAAGAGCGCAGAGAGAGAGAGAGAAAGAGCGCAGAGAGAGAGAAAGAGAAAGAAAGAGCGCAGAGAGAGAGAAAGAGCACAGAGAGAGAGAAAGAGCGCAGAGAGAGAGAAAGAAAGAGCGCAGAGAGAGAAAGAGCGCGGAGAGAGAAAGAAAGAGCGCAGAGAGAGAAAGAAAGAGCGCAGAGAGAGAGCGCAGAGAGAGAAAAAAAGAGCGCAGAGAGAGAAATAAAGAGCGCAGAGAAAGAAAGAGCGCAGAGAGAGAGAGAAAGAAAGAGCGCAGAGAGAGAAAGAAAGAGCGCAGAGAGAGAAAGAAAGAGCGCAAAGAGAGAAAAAAAGAGCGCAAAGAGAGAAAAAAAGAGCGCAGAGAGAAAGAAAGAAAGAGCGCAGAGAGAAAGAAAGAGCGCAGAGAGAAAGAAAGAGAAAGAAAGAGCGCAGAGAGAGAAAGTGCGCAGAGAGAGAAAGTGCGCAGAGAGAGAAAGTGCGCAGAGAGAGAAAGAGCGCAGAGAGAAAGAAAGAGCGCAGAGAGAGAGAGAGAAAGAGCGCAAAGAGAGAAAAAAAGAGCGCAGAAAGAAAGAAACAGCGCAGAGAGAAAGAAAGAGCGCAGAGAGAAAGAAAGAAAGAGCGCAGAGAGAGAGAAAGAGCGCAGAGAGAGAGAGAGAAAGAAAAAGCGCAGAGAAAGAAAGAGCGCAGAGAGAGGAAGAAAGAGCGCAGAGAGAGAGAGAAAGAAAGAGCGCAGAGAGAGAGAGAAAGAAAGAGTGCAGAGAGAGAGAAAGAGCGCAGAGAGAGAGAAAGAAAGAGCACAGAGAGAGAAAGAAAGAGAGCAGAGAGAGAAAGAAAGAGCGCAAAGAGAGAAAAAAAGAGCGCAGAGAGAAAGAAAGAAAGAGCGCAGAGAGAAAGATAGAGCGCAGAGAGAGAGAGCGCAGAGAGAGAAAGAGAAAGAAAGAGCGCAGAGAGAGAAAGAGAAAGAAAGAGCGCAGAGAGAGAGAGAGAAAGAGCGCAGAGAGAGAGAGAAAGAGCGCAGAGAGAGAAAGAGAAAGAAAGAGCGCAGAGAGAGAAAGAAAGAGCGCAGAGAGAGAAAGAAATAGCACAGAGAGAGAGAAAGAGCGCAGAGAGAGAGAGAGGAAGAAAGAGCGCAGAGAGAGAGAAAGAAAGAGCGCAGAGAGAAAGAAAGAGCACATAGAGAGAGAAAGAGCGCAGAGAGAGAGAGAGAAAGAGCGCAGAGAGAGAGAGAAAGAGCGCAGAGAAAGAAAGAGAAAGAAAGAGCGCAGAGAGAGAAAGAGAGAGCGCAGAGAGAGAAAGAAAGAGCGCAAAGAGAGAAAAAAAGAGCGCAGAAAGAAAGAAAGAGCGCAGAGAGAAAGAAAGAAAGAGCGCAGAGAGAGAGAAAGAGCGCAGAGAGAGAAAGAGAAAGTAAGAGCGCAGAGAGAGAAATAAAGAGCGCAGAGAAAGAAAGAGCGCAGAGAGAGAAAGAAAGAGCGCAAAGAGAGAAAAAAAGAGCGCAAAGAGAGAAAAAAAGAGCGCAGAGAGAAAGAAAGAAAGAGCGCAGAGAGAAAGAAAGAGCGCAGAGAGAGAAAGAAAGAGCGCAGGGAGTGAGAGAGAAAGAGCACAGAGAAAAAGAAAGAGCGCAGAGAGAGAGAGAAAGAAAGAGCGCAGAGAGAGAAAGAAAGAGCGCAGAGAGAGAAAGAAATAGCGCAGAGAGAGAGAAAGAGCGCAGAGAGAGAGAGAGGAAGAAAGAGCGCAGAGAGAGAGAAAGAAAGAGCGCAGAGAGAAAGAAAGAGCACATAGAGAGAGAAAGAGCGCAGAGAGAGAGAGAGAAAGAGCGCAGAGAGAGAGAGAAAGAGCGCAGAGAGAGAGAGAAAGAGCGCAGAGAGAGAGAGAAAGAGCGCAGAGAGAGAAATAAAGAGCGCAGAGAGAGAAAGAAAGAGCGCAGAGAAAGAAAGAGCGCAGAGAGAGAAAGAAAGAGCGCAGAGAGAGAAAGAAAGAGAGCAGAGAGAGAAAGAAAGAGAGCAGAGAGAGAAAGAAAGAGCGCAAAGAGAGAAAAAAGGAGCGCAGAGAGAAAGAAAGAAAGAGCGCAGAGAGAAAGAAAGAGCGCAGAGAGAGAGAGAGAGAGCGCAGAGAGAGAAAGAGAAAGAAAGAGCGCAGAGAGAGAGAGAGAAAGAGCGCAGAGAGAGAGAGAGAAAGAGCGCAGAGAGAGAGAAAGAGAAAGAAAGAGCGCAGAGAGAGAGAAAGAGCACAGAGAGAGAGAAAGAGCGCAGAGAGAGAGAAAGAAAGAGCGCAGAGAGAGAAAGAGCGCGGAGAGAGAAAGAAAGAGCGCAGAGAGAGAAAGAAAGAGCGCAGAGAGAGAGCGCAGAGAGAGAAAAAAAGAGCGCAGAGAGAGAAATAAAGAGCGCAGAGAAAGAAAGAGCGCAGAGAGAGAGAGAAAGAAAGAGTGCAGAGAGAGAAAGAAAGAGCGCAGAGAGAGAAAGAAAGAGCGCAAAGAGAGAAAAAAAGAGCGCAAAGAGAGAAAAAAAGAGCGCAGAGAGAAAGAAAGAAAGAGCGCAGAGAGAAAGAAAGAGCGCAGAGAGAAAGAAAGAGAAAGAAAGAGCGCAGAGAGAGAAAGTGCGCAGAGAGAGAAAGTGCGCAGAGAGAGAAAGTGCGCAGAGAGAGAAAGAGCGCAGAGAGAAAGAAAGAGCGCAGAGAGAGAGAGAGAAAGAGCGCAAAGAGAGAAAAAAAGAGCGCAGAAAGAAAGAAACAGCGCAGAGAGAAAGAAAGAGCGCAGAGAGAAAGAAAGAAAGAGCGCAGAGAGAGAGAAAGAGCGCAGAGAGAGAGAGAGAAAGAAAAAGCGCAGAGAAAGAAAGAGCGCAGAGAGAGGAAGAAAGAGCGCAGAGAGAGAGAGAAAGAAAGAGCGCAGAGAGAGAGAGAAAGAAAGAGTGCAGAGAGAGAGAAAGAGCGCAGAGAGAGAGAAAGAAAGAGCACAGAGAGAGAAAGAAAGAGAGCAGAGAGAGAAAGAAAGAGCGCAAAGAGAGAAAAAAAGAGCGCAGAGAGAAAGAAAGAAAGAGCGCAGAGAGAAAGATAGAGCGCAGAGAGAGAGAGCGCAGAGAGAGAAAGAGAAAGAAAGAGCGCAGAGAGAGAAAGAGAAAGAAAGAGCGCAGAGAGAGAGAGAGAAAGAGCGCAGAGAGAGAGAGAAAGAGCGCAGAGAGAGAAAGAGAAAGAAAGAGCGCAGAGAGAGAAAGAAAGAGCGCAGAGAGAGAAAGAAATAGCACAGAGAGAGAGAAAGAGCGCAGAGAGAGAGAGAGGAAGAAAGAGCGCAGAGAGAGAGAAAGAAAGAGCGCAGAGAGAAAGAAAGAGCACATAGAGAGAGAAAGAGCGCAGAGAGAGAGAGAGAAAGAGCGCAGAGAGAGAGAGAAAGAGCGCAGAGAAAGAAAGAGAAAGAAAGAGCGCAGAGAGAGAAAGAGAAAGAAAGAGCGCAGAGAGAGAGAGAGAAAGAGCGCAGAGAGAGAGAGAAAGAGCGCAGAGAGAGAAAGAGAAAGAAAGAGCGCAGAGAGAGAAAGAAAGAGCGCAGAGAGAGAAAGAAATAGCACAGAGAGAGAGAAAGAGCGCAGAGAGAGAGAGAGGAAGAAAGAGCGCAGAGAGAGAGAAAGAAAGAGCGCAGAGAGAAAGAAAGAGCACATAGAGAGAGAAAGAGCGCAGAGAGAGAGAGAGAAAGAGCGCAGAGAGAGAGAGAAAGAGCGCAGAGAAAGAAAGAGAAAGAAAGAGCGCAGAGAGAGAAAGAGAGAGCGCAGAGAGAGAAAGAAAGAGCGCAAAGAGAGAAAAAAAGAGCGCAGAAAGAAAGAAAGAGCGCAGAGAGAAAGAAAGAAAGAGCGCAGAGAGAGAGAAAGAGCGCAGAGAGAGAAAGAGAAAGTAAGAGCGCAGAGAGAGAGAGAGAGAGAGCGCAGAGAGAGAAAGAGCGCAGAGAGAGAGAAAGAGCGCAGAGAAAGAAAGAGAAAGAAAGAGTGCAGAGAGAGAAAGAGCGCAGAGAGAGAAAGAGCGCAGAGAGAGAAAGAGCGCAGAGAGAGAGCGCAGAGAGAGAAAGAGCGCAGAGAGAGAGAAAGAGCGCAGAGAGAGAGAAAGAGCGCAGAGAGAGAGAAAGAGCGCAGAGAGAGAGAAAGAGCGCAGAGAGAGAGAAAGAGCGCAGAGAGAGAAAGAAAGAGCGCAGAGAGAGAAAGAAAGAGCGCAGAGAGAGAAAGAAAGAGCGCAGAGAGTGAGAGAGAAAGAGCACAGAGAGAAGGAAAGAGCGCAGAGAGAGAGAGAAAGAAAGAGCGCAGAGAGAGAGAGAAAGAAAGAGCGCAGAGAGAGAAAGAGCGCAGAGAGAGAGAGAGGAAGAAAGAGCGCAGAGAGAGAGAAAGAAAGAGCACAGAGAGAGAAAGAAAGAGAGCAGAGAGAGAAAGAAAGAGCGCAAAGAGAGAAAAAAAGAGCGCAGAGAGAAAGAAAGAAAGAGCGCAGAGAGAAAGATAGAGCGCAGAGAGAGAGAGCGCAGAGAGAGAAAGAGAAAGAAAGAGCGCAGAGAGTGAAAGAGAAAGAAAGAGCGCAGAGAGAGAGAGAGAAAGAGCGCAGAGAGAGAGAGAAAGAGCGCAGAGAGAGAGAAAGAGAAAGAAAGAGCGCAGAGAGAGAAAGAAAGAGCGCAGAGAGAGAAAGAGCGCAGAGAGAGAGAAAGAGCGCAGAGAGAGAGAAAGAGCGCAGAGAGAGAGAAAGAAAGTGCGCAGAGAGAAAGAAAGAGCGCAGAGAGAGAGAAAGAGCGCAGAGAGAGAAAGAAAGAGCGCAGAGAGAGAAAGAAAGAGCGCAGAGAGAGAAAGAAAGAGCGCAGAGAGAGAAAGAAAGAGCGCAGGGAGTGAGAGAGAAAGAGCACAGAGAAAAAGAAAGAGCGCAGAGAGAGAGAGAAAGAAAGAGCGCAGAGAGAGAAAGAAAGAGCGCAGAGAGAGAAAGAAATAGCGCAGAGAGAGAGAAAGAGCGCAGAGAGAGAGAGAGGAAGAAAGAGCGCAGAGAGAGAGAAAGAAAGAGCGCAGAGAGAAAGAAAGAGCACATAGAGAGAGAAAGAGCGCAGAGAGAGAGAGAGAAAGAGCGCAGAGAGAGAGAGAAAGAGCGCAGAGAGAGAGAGAAAGAGCGCAGAGAGAGAGAGAAAGAGCGCAGAGAGAGAAATAAAGAGCGCAGAGAGAGAAAGAAAGAGCGCAGAGAAAGAAAGAGCGCAGAGAGAGAAAGAAAGAGCGCAGAGAGAGAAAGAAAGAGAGCAGAGAGAGAAAGAAAGAGAGCAGAGAGAGAAAGAAAGAGCGCAAAGAGAGAAAAAAGGAGCGCAGAGAGAAAGAAAGAAAGAGCGCAGAGAGAAAGAAAGAGCGCAGAGAGAGAGAGAGAGAGTGCAGAGAGAGAAAGAGAAAGAAAGAGCGCAGAGAGAGAGAGAGAAAGAGCGCAGAGAGAGAGAGAGAAAGAGCGCAGAGAGAGAGAAAGAGAAAGAAAGAGCGCAGAGAGAGAGAAAGAGCACAGAGAGAGAGAAAGAGCGCAGAGAGAGAGAAAGAAAGAGCGCAGAGAGAGAAAGAGCGCAGAGAGAGAAAGAAAGAGCGCAGAGAGAGAAAGAAAGAGCGCAGAGAGAGAGCGCAGAGAGAGAAAAAAAGAGCGCAGAGAGAGAAATAAAGAGCGCAGAGAAAGAAAGAGCGCAGAGAGAGAGAGAAAGAAAGAGCGCAGAGAGAGAAAAAAAGAGCGCAGAGAGAAAGAAAGAAAGAGCGCAGAGAGAAAGAAAGAGCGCAGAGAGAAAGAAAGAGCGCAGATAGAGAGAGAGAGCGCAGAGAGAGAAAGAGAAAGAAAGAGCACAGAGAGAGAGAGAGAGAGAAAGAGCGCCGAGAGAGAGAGAGCGCAGAGAGAGAGAAAGAGAAAGAAAGAGCGCAGAGAGAGAAAGTGTGCAGAGAGAGAAAGTGCACAGAGAGAGAAAGAGCGCAGAGAGAGAAAGAGCGCAGAGAGAAAGAAAGAGCGCAGAGAGAGAGAGAGAAAGAGCGCAAAGAGAGAAAAAAAGAGCGCAGAAAGAAAGAAACAGCGCAGAGAGAAAGAAAGAGCGCAGAGAGAAAGAAAGAAAGAGCGCAGAGAGAGAGAAAGAGCGCAGAGAGAGAGAGAGAAAGAAAAAGCGCAGAGAAAGAAAGAGCGCAGAGAGAGGAAGAAAGAGCGCAGAGAGAGAGAGAAAGAAAGAGCGCAGAGAGAGAGAGAAAGAAAGAGTGCAGAGAGAGAGAAAGAGCGCAGAGAGAGAGAAAGAAAGAGCACAGAGAGAGAAAGAAAGAGAGCAGAGAGAGAAAGAAAGAGCGCAAAGAGAGAAAAAAAGAGCGCAGAGAGAAAGAAAGAAAGAGCGCAGAGAGAAAGATAGAGCGCAGAGAGAGAGAGCGCAGAGAGAGAAAGAGAAAGAAAGAGCGCAGAGAGAGAAAGAGAAAGAAAGAGCGCAGAGAGAGAGAGAGAAAGAGCGCAGAGAGAGAGAGAAAGAGCGCAGAGAGAGAAAGAGAAAGAAAGAGCGCAGAGAGAGAAAGAAAGAGCGCAGAGAGAGAAAGAAATAGCACAGAGAGAGAGAAAGAGCGCAGAGAGAGAGAGAGGAAGAAAGAGCGCAGAGAGAGAGAAAGAAAGAGCGCAGAGAGAAAGAAAGAGCACATAGAGAGAGAAAGAGCGCAGAGAGAGAGAGAGAAAGAGCGCAGAGAGAGAGAGAAAGAGCGCAGAGAAAGAAAGAGAAAGAAAGAGCGCAGAGAGAGAAAGAGAGAGCGCAGAGAGAGAAAGAAAGAGCGCAAAGAGAGAAAAAAAGAGCGCAGAAAGAAAGAAAGAGCGCAGAGAGAAAGAAAGAAAGAGCGCAGAGAGAGAGAAAGAGCGCAGAGAGAGAAAGAGAAAGTAAGAGCGCAGAGAGAGAGAGAGAGAGAGCGCAGAGAGAGAAAGAGCGCAGAGAGAGAGAAAGAGCGCAGAGAAAGAAAGAGAAAGAAAGAGTGCAGAGAGAGAAAGAGCGCAGAGAGAGAAAGAGCGCAGAGAGAGAAAGAGCGCAGAGAGAGAGCGCAGAGAGAGAAAGAGCGCAGAGAGAGAGAAAGAGCGCAGAGAGAGAGAAAGAGCGCAGAGAGAGAGAAAGAGCGCAGAGAGAGAGAAAGAGCGCAGAGAGAGAGAAAGAGCGCAGAGAGAGAAAGAAAGAGCGCAGAGAGAGAAAGAAAGAGCGCAGAGAGAGAAAGAAAGAGCGCAGAGAGTGAGAGAGAAAGAGCACAGAGAGAAGGAAAGAGCGCAGAGAGAGAGAGAAAGAAAGAGCGCAGAGAGAGAGAGAAAGAAAGAGCGCAGAGAGAGAAAGAGCGCAGAGAGAGAGAGAGGAAGAAAGAGCGCAGAGAGAGAGAAAGAAAGAGCACAGAGAGAGAAAGAAAGAGAGCAGAGAGAGAAAGAAAGAGCGCAAAGAGAGAAAAAAAGAGCGCAGAGAGAAAGAAAGAAAGAGCGCAGAGAGAAAGATAGAGCGCAGAGAGAGAGAGCGCAGAGAGTGAAAGAGAAAGAAAGAGCGCAGAGAGAGAAAGAGAAAGAAAGAGCGCAGAGAGAGAGAGAGAGAAAGAGCGCCGAGAGAGAGAAAGAGCGTAGAGAGAGAGAAAGAGAAAGAAAGAGCGCAGAGAGAGAGAGAGAAAGAGCGCAGAGAGAGAGAAAGAGCGCAGAGAGAGAAAGAGAAAGAAAGAGCGCAGAGAGAGAAAGAAAGAGCGCAGAGAGAGAAAGAAAGAGCGCAGAGAGAGAAAGAAAGAGCGCAGAGAGAGAGAAAGAGCGCAGAGAGAGAGAAAGAGCGCAGAGAGAGAGAAAGAGCACAGAGAGAGAGAAAGAGCACAGAGAGAGAGAAAGAAAGAGCGCAGAGAGAGAAAGAGCGCAGAGAGAGAGAGAGGAAGAAAGAGCGCAGAGAGAGAGAAAGAAAGAGCACAGAGAGAGAAAGAAAGAGAGCAGAGAGAGAAAGAAAGAGCGCAAAGAGAGAAAAAAAGAGCGCAGAGAGAAAGAAAGAAAGAGCGCAGAGAGAAAGATAGAGCGCAGAGAGAGAGAGCGCAGAGAGAGAAAGAGAAAGAAAGAGCGCAGAGAGAGAAAGAGAAAGAAAGAGCGCAGAGAGAGAGAGAGAGAAAGAGCGCCGAGAGAGAGAAAGAGCGTAGAGAGAGAGAAAGAGAAAGAAAGAGCGCAGAGAGAGAGAGAGAAAGAGCGCAGAGAGAGAGAAAGAGCGCAGAGAGAGAAAGAGAAAGAAAGAGCGCAGAGAGAGAAAGAAAGAGCGCAGAGAGAGAAAGAAAGAGCGCAGAGAGAGAGAAAGAGCGCAGAGAGAGAGAAAGAGCGCAGAGAGAGAGAAAGAGCACAGAGAGAGAGAAAGAGCACAGAGAGAGAGAAAGAAAGAGCGCAGAGAGAGAAAGAAAGAGCGCAGAGAGAGAGAAAGAAAGAGCGCAGAGAGAGAGCGCATAGAGAGAGAGAAAGAGCGCAGAGAGAGAAATAAAGAGCGCAGAGAGAGAAAAAAAGAGCGCAGAGAGAGAAATAAAGAGCGCAGAGAGAGAAATAAAGAGTGCAGAGAAAGAAAGAGCGCAGAGAGAGAAAGAAAGAGCGCAAAGAGAGAAAAAAAGAGCGCAAAGAGAGAAAAAAAGAGCGCAGAGAGAAAGAAAGAAAGAGCGCAGAGAGAAAGAAAGAGCGCAGAGAGAGAGAGCGCAGAGAGAGAAAGAGAAAGAAAGAGCGCAGAGAGAGAGAGAGAGAAAGAGCGCCGAGAGAGAGAAAGAGCGCAGAGAGAGAGAGAAAGAGAAAGAAAGAGCGCAGAGAGAGAGAGAGAAAGAGCGCAGAGAGAGAGAAAGAGCGCAGAGAAAGAAAGAGAAAGAAAGAGCGCAGAGAGAGAAAGAGCGCAGAGAGAGAAAGAGCGCAGGGAGAGAGAGAGCGCAGAGAGAGAAAGAGCGCAGAGAAAGAAAGAGAAAGAAAGAGCGCAGAGAGAGAAAGAGAGAGCGCAGAGAGAGAAAGAAAGAGCGCAAAGAGAGAAAAAAAGAGCGCAGAAAGAAAGAAAGAGCGAGAGAGAAAGAAAGAAAGAGCGCAGAGAGAGAGAAAGAAAGAGCGCAGAGAGAGAGAAAGAAAGAGCACAGAGAGAGAGAGAGAAAGAGCGCCGAGAGAGAGAAAGAGCGCAGAGAGAGAGAAAGAGAAAGAAAGAGCGCAGAGAGAGAGAGAGAAAGAGCGCAGAGAGAGAGAAAGAGCGCAGAGAAAGAAAGAGAAAGAAAGAGCGCAGAGAGAGAAAGAGCGCAGAGAGAGAAAGAGCGCAGGGAGAGAGAGAACGCAGAGAGAGAAAGAGCGCAGAGAGAGAGCGCAGAGAGAGAAAGAGCGCAGAGAGAGAGAAAGAGCGCAGAGAGAGAGAGAAAGAGCGCAGAGAGAGAGAGAAAGAGCGCAGAGAGAGAAATAAAGAGCGCAGAGAGAGAAAGAAAGAGCGCAGAGAGAGAAAGAAAGAGTGCAGAGAGAGAGAAAGAGCGCAGAGAAAGAAAGAGAAAGAAAGAGCGCAGAGAGAGAAAGAGCGCAGGGAGAGAGAGAGCGCAGAGAGAGAAAGAGCGCAGAGAGAGAGAAAGAGCGCAGAGAGAGAGAGCGCAGAGAGAGAAAGAGAAAGAAAGAGCGCAGAGAGAGAAAGAGAAAGAAAGAGCGCAGAGAGAGAGAGAGAAAGAGCGCAGAGAGAGAGAGAAAGAGCGCAGAGAGAGAGAGAAAGAGCGCAGAGAGAGAGAAAGAGAAAGAAAGAGCGCAGAGAGAGAAAGAAAGAGCGCAGAGAGAGAGAAAGAGCGCAGAGAGAGAGAAAGAGCGCAGAGAGAGAAAGAAAGAGCGCAGAGAGAGAAAGAAAGAGCGCAGAGAGAGAAAGAAAGAGCGCAGAGAGAGAAAGAAAGAGCGCAGGGAGTGAGAGAGAAAGAGCACAGAGAAATAGAAAGAGCGCAGAGAGAGAGAGAAAGAAAGAGCGCAGAGAGAGAAAGAAATAGCGCAGAGAGAGAGAAAGAGCGCAGAGAGAGAGAGAGGAAGAAAGAGCGCAGAGAGAGAGAAAGAAAGAGCGCAGAGAGAAAGAAAGAGCACATAGAGAGAGAAAGAGCGCAGAGAGAGAGAGAGAAAGAGCGCAGAGAGAGAGAGAAAGAGCGCAGAGAGAGAGAGAAAGAGCGCAGAGAGAGAGAGAAAGAGCGCAGAGAGAGAAATAAAGAGCGCAGAGAGAGAAAGAAAGAGCGCAGAGAAAGAAAGAGCGCAGAGAGAGAAAGAAAGAGCGCAGAGAGAGAAAGAAAGAGAGCAGAGAGAGAAAGAAAGAGAGCAGAGAGAGAAAGAAAGAGCGCAAAGAGAGAAAAAAGGAGCGCAGAGAGAAAGAAAGAAAGAGCGCAGAGAGAAAGATAGAGCGCAGAGAGAGAGAGAGAGAGCGCAGAGAGAGAAAGAGAAAGAAAGAGCGCAGAGAGAGAGAGAGAAAGAGCGCAGAGAGAGAGAGAGAAAGAGCGCAGAGAGAGAGAAAGAGAAAGAAAGAGCGCAGAGAGAGAGAAAGAGCACAGAGAGAGAGAAAGAGCGCAGAGAGAGAGAAAGAAAGAGCGCAGAGAGAGAAAGAGCGCGGAGAGAGAAAGAAAGAGCGCAGAGAGAGAAAGAAAGAGCGCAGAGAGAGAGCGCAGAGAGAGAAAAAAAGAGCGCAGAGAGAGAAATAAAGAGCGCAGAGAAAGAAAGAGCGCAGAGAGAGAGAGAAAGAAAGAGCGCAGAGAGAGAAAGAAAGAGCGCAGAGAGAGAAAGAAAGAGCGCAAAGAGAGAAAAAAAGAGCGCAGAGAGAAAGAAAGAAAGAGCGCAGAGAGAAAGAAAGAGCGCAGAGAGAGAAAGAAAGAGCGCAGAGAGAGAAAGAAAGAGAGCAGAGAGAGAGAGAAAGAGCGCAGAGAGAGAGAGAAAGAGCGCAGAGAGAGAAATAAAGAGCGCAG
Organism: Ascaphus truei; assembly: GCF_040206685.1. Lineage (NCBI taxonomy): Eukaryota > Metazoa > Chordata > Amphibia > Anura > Ascaphidae > Ascaphus > Ascaphus truei. The sequence goes on along the minus strand of NW_027457198.1, from coordinate 1,295,233 downwards.
AGAGAGAAAGAAAGAGCGCAGAGAAAGAAAGAGCGCAGAGAGAGAAAGAAAGAGCGCAGAGAGAGAAAGAAAGAGAGCAGAGAGAGAAAGAAAGAGAGCAGAGAGAGAAAGAAAGAGCGCAAAGAGAGAAAAAAGGAGCGCAGAGAGAAAGAAAGAAAGAGCGCAGAGAGAAAGATAGAGCGCAGAGAGAGAGAGAGAGAGCGCAGAGAGAGAAAGAGAAAGAAAGAGCGCAGAGAGAGAGAGAGAGAAAGAGCGCAGAGAGAGAGAGAGAAAGAGCGCAGAGAGAGAGAAAGAGAAAGAAAGAGCGCAGAGAGAGAGAAAGAGCACAGAGAGAGAGAAAGAGCGCAGAGAGAGAGAAAGAAAGAGCGCAGAGAGAGAAAGAGCGCGGAGAGAGAAAGAAAGAGCGCAGAGAGAGAAAGAAAGAGCGCAGAGAGAGAGCGCAGAGAGAGAAAAAAAGAGCGCAGAGAGAGAAATAAAGAGCGCAGAGAAAGAAAGAGCGCAGAGAGAGAGAGAAAGAAAGAGCGCAGAGAGAGAAAGAAAGAGCGCAGAGAGAGAAAGAAAGAGCGCAAAGAGAGAAAAAAAGAGCGCAAAGAGAGAAAAAAAGAGCGCAGAGAGAAAGAAAGAAAGAGCGCAGAGAGAAAGAAAGAGCGCAGAGAGAGAAAGAAAGAGCGCAGGGAGTGAGAGAGAAAGAGCACAGAGAAAAAGAAAGAGCGCAGAGAGAGAGAGAAAGAAAGAGCGCAGAGAGAGAAAGAAAGAGCGCAGAGAGAGAGAGAGGAAGAAAGAGCGCAGAGAGAGAGAAAGAAAGAGCGCAGAGAGAAAGAAAGAGCACATAGAGAGAGAAAGAGCGCAGAGAGAGAGAGAGAAAGAGCGCAGAGAGAGAGAGAAAGAGCGCAGAGAGAGAGAGAAAGAGCGCAGAGAGAGAGAGAAAGAGCGCAGAGAGAGAAATAAAGAGCGCAGAGAGAGAAAGAAAGAGCGCAGAGAAAGAAAGAGCGCAGAGAGAGAAAGAAAGAGCGCAGAGAGAGAAAGAAAGAGAGCAGAGAGAGAAAGAAAGAGAGCAGAGAGAGAAAGAAAGAGCGCAAAGAGAGAAAAAAGGAGCACAGAGAGAAAGAAAGAAAGAGCGCAGAGAGAAAGAAAGAGCGCAGAGAGAGAGAGAGAGAGCGCAGAGAAAGAAAGAGAAAGAAAGAGCGCAGAGAGAGAGAGAGAAAGAGCGCAGAGAGAGAGAGAGAAAGAGCGCAGAGAGAGAGAAAGAGAAAGAAAGAGCGCAGAGAGAGAGAAAGAGCACAGAGAGAGAGAAAGAGCGCAGAGAGAGAGAAAGAAAGAGCGCAGAGAGAGAAAGAGCGTGGAGAGAGAAAGAAAGAGCGCAGAGAGAGAAAGAAAGAGCGCAGAGAGAGAGCGCAGAGAGAGAAAAAAAGAGCGCAGAGAGAGAAATAAAGAGCGCAGAGAAAGAAAGAGCGCAGAGAGAGAGAGAAAGAAAGAGCGCAGAGAGAGAAAGAAAGAGCGCAGAGAGAGAAAGAAAGAGCGCAAAGAGAGAAAAAAAGAGCGCAAAGAGAGAAAAAAAGAGCGCAGAGAGAAAGAAAGAAAGAGCGCAGAGAGAAAGAAAGAGCGCAGAGAGAAAGAAAGAGAAAGAAAGAGCGCAGAGAGAGAAAGTGCGCAGAGAGAGAAAGTGCGCAGAGAGAGAAAGTGCGCAGAGAGAGAAAGAGCGCAGAGAGAAAGAAAGAGCGCAGAGAGAGAGAGAGAAAGAGCGCAAAGAGAGAAAAAAAGAGCGCAGAAAGAAAGAAACAGCGCAGAGAGAAAGAAAGAGCGCAGAGAGAAAGAAAGAAAGAGCGCAGAGAGAGAGAAAGAGCGCAGAGAGAGAGAGAGAAAGAAAAAGCGCAGAGAAAGAAAGAGCGCAGAGAGAGGAAGAAAGAGCGCAGAGAGAGAGAGAAAGAAAGAGCGCAGAGAGAGAGAGAAAGAAAGAGTGCAGAGAGAGAGAAAGAGCGCAGAGAGAGAGAAAGAAAGAGCACAGAGAGAGAAAGAAAGAGAGCAGAGAGAGAAAGAAAGAGCGCAAAGAGAGAAAAAAAGAGCGCAGAGAGAAAGAAAGAAAGAGCGCAGAGAGAAAGATAGAGCGCAGAGAGAGAGAGCGCAGAGAGAGAAAGAGAAAGAAAGAGCGCAGAGAGAGAAAGAGAAAGAAAGAGCGCAGAGAGAGAGAGAGAAAGAGCGCAGAGAGAGAGAGAAAGAGCGCAGAGAGAGAAAGAGAAAGAAAGAGCGCAGAGAGAGAAAGAAAGAGCGCAGAGAGAGAAAGAAATAGCACAGAGAGAGAGAAAGAGCGCAGAGAGAGAGAGAGGAAGAAAGAGCGCAGAGAGAGAGAAAGAAAGAGCGCAGAGAGAAAGAAAGAGCACATAGAGAGAGAAAGAGCGCAGAGAGAGAGAGAGAAAGAGCGCAGAGAGAGAGAGAAAGAGCGCAGAGAAAGAAAGAGAAAGAAAGAGCGCAGAGAGAGAAAGAGAGAGCGCAGAGAGAGAAAGAAAGAGCGCAAAGAGAGAAAAAAAGAGCGCAGAAAGAAAGAAAGAGCGCAGAGAGAAAGAAAGAAAGAGCGCAGAGAGAGAGAAAGAGCGCAGAGAGAGAAAGAGAAAGTAAGAGCGCAGAGAGAGAAATAAAGAGCGCAGAGAAAGAAAGAGCGCAGAGAGAGAAAGAAAGAGCGCAAAGAGAGAAAAAAAGAGCGCAAAGAGAGAAAAAAAGAGCGCAGAGAGAAAGAAAGAAAGAGCGCAGAGAGAAAGAAAGAGCGCAGAGAGAGAAAGAAAGAGCGCAGGGAGTGAGAGAGAAAGAGCACAGAGAAAAAGAAACAGCGCAGAGAGAGAGAGAAAGAAAGAGCGCAGAGAGAGAAAGAAAGAGCGCAGAGAGAGAAAGAAATAGCGCAGAGAGAGAGAAAGAGCGCAGAGAGAGAGAGAGGAAGAAAGAGCGCAGAGAGAGAGAAAGAAAGAGCGCAGAGAGAAAGAAAGAGCACATAGAGAGAGAAAGAGCGCAGAGAGAGAGAGAGAAAGAGCGCAGAGAGAGAGAGAAAGAGCGCAGAGAGAGAGAGAAAGAGCGCAGAGAGAGAGAGAAAGAGCGCAGAGAGAGAAATAAAGAGCGCAGAGAGAGAAAGAAAGAGCGCAGAGAAAGAAAGAGCGCAGAGAGAGAAAGAAAGAGCGCAGAGAGAGAAAGAAAGAGAGCAGAGAGAGAAAGAAAGAGAGCAGAGAGAGAAAGAAAGAGCGCAAAGAGAGAAAAAAGGAGCGCAGAGAGAAAGAAAGAAAGAGCACAGAGAGAAAGAAAGAGCGCAGAGAGAGAGAGAGAGAGCGCAGAGAGAGAAAGAGAAAGAAAGAGCGCAGAGAGAGAGAGAGAAAGAGCGCAGAGAGAGAGAGAGAAAGAGCGCAGAGAGAGAGAAAGAGAAAGAAAGAGCGCAGAGAGAGAGAAAGAGCACAGAGAGAGAGAAAGAGCGCAGAGAGAGAGAAAGAAAGAGCGCAGAGAGAGAAAGAGCGCGGAGAGAGAAAGAAAGAGCGCAGAGAGAGAAAGAAAGAGCGCAGAGAGAGAGCGCAGAGAGAGAAAAAAAGAGCGCAGAGAGAGAAATAAAGAGCGCAGAGAAAGAAAGAGCGCAGAGAGAGAGAGAAAGAAAGAGTGCAGAGAGAGAAAGAAAGAGCGCAGAGAGAGAAAGAAAGAGCGCAAAGAGAGAAAAAAAGAGCGCAAAGAGAGAAAAAAAGAGCGCAGAGAGAAAGAAAGAAAGAGCGCAGAGAGAAAGAAAGAGCGCAGAGAGAAAGAAAGAGAAAGAAAGAGCGCAGAGAGAGAAAGTGCGCAGAGAGAGAAAGTGCGCAGAGAGAGAAAGTGCGCAGAGAGAGAAAGAGCGCAGAGAGAAAGAAAGAGCGCAGAGAGAGAGAGAGAAAGAGCGCAAAGAGAGAAAAAAAGAGCGCAGAAAGAAAGAAACAGCGCAGAGAGAAAGAAAGAGCGCAGAGAGAAAGAAAGAAAGAGCGCAGAGAGAGAGAAAGAGCGCAGAGAGAGAGAGAGAAAGAAAAAGCGCAGAGAAAGAAAGAGCGCAGAGAGAGGAAGAAAGAGCGCAGAGAGAGAGAGAAAGAAAGAGCGCAGAGAGAGAGAGAAAGAAAGAGTGCAGAGAGAGAGAAAGAGCGCAGAGAGAGAGAAAGAAAGAGCACAGAGAGAGAAAGAAAGAGAGCAGAGAGAGAAAGAAAGAGCGCAAAGAGAGAAAAAAAGAGCGCAGAGAGAAAGAAAGAAAGAGCGCAGAGAGAAAGATAGAGCGCAGAGAGAGAGAGCGCAGAGAGAGAAAGAGAAAGAAAGAGCGCAGAGAGAGAAAGAGAAAGAAAGAGCGCAGAGAGAGAGAGAGAAAGAGCGCAGAGAGAGAGAGAAAGAGCGCAGAGAGAGAAAGAGAAAGAAAGAGCGCAGAGAGAGAAAGAAAGAGCGCAGAGAGAGAAAGAAATAGCACAGAGAGAGAGAAAGAGCGCAGAGAGAGAGAGAGGAAGAAAGAGCGCAGAGAGAGAGAAAGAAAGAGCGCAGAGAGAAAGAAAGAGCACATAGAGAGAGAAAGAGCGCAGAGAGAGAGAGAGAAAGAGCGCAGAGAGAGAGAGAAAGAGCGCAGAGAAAGAAAGAGAAAGAAAGAGCGCAGAGAGAGAAAGAGAGAGCGCAGAGAGAGAAAGAAAGAGCGCAAAGAGAGAAAAAAAGAGCGCAGAAAGAAAGAAAGAGCGCAGAGAGAAAGAAAGAAAGAGCGCAGAGAGAGAGAAAGAGCGCAGAGAGAGAAAGAGAAAGTAAGAGCGCAGAGAGAGAGAGAGCGCAGAGAGAGAAAGAGCGCAGAGAGAGAGAAAGAGCGCAGAGAAAGAAAGAGAAAGAAAGAGTGCAGAGAGAGAATGAGCGCAGAGAGAGAAAGAGCGCAGAGAGAGAAAGAGCGCAGAGAGAGAAAGAGCGCAGAGAGAGAGCGCAGAGAGAGAAAGAGCGCAGAGAGAGAGAAAGAGCGCAGAGAGAGAGAAAGAGCGCAGAGAGAGAGAAAGAGCGCAGAGAGAGAGAAAGAGCGCAGAGAGAGAGAAAGAGCGCAGAGAGAGAAAGAAAGAGCGCAGAGAGAGAAAGAAAGAGCGCAGAGAGAGAAAGAAAGAGCGCAGAGAGTGAGAGAGAAAGAGCACAGAGAGAAGGAAAGAGCGCAGAGAGAGAGAGAAAGAAAGAGCGCAGAGAGAGAGAGAAAGAAAGAGCGCAGAGAGAGAAAGAGCGCAGAGAGAGAGAGAGGAAGAAAGAGCGCAGAGAGAGAGAAAGAAAGAGCACAGAGAGAGAAAGAAAGAGAGCAGAGAGAGAAAGAAAGAGCGCAAAGAGAGAAAAAAAGAGCGCAGAGAGAAAGAAAGAAAGAGCGCAGAGAGAAAGATAGAGCGCAGAGAGAGAGAGCGCAGAGAGAGAAAGAGAAAGAAAGAGCGCAGAGAGTGAAAGAGAAAGAAAGAGCGCAGAGAGAGAGAGAGAAAGAGCGCAGAGAGAGAGAGAAAGAGCGCAGAGAGAGAGAAAGAGAAAGAAAGAGCGCAGAGAGAGAAAGAAAGAGCGCAGAGAGAGAAAGAGCGCAGAGAGAGAGAAAGAGCGCAGAGAGAGAGAAAGAGCGCAGAGAGAGAGAAAGAAAGTGCGCAGAGAGAAAGAAAGAGCGCAGAGAGAGAGAAAGAGCGCAGAGAGAGAAAGAAAGAGCGCAGAGAGAGAAAGAAAGAGCGCAGAGAGAGAAAGAAAGAGCGCAGAGAGAGAAAGAAAGAGCGCAGGGAGTGAGAGAGAAAGAGCACAGAGAAAAAGAAAGAGCGCAGAGAGAGAGAGAAAGAAAGAGCGCAGAGAGAGAAAGAAAGAGCGCAGAGAGAGAAAAAAGGAGCGCAGAGAGAAAGAAAGAAAGAGCGCAGAGAGAAAGAAAGAGCGCAGAGAGAGAGAGAGAGAGCGCAGAGAGAGAAAGAGAAAGAAAGAGCGCAGAGAGAGAGAGAGAAAGAGCGCAGAGAGAGAGAGAGAAAGAGCGCAGAGAGAGAGAAAGAGAAAGAAAGAGCGCAGAGAGAGAGAAAGAGCACAGAGAGAGAGAAAGAGCGCAGAGAGAGAGAAAGAAAGAGCGCAGAGAGAGAAAGAGCGCGGAGAGAGAAAGAAAGAGCGCAGAGAGAGAAAGAAAGAGCGCAGAGAGAGAGCGCAGAGAGAGAAAAAAAGAGCGCAGAGAGAGAAATAAAGAGCGCAGAGAAAGAAAGAGCGCAGAGAGAGAGAGAAAGAAAGAGCGCAGAGAGAGAAAGAAAGAGCGCAGAGAGAGAAAGAAAGAGCGCAAAGAGAGAAAAAAAGAGCGCAAAGAGAGAAAAAAAGAGCGCAGAGAGAAAGAAAGAAAGAGCGCAGAGAGAAAGAAAGAGCGCAGAGAGAGAAAGAAAGAGCGCAGAGAGAGAAAGAAAGAGAGCAGAGAGAGAGAGAAAGAGCGCAGAGAGAGAGAGAAAGAGCGCAGAGAGAGAAATAAAGAGCGCAGAGAGAGAAAGAAAGAGCGCAGAGAGAGAAAGAAAGAGAGCAGAGAGAGAAAGAAAGAGAGCAGAGAGAGAAAGAAAGAGCGCAAAGAGAGAAAAAAGGAGCGCAGAGAGAAAGAAAGAAAGAGCGCAGAGAGAAAGATAGAGCGCAGAGAGAGAGAGAGAGAGCGCAGAGAGAGAAAGAGAAAGAAAGAGCGCAGAGAGAGAGAGAGAAAGAGCGCAGAGAGAGAGAGAGAAAGAGCGCAGAGAGAGAGAAAGAGAAAGAAAGAGCGCAGAGAGAGAGAAAGAGCACAGAGAGAGAGAAAGAGCGCAGAGAGAGAGAAAGAAAGAGCGCAGAGAGAGAAAGAGCGCGGAGAGAGAAAGAAAGAGCGCAGAGAGAGAAAGAAAGAGCGCAGAGAGAGAGCGCAGAGAGAGAAAAAAAGAGCGCAGAGAGAGAAATAAAGAGCGCAGAGAAAGAAAGAGCGCAGAGAGAGAGAGAAAGAAAGAGCGCAGAGAGAGAAAGAAAGAGCGCAGAGAGAGAAAGAAAGAGCGCAAAGAGAGAAAAAAAGAGCGCAAAGAGAGAAAAAAAGAGCGCAGAGAGAAAGAAAGAAAGAGCGCAGAGAGAAAGAAAGAGCGCAGAGAGAAAGAAAGAGAAAGAAAGAGCGCAGAGAGAGAAAGTGCGCAGAGAGAGAAAGTGCGCAGAGAGAGAAAGTGCGCAGAGAGAGAAAGAGCGCAGAGAGAAAGAAAGAGCGCAGAGAGAGAGAGAGAAAGAGCGCAAAGAGAGAAAAAAAGAGCGCAGAAAGAAAGAAACAGCGCAGAGAGAAAGAAAGAGCGCAGAGAGAAAGAAAGAAAGAGCGCAGAGAGAGAGAAAGAGCGCAGAGAGAGAGAGAGAAAGAAAAAGCGCAGAGAAAGAAAGAGCGCAGAGAGAGGAAGAAAGAGCGCAGAGAGAGAGAGAAAGAAAGAGCGCAGAGAGAGAGAGAAAGAAAGAGTGCAGAGAGAGAGAAAGAGCGCAGAGAGAGAGAAAGAAAGAGCACAGAGAGAGAAAGAAAGAGAGCAGAGAGAGAAAGAAAGAGCGCAAAGAGAGAAAAAAAGAGCGCAGAGAGAAAGAAAGAAAGAGCGCAGAGAGAAAGATAGAGCGCAGAGAGAGAGAGCGCAGAGAGAGAAAGAGAAAGAAAGAGCGCAGAGAGAGAAAGAGAAAGAAAGAGCGCAGAGAGAGAGAGAGAAAGAGCGCAGAGAGAGAGAGAAAGAGCGCAGAGAGAGAAAGAGAAAGAAAGAGCGCAGAGAGAGAAAGAAAGAGCGCAGAGAGAGAAAGAAATAGCACAGAGAGAGAGAAAGAGCGCAGAGAGAGAGAGAGGAAGAAAGAGCGCAGAGAGAGAGAAAGAAAGAGCGCAGAGAGAAAGAAAGAGCACATAGAGAGAGAAAGAGCGCAGAGAGAGAGAGAGAAAGAGCGCAGAGAGAGAGAGAAAGAGCGCAGAGAAAGAAAGAGAAAGAAAGAGCGCAGAGAGAGAAAGAGAGAGCGCAGAGAGAGAAAGAAAGAGCGCAAAGAGAGAAAAAAAGAGCGCAGAAAGAAAGAAAGAGCGCAGAGAGAAAGAAAGAAAGAGCGCAGAGAGAGAGAAAGAGCGCAGAGAGAGAAAGAGAAAGTAAGAGCGCAGAGAGAGAAATAAAGAGCGCAGAGAAAGAAAGAGCGCAGAGAGAGAAAGAAAGAGCGCAAAGAGAGAAAAAAAGAGCGCAAAGAGAGAAAAAAAGAGCGCAGAGAGAAAGAAAGAAAGAGCGCAGAGAGAAAGAAAGAGCGCAGAGAGAGAAAGAAAGAGCGCAGGGAGTGAGAGAGAAAGAGCACAGAGAAAAAGAAAGAGCGCAGAGAGAGAGAGAAAGAAAGAGCGCAGAGAGAGAAAGAAAGAGCGCAGAGAGAGAAAGAAATAGCGCAGAGAGAGAGAAAGAGCGCAGAGAGAGAGAGAGGAAGAAAGAGCGCAGAGAGAGAGAAAGAAAGAGCGCAGAGAGAAAGAAAGAGCACATAGAGAGAGAAAGAGCGCAGAGAGAGAGAGAGAAAGAGCGCAGAGAGAGAGAGAAAGAGCGCAGAGAGAGAGAGAAAGAGCGCAGAGAGAGAGAGAAAGAGCGCAGAGAGAGAAATAAAGAGCGCAGAGAGAGAAAGAAAGAGCGCAGAGAAAGAAAGAGCGCAGAGAGAGAAAGAAAGAGCGCAGAGAGAGAAAGAAAGAGAGCAGAGAGAGAAAGAAAGAGAGCAGAGAGAGAAAGAAAGAGCGCAAAGAGAGAAAAAAGGAGCGCAGAGAGAAAGAAAGAAAGAGCGCAGAGAGAAAGAAAGAGCGCAGAGAGAGAGAGAGAGAGCGCAGAGAGAGAAAGAGAAAGAAAGAGCGCAGAGAGAGAGAGAGAAAGAGCGCAGAGAGAGAGAGAGAAAGAGCGCAGAGAGAGAGAAAGAGAAAGAAAGAGCGCAGAGAGAGAGAAAGAGCACAGAGAGAGAGAAAGAGCGCAGAGAGAGAGAAAGAAAGAGCGCAGAGAGAGAAAGAGCGCGGAGAGAGAAAGAAAGAGCGCAGAGAGAGAAAGAAAGAGCGCAGAGAGAGAGCGCAGAGAGAGAAAAAAAGAGCGCAGAGAGAGAAATAAAGAGCGCAGAGAAAGAAAGAGCGCAGAGAGAGAGAGAAAGAAAGAGTGCAGAGAGAGAAAGAAAGAGCGCAGAGAGAGAAAGAAAGAGCGCAAAGAGAGAAAAAAAGAGCGCAAAGAGAGAAAAAAAGAGCGCAGAGAGAAAGAAAGAAAGAGCGCAGAGAGAAAGAAAGAGCGCAGAGAGAAAGAAAGAGAAAGAAAGAGCGCAGAGAGAGAAAGTGCGCAGAGAGAGAAAGTGCGCAGAGAGAGAAAGTGCGCAGAGAGAGAAAGAGCGCAGAGAGAAAGAAAGAGCGCAGAGAGAGAGAGAGAAAGAGCGCAAAGAGAGAAAAAAAGAGCGCAGAAAGAAAGAAACAGCGCAGAGAGAAAGAAAGAGCGCAGAGAGAAAGAAAGAAAGAGCGCAGAGAGAGAGAAAGAGCGCAGAGAGAGAGAGAGAAAGAAAAAGCGCAGAGAAAGAAAGAGCGCAGAGAGAGGAAGAAAGAGCGCAGAGAGAGAGAGAAAGAAAGAGCGCAGAGAGAGAGAGAAAGAAAGAGTGCAGAGAGAGAGAAAGAGCGCAGAGAGAGAGAAAGAAAGAGCACAGAGAGAGAAAGAAAGAGAGCAGAGAGAGAAAGAAAGAGCGCAAAGAGAGAAAAAAAGAGCGCAGAGAGAAAGAAAGAAAGAGCGCAGAGAGAAAGATAGAGCGCAGAGAGAGAGAGCGCAGAGAGAGAAAGAGAAAGAAAGAGCGCAGAGAGAGAAAGAGAAAGAAAGAGCGCAGAGAGAGAGAGAGAAAGAGCGCAGAGAGAGAGAGAAAGAGCGCAGAGAGAGAAAGAGAAAGAAAGAGCGCAGAGAGAGAAAGAAAGAGCGCAGAGAGAGAAAGAAATAGCACAGAGAGAGAGAAAGAGCGCAGAGAGAGAGAGAGGAAGAAAGAGCGCAGAGAGAGAGAAAGAAAGAGCGCAGAGAGAAAGAAAGAGCACATAGAGAGAGAAAGAGCGCAGAGAGAGAGAGAGAAAGAGCGCAGAGAGAGAGAGAAAGAGCGCAGAGAAAGAAAGAGAAAGAAAGAGCGCAGAGAGAGAAAGAGAAAGAAAGAGCGCAGAGAGAGAGAGAGAAAGAGCGCAGAGAGAGAGAGAAAGAGCGCAGAGAGAGAAAGAGAAAGAAAGAGCGCAGAGAGAGAAAGAAAGAGCGCAGAGAGAGAAAGAAATAGCACAGAGAGAGAGAAAGAGCGCAGAGAGAGAGAGAGGAAGAAAGAGCGCAGAGAGAGAGAAAGAAAGAGCGCAGAGAGAAAGAAAGAGCACATAGAGAGAGAAAGAGCGCAGAGAGAGAGAGAGAAAGAGCGCAGAGAGAGAGAGAAAGAGCGCAGAGAAAGAAAGAGAAAGAAAGAGCGCAGAGAGAGAAAGAGAGAGCGCAGAGAGAGAAAGAAAGAGCGCAAAGAGAGAAAAAAAGAGCGCAGAAAGAAAGAAAGAGCGCAGAGAGAAAGAAAGAAAGAGCGCAGAGAGAGAGAAAGAGCGCAGAGAGAGAAAGAGAAAGTAAGAGCGCAGAGAGAGAGAGAGAGAGAGCGCAGAGAGAGAAAGAGCGCAGAGAGAGAGAAAGAGCGCAGAGAAAGAAAGAGAAAGAAAGAGTGCAGAGAGAGAAAGAGCGCAGAGAGAGAAAGAGCGCAGAGAGAGAAAGAGCGCAGAGAGAGAGCGCAGAGAGAGAAAGAGCGCAGAGAGAGAGAAAGAGCGCAGAGAGAGAGAAAGAGCGCAGAGAGAGAGAAAGAGCGCAGAGAGAGAGAAAGAGCGCAGAGAGAGAGAAAGAGCGCAGAGAGAGAAAGAAAGAGCGCAGAGAGAGAAAGAAAGAGCGCAGAGAGAGAAAGAAAGAGCGCAGAGAGTGAGAGAGAAAGAGCACAGAGAGAAGGAAAGAGCGCAGAGAGAGAGAGAAAGAAAGAGCGCAGAGAGAGAGAGAAAGAAAGAGCGCAGAGAGAGAAAGAGCGCAGAGAGAGAGAGAGGAAGAAAGAGCGCAGAGAGAGAGAAAGAAAGAGCACAGAGAGAGAAAGAAAGAGAGCAGAGAGAGAAAGAAAGAGCGCAAAGAGAGAAAAAAAGAGCGCAGAGAGAAAGAAAGAAAGAGCGCAGAGAGAAAGATAGAGCGCAGAGAGAGAGAGCGCAGAGAGAGAAAGAGAAAGAAAGAGCGCAGAGAGTGAAAGAGAAAGAAAGAGCGCAGAGAGAGAGAGAGAAAGAGCGCAGAGAGAGAGAGAAAGAGCGCAGAGAGAGAGAAAGAGAAAGAAAGAGCGCAGAGAGAGAAAGAAAGAGCGCAGAGAGAGAAAGAGCGCAGAGAGAGAGAAAGAGCGCAGAGAGAGAGAAAGAGCGCAGAGAGAGAGAAAGAAAGTGCGCAGAGAGAAAGAAAGAGCGCAGAGAGAGAGAAAGAGCGCAGAGAGAGAAAGAAAGAGCGCAGAGAGAGAAAGAAAGAGCGCAGAGAGAGAAAGAAAGAGCGCAGAGAGAGAAAGAAAGAGCGCAGGGAGTGAGAGAGAAAGAGCACAGAGAAAAAGAAAGAGCGCAGAGAGAGAGAGAAAGAAAGAGCGCAGAGAGAGAAAGAAAGAGCGCAGAGAGAGAAAGAAATAGCGCAGAGAGAGAGAAAGAGCGCAGAGAGAGAGAGAGGAAGAAAGAGCGCAGAGAGAGAGAAAGAAAGAGCGCAGAGAGAAAGAAAGAGCACATAGAGAGAGAAAGAGCGCAGAGAGAGAGAGAGAAAGAGCGCAGAGAGAGAGAGAAAGAGCGCAGAGAGAGAGAGAAAGAGTTGCAGAGAGAGAGAGAAAGAGCGCAGAGAGAGAAATAAAGAGCGCAGAGAGAGAAAGAAAGAGCGCAGAGAAAGAAAGAGCGCAGAGAGAGAAAGAAAGAGCGCAGAGAGAGAAAGAAAGAGAGCAGAGAGAGAAAGAAAGAGAGCAGAGAGAGAAAGAAAGAGCGCAAAGAGAGAAAAAAGGAGCGCAGAGAGAAAGAAAGAAAGAGCGCAGAGAGAAAGAAAGAGCGCAGAGAGAGAGAGAGAGAGCGCAGAGAGAGAAAGAGAAAGAAAGAGCGCAGAGAGAGAGAGAGAAAGAGCGCAGAGAGAGAGAGAGAAAGAGCGCAGAGAGAGAGAAAGAGAAAGAAAGAGCGCAGAGAGAGAGAAAGAGCACAGAGAGAGAGAAAGAGCGCAGAGAGAGAGAAAGAAAGAGCGCAGAGAGAGAAAGAGCGCAGAGAGAGAAAGAAAGAGCGCAGAGAGAGAAAGAAAGAGCGCAGAGAGAGAGCGCAGAGAGAGAAAAAAAGAGCGCAGAGAGAGAAATAAAGAGCGCAGAGAAAGAAAGAGCGCAGAGAGAGAGAGAAAGAAAGAGCGCAGAGAGAGAAAAAAAGAGCGCAGAGAGAAAGAAAGAAAGAGCGCAGAGAGAAAGAAAGAGCGCAGAGAGAAAGAAAGAGCGCAGATAGAGAGAGAGAGCGCAGAGAGAGAAAGAGAAAGAAAGAGCACAGAGAGAGAGAGAGAGAGAAAGAGCGCCGAGAGAGAGAAAGAGAAAGAAAGAGCGCAGAGAGAGAAAGTGCGCAGAGAGAGAAAGTGCACAGAGAGAGAAAGAGCGCAGAGAGAGAAAGAGCGCAGAGAGAAAGAAAGAGCGCAGAGAGAGAGAGAGAAAGAGCGCAAAGAGAGAAAAAAAGAGCGCAGAAAGAAAGAAACAGCGCAGAGAGAAAGAAAGAGCGCAGAGAGAAAGAAAGAAAGAGCGCAGAGAGAGAGAAAGAGCGCAGAGAGAGAGAGAGAAAGAAAAAGCGCAGAGAAAGAAAGAGCGCAGAGAGAGGAAGAAAGAGCGCAGAGAGAGAGAGAAAGAAAGAGCGCAGAGAGAGAGAGAAAGAAAGAGTGCAGAGAGAGAGAAAGAGCGCAGAGAGAGAGAAAGAAAGAGCACAGAGAGAGAAAGAAAGAGAGCAGAGAGAGAAAGAAAGAGCGCAAAGAGAGAAAAAAAGAGCGCAGAGAGAAAGAAAGAAAGAGCGCAGAGAGAAAGATAGAGCGCAGAGAGAGAGAGCGCAGAGAGAGAAAGAGAAAGAAAGAGCGCAGAGAGAGAAAGAGAAAGAAAGAGCACAGAGAGAGAGAGAGAAAGAGCGCAGAGAGAGAGAGAAAGAGCGCAGAGAGAGAAAGAGAAAGAAAGAGCGCAGAGAGAGAAAGAAAGAGCGCAGAGAGAGAAAGAAAGAGCGCAGAGAGAGAGAAAGAGCGCAGAGAGAAAGAAAGAGCGCAGAGAGAGAGAAAGAGCACAGAGAGAGAGAAAGAGCACAGAGAGAGAGAAAGAAAGAGCGCAGAGAGAGAAAGAGCGCAGAGAGAGAAAGAAAGAGCGCAGAGAGAGAAAGAAAGAGCGCAGAGAGAAAGAAAGAAAGAGCGCAGAGAGAGTGAAAGAGCGCAGAGAGAGAGAGAGAAAAAAAAAGCGCAGAGAAAGAAAGAGCGCAGAGAGAGGAAGAAAGAGCGCAGAGAGAGAGAGAAAGAAAGAGCGCAGAGAGAGAGAGAAAGAAAGAGTGCAGAGAGAGAGAAAGAGCGCAGAGAGAGAGAAAGAAAGAGCACAGAGAGAGAAAGAAAGAGAGCAGAGAGAGAAAGAAAGAGCGCAAAGAGAGAAAAAAAGAGCGCAGAGAGAAAGAAAGAAAGAGCGCAGAGAGAAAGATAGAGCGCAGAGAGAGAGAGCGCAGAGAGAGAAAGAGAAAGAAAGAGCGCAGAGAGAGAAAGAGAAAGAAAGAGCGCAGGGAGTGAGAGAGAAAGAGCACAGAGAAAAAGAAAGAGCGCAGAGAGAGAGAGAAAGAAAGAGCGCAGAGAGAGAAAGAAAGAGCGCAGAGAGAGAAAGAAATAGCGCAGAGAGAGAGAAAGAGCGCAGAGAGAGAGAGAGGAAGAAAGAGCGCAGAGAGAGAGAAAGAAAGAGCGCAGAGAGAAAGAAAGAGCACATAGAGAGAGAAAGAGCGCAGAGAGAGAGAGAGAAAGAGCGCAGAGAGAGAGAGAAAGAGCGCAGAGAGAGAGAGAAAGAGCGCAGAGAGAGAGAGAAAGAGCGCAGAGAGAGAAATAAAGAGCGCAGAGAGAGAAAGAAAGAGCGCAGAGAAAGAAAGAGCGCAGAGAGAGAAAGAAAGAGCGCAGAGAGAGAAAGAAAGAGAGCAGAGAGAGAAAGAAAGAGAGCAGAGAGAGAAAGAAAGAGCGCAAAGAGAGAAAAAAGGAGCGCAGAGAGAAAGAAAGAAAGAGCGCAGAGAGAAAGAAAGAGCGCAGAGAGAGAGAGAGAGAGCGCAGAGAGAGAAAGAGAAAGAAAGAGCGCAGAGAGAGAGAGAGAAAGAGCACAGAGAGAGAGAGAGAAAGAGCGCAGAGAGAGAGAAAGAGAAAGAAAGAGCGCAGAGAGAGAGAAAGAGCACAGAGAGAGAGAAAGAGCGCAGAGAGAGAGAAAGAAAGAGCGCAGAGAGAGAAAGAGCGCAGAGAGAGAAAGAAAGAGCGCAGAGAGAGAAAGAAAGAGCGCAGAGAGAGAGCGCAGAGAGAGAAAAAAAGAGCGCAGAGAGAGAAATAAAGAGCGCAGAGAAAGAAAGAGCGCAGAGAGAGAGAGAAAGAAAGAGCGCAGAGAGAGAAAAAAAGAGCGCAGAGAGAAAGAAAGAAAGAGCGCAGAGAGAAAGAAAGAGCGCAGAGAGAAAGAAAGAGCGCAGAGAGAGAGAGAGAGAGCGCAGAGAGAGAAAGAGAAAGAAAGAGCACAGAGAGAGAGAGAGAGAAAGAGCGCCGAGAGAGAGAGAGCGCAGAGAGAGAGAAAGAGAAAGAAAGAGCGCAGAGAGAGAAAGTGCGCAGAGAGAGAAAGTGCACAGAGAGAGAAAGAGCGCAGAGAGAGAAAGAGCGCAGAGAGAAAGAAAGAGCGCAGAGAGAGAGAGAGAAAGAGCGCAAAGAGAGAAAAAAAGAGCGCAGAAAGAAAGAAACAGCGCAGAGAGAAAGAAAGAGCGCAGAGAGAAAGAAAGAAAGAGCGCAGAGAGAGAGAAAGAGCGCAGAGAGAGAGAGAGAAAGAAAAAGCGCAGAGAAAGAAAGAGCGCAGAGAGAGGAAGAAAGAGCGCAGAGAGAGAGAGAAAGAAAGAGCGCAGAGAGAGAGAGAAAGAAAGAGTGCAGAGAGAGAGAAAGAGCGCAGAGAGAGAGAAAGAAAGAGCACAGAGAGAGAAAGAAAGAGAGCAGAGAGAGAAAGAAAGAGCGCAAAGAGAGAAAAAAAGAGCGCAGAGAGAAAGAAAGAAAGAGCGCAGAGAGAAAGATAGAGCGCATAGAGAGAGAGCGCAGAGAGAGAAAGAGAAAGAAAGAGCGCAGAGAGAGAAAGAGAAAGAAAGAGCGCAGAGAGAGAGAGAGAAAGAGCGCAGAGAGAGAGAGAAAGAGCGCAGAGAGAGAAAGAGAAAGAAAGAGCGCAGAGAGAGAAAGAAAGAGCGCAGAGAGAGAAAGAAAGAGCGCAGAGAGAGAGAAAGAGCGCAGAGAGAAAGAAAGAGCGCAGAGAGAGAGAAAGAGCACAGAGAGAGAGAAAGAGCACAGAGAGAGAGAAAGAAAGAGCGCAGAGAGAGAAAGAGCGCAGAGAGAGAAAGAAAGAGCGCAGAGAGAGAAAGAAAGAGCGCAGAGAGAAAGAAAGAAAGAGCGCAGAGAGAGTGAAAGAGCGCAGAGAGAGAGAGAGAAAAAAAAAGCGCAGAGAAAGAAAGAGCGCAGAGAGAGGAAGAAAGAGCGCAGAGAGAGAGAGAAAGAAAGAGCGCAGAGAGAGAGAGAAAGAAAGAGTGCAGAGAGAGAGAAAGAGCGCAGAGAGAGAGAAAGAAAGAGCACAGAGAGAGAAAGAAAGAGAGCAGAGAGAGAAAGAAAGAGCGCAAAGAGAGAAAAAAAGAGCGCAGAGAGAAAGAAAGAAAGAGCGCAGAGAGAAAGATAGAGCGCAGAGAGAGAGAGCGCAGAGAGAGAAAGAGAAAGAAAGAGCGCAGAGAGAGAAAGAGAAAGAAAGAGCGCAGAGAGAGAGAGAGAGAAAGAGCGCCGAGAGAGAGAAAGAGCGTAGAGAGAGAGAAAGAGAAAGAAAGAGCGCAGAGAGAGAGAGAGAAAGAGCGCAGAGAGAGAGAAAGAGCGCAGAGAAAGAAAGAGAAAGAAAGAGCGCAGAGAGAGAAAGAGCGCAGAGAGAGAAAGAGCGCAGGGAGAGAGAGAGCGTAGAGAGAGAAAGAGCGCAGAGAAAGAAAGAGAAAGAAAGAGTGCAGAGAGAGAAAGAGAGAGCGCAGAAAGAGAAAGAAAGAGCGCAAAGAGAGAAAAAAAGAGCGCAGAAAGAAAGAGCGAGAGAGAAAGAAAGAAAGAGCGCAGAGAGAGAGAAAGAAAGAGCGCAGAGAGAGAGAAAGAAAGAGCGCAGAGAGAGAGAAAGAAAGAGCGCAGAGAGAGAGAGAGAGAAAGAGCGCCAAGAGAGAGAAAGAGCGCAGAGAGAGAGAAAGAGAAAGAAAGAGCGCAGAGAGAGAGAGAGAAAGAGCGCAGAGAGAGAGAAAGAGCGCAGAGAAAGAAAGAGAAAGAAAGAGCGCAGAGAGAGAAAGAGAGAGCGCAGAGAGAGAAAGAAAGAGCGCAAAGAGAGAAAAAAAGAGCGCAGAAAGAAAGAAAGAGCGAGAGAGAAAGAAAGAAAGAGCGCAGAGAGAGAGAAAGAAAGAGCGCAGAGAGAGAGAAAGAAAGAGCGCAGAGAGAGAGAAAGAAAGAGCGCAGAGAGAGAGAGAGAGAAAGAGCGCCGAGAGAGAGAAAGAGCGCAGAGAGAGAGAAAGAGAAAGAAAGAGCGCAGAGAGAGAGAGAGAAAGAGCGCAGAGAGAGAGAAAGAGCGCAGAGAAAGAAAGAGAAAGAAAGAGCGCAGAGAGAGAAAGAGCGCAGAGAGAGAAAGAGCGCAGGGAGAGAAAGAGAGAGCGCAGAGAGAGAAAGAAAGAGCGCAAAGAGAGAAAAAAAGAGCGCAGAAAGAAAGAAAGAGCGCAGAGAGAAAGAAAGAAAGAGCGCAGAGAGAGAGAAAGAGCGCAGAGAGAGAAAGAGAAAGTAAGAGCGCAGAGAGAGAGAGAGAAAGAGCGCAGAGAGAGAGAGAAAGAGTGCAGAGAGAGAAAGAGTGCAGAGAGAGAAAGAGCGCAGAGAGAGAAAGAGCGCAGAGAGAGAGCGCAGAGAGAGAGCGCAGAGAGAGAGCGCAGAGAGAGAGCGCAGAGAGAGAAAGAGCGCAGAGAGAGAGAAAGAGCGCAGAGAGAGAGAGAAAGAGCGCAGAGAGAGAAATAAAGAGCGCAGAGAGAGAAATAAAGAGCGCAGAGAGAGAAATAAAGAGCGCAGAGAGAGAAATAAAGAGTGCAGAGAAAGAAAGAGCGCAGAGAGAGAGAAAGAAAGAGCGCAGAGAGAGAAAGAAAGAGCGCAAAGAGAGAAAAAAAGAGCGCAAAGAGAGAAAAAAAGAGCGCAGAGAGAAAGAAAGAAAGAGCGCAGAGAGAAAGAAAGAGCGCAGAGAGAGAGAGCGCAGAGAGAGAAAGAGAAAGAAAGAGCGCAGAGAGAGAGAGAGAGAGAGAAAGAGCGCAGAGAGAGAGAGAGAGAGAAAGAGCGCCGAGAGAGAGAAAGAGCGCAGAGAGAGAGAAAGAGAAAGAAAGAGCGCAGAGAGAGAGAGAGAAAGAGCGCAGAGAGAGAGAAAGAAAGAGCGCAGAGAGAGAGAGAGAGAAAGAGCGCCAAGAGAGAGAAAGAGCGCAGAGAGAGAGAAAGAGAAAGAAAGAGCGCAGAGAGAGAGAGAGAAAGAGCGCAGAGAGAGAGAAAGAGCGCAGAGAAAGAAAGAGAAAGAAAGAGCGCAGAGAGAGAAAGAGAGAGCGCAGAGAGAGAAAGAAAGAGCGCAAAGAGAGAAAAAAAGAGCGCAGAAAGAAAGAAAGAGCGAGAGAGAAAGAAAGAAAGAGCGCAGAGAGAGAGAAAGAAAGAGCGCAGAGAGAGAGAAAGAAAGAGCGCAGAGAGAGAGAAAGAAAGAGCGCAGAGAGAGAGAGAGAGAAAGAGCGCCGAGAGAGAGAAAGAGCGCAGAGAGAGAGAAAGAGAAAGAAAGAGCGCAGAGAGAGAGAGAGAAAGAGCGCAGAGAGAGAGAAAGAGCGCAGAGAAAGAAAGAGAAAGAAAGAGCGCAGAGAGAGAAAGAGCGCAGAGAGAGAAAGAGCGCAGGGAGAGAAAGAGAGAGCGCAGAGAGAGAAAGAAAGAGCGCAAAGAGAGAAAAAAAGAGCGCAGAAAGAAAGAAAGAGCGCAGAGAGAAAGAAAGAAAGAGCGCAGAGAGAGAGAAAGAGCGCAGAGAGAGAAAGAGAAAGTAAGAGCGCAGAGAGAGAGAGAGAAAGAGCGCAGAGAGAGAGAAAGAAAGAGTGCAGAGAGAGAAAGAGTGCAGAGAGAGAAAGAGCGCAGAGAGAGAAAGAGCGCAGAGAGAGAGCGCAGAGAGAGAGCGCAGAGAGAGAGCGCAGAGAGAGAGCGCAGAGAGAGAAAGAGCGCAGAGAGAGAGAAAGAGCGCAGAGAGAGAGAGAAAGAGCGCAGAGAGAGAAATAAAGAGCGCAGAGAGAGAAATAAAGAGCGCAGAGAGAGAAATAAAGAGCGCAGAGAGAGAAATAAAGAGTGCAGAGAAAGAAAGAGCGCAGAGAGAGAGAAAGAAAGAGCGCAGAGAGAGAAAGAAAGAGCGCAAAGAGAGAAAAAAAGAGCGCAAAGAGAGAAAAAAAGAGCGCAGAGAGAAAGAAAGAAAGAGCGCAGAGAGAAAGAAAGAGCGCAGAGAGAGAGAGCGCAGAGAGAGAAAGAGAAAGAAAGAGCGCAGAGAGAGAGAGAGAGAGAGAAAGAGCGCAGAGAGAGAGAGAGAGAGAAAGAGCGCCGAGAGAGAGAAAGAGCGCAGAGAGAGAGAAAGAGAAAGAAAGAGCGCAGAGAGAGAGAGAGAAAGAGCGCAGAGAGAGAGAAAGAGCGCAGAGAAAGAAAGAGAAAGAAAGAGCGCAGAGAGAGAAAGAGCGCAGAGAGAGAAAGAAAGAGCGCAAAGAGAGAAAAAAAGAGCGCAGAAAGAAAGAAAGAGCGAGAGAGAAAGAAAGAAAGAGCGCAGAGAGAGAGAAAGAAAGAGCGCAGAGAGAGAGAAAGAAAGAGCGCAGAGAGAGAGAGAGAGAGAGAAAGAGCGCCGAGAGAGAGAAAGAGCGCAGAGAGAGAGAAAGAGAAAGAAAGAGCGCAGAGAGAGAGAGAGAAAGAGCGCAGAGAGAGAGAAAGAGCGCAGAGAAAGAAAGAGAAAGAAAGAGCGCAGAGAGAGAAAGAGCGCAGAGAGAGAAAGAGCGCAGGGAGAGAGAGAGCGCAGAGAGAGAAAGAGCGCAGAGAGAGAGCGCAGAGAGAGAGAGAGCGCAGAGAGAGAGAAAGAGCGCAGAGAGAGAGAGAAAGAGCGCAGAGAGAGAGAGAAAGAGCGCAGAAAGAGAAATAAAGAGCGCAGAGAGAGAAAGAAAGAGCGCAGAGAGAGAAAGAAAGAGCGCAGAGAGAGAGAAAGAGCGCAGAGAAAGAAAGAGAAAGAAAGAGCGCAGAGAGAGAAAGAGCGCAGAGAGAGAAAGAGCGCAGAGAGAGAGAAAGAGCGCAGAGAGAGAGAAAAAGCGCAGAGAGAGAGAAAGAGCGCAGAGAGAGAGAAAGAGCGCAGAGAGAGAAAGAAAGAGCGCAGAGAGAGAAAGAAAGAGCGCAGAGAGAGAAAGAAAGAGCGCAGAGAGAGAGAAAGAGAAAGAAAGAGCGCAGAGAGAGAAAGAAAGAGCGCAGAGAGAGAAAGAGCGCAGAGAGAGAGAAAGAGTGCAGAGAGAGAGAAAGAGCGCAGAGAGAGAGAAAGAAAGAAAGAGCGCAGAGAGAGAGAGAGAAAGAGCGCAGAGAGAGAGAGAAAGAGCGCAGAGAGAGAGAAAGAGAAAGAAAGAGCGCAGAGAGAGAAAGAAAGAGCGCAGAGAGAGAAAGAGCGCAGAGAGAGAGAAAGAGCGCAGAGAGAGAGAAAGAGCGCAGAGAGAGAGAAAGAAAGTGCGCAGAGAGAAAGAAAGAGCGCAGAGAGAGAGAAAGAGCGCAGAGAGAGAAAGAAAGAGCGCAGAGAGAGAAAGAAAGAGCGCAGAGAGAGAAAGAAAGAGCGCAGAGAGAGAAAGAAAGAGCGCAGGGAGTGAGAGAGAAAGAGCACAGAGAAAAAGAAAGAGCGCAGAGAGAGAGAGAAAGAAAGAGCGCAGAGAGAGAAAGAAAGAGCGCAGAGAGAGAAAGAAATAGCGCAGAGAGAGAGAAAGAGCGCAGAGAGAGAGAGAGGAAGAAAGAGCGCAGAGAGAGAGAAAGAAAGAGCGCAGAGAGAAAGAAAGAGCACATAGAGAGAGAAAGAGCGCAGAGAGAGAGAGAGAAAGAGCGCAGAGAGAGAGAGAAAGAGCGCAGAGAGAGAGAGAAAGAGCGCAGAGAGAGAGAGAAAGAGCGCAGAGAGAGAAATAAAGAGCGCAGAGAGAGAAAGAAAGAGCGCAGAGAAAGAAAGAGCGCAGAGAGAGAAAGAAAGAGCGCAGAGAGAGAAAGAAAGAGAGCAGAGAGAGAAAGAAAGAGAGCAGAGAGAGAAAGAAAGAGCGCAAAGAGAGAAAAAAGGAGCGCAGAGAGAAAGAAAGAAAGAGCGCAGAGAGAAAGAAAGAGCGCAGAGAGAGAGAGAGAGAGCGCAGAGAGAGAAAGAGAAAGAAAGAGCGCAGAGAGAGAGAGAGAAAGAGCGCAGAGAGAGAGAGAGAAAGAGCGCAGAGAGAGAGAAAGAGAAAGAAAGAGCGCAGAGAGAGAGAAAGAGCACAGAGAGAGAGAAAGAGCGCAGAGAGAGAGAAAGAAAGAGCGCAGAGAGAGAAAGAGCGCAGAGAGAGAAAGAAAGAGCGCAGAGAGAGAAAGAAAGAGCGCAGAGAGAGAGCGCAGAGAGAGAAAAAAAGAGCGCAGAGAGAGAAATAAAGAGCGCAGAGAAAGAAAGAGCGCAGAGAGAGAGAGAAAGAAAGAGCGCAGAGAGAGAAAAAAAGAGTGCAGAGAGAAAGAAAGAAAGAGCGCAGAGAGAAAGAAAGAGCGCAGAGAGAAAGAAAGAGCGCAGAGAGAGAGAGAGAGCGCAGAGAGAGAAAGAGAAAGAAAGAGCACAGAGAGAGAGAGAGAGAGAAAGAGCGCCGAGAGAGAGAGAGCGCAGAGAGAGAGAAAGAGAAAGAAAGAGCGCAGAGAGAGAAAGTGCGCAGAGAGAGAAAGTGCGCAGAGAGAGAAAGAGCGCAGAGAGAGAAAGAGCGCAGAGAGAAAGAAAGAGCGCAGAGAGAGAGAGAGAAAGAGCGCAAAGAGAGAAAAAAAGAGCGCAGAAAGAAAGAAACAGCGCAGAGAGAAAGAAAGAGCGCAGAGAGAAAGAAAGAAAGAGCGCAGAGAGAGAGAAAGAGCGCAGAGAGAGAGAGAGAAAGAAAAAGCGCAGAGAAAGAAAGAGCGCAGAGAGAGGAAGAAAGAGCGCAGAGAGAGAGAGAAAGAAAGAGCGCAGAGAGAGAGAGAAAGAAAGAGTGCAGAGAGAGAGAAAGAGCGCAGAGAGAGAGAAAGAAAGAGCACAGAGAGAGAAAGAAATAGAGCAGAGAGAGAAAGAAAGAGCGCAAAGAGAGAAAAAAAGAGCGCAGAGAGAAAGAAAGAAAGAGCGCAGAGAGAAAGATAGAGCGCAGAGAGAGAGAGCGCAGAGAGAGAAAGAGAAAGAAAGAGCGCAGAGAGAGAAAGAGAAAGAAAGAGCGCAGAGAGAGAGAGAGAAAGAGCGCAGAGAGAGAGAGAAAGAGCCCAGAGAGATAAAGAGAAAGAAAGAGCGCAGAGAGAGAAAGAAAGAGCGCAGAGAGAGAAAGAAAGAGCGCAGAGAGAGAGAAAGAGCGCAGAGAGAGAGAAAGAGCGCAGAGAGAGAGAAAGAGCACAGAGAGAGAGAAAGAGCACAGAGAGAGAGAAAGAAAGAGCGCAGAGAGAGAAAGAGCGCAGAGAGAGAAAGAAAGAGCGCAGAGAGAGAAAGAAAGAGCGCAGAGAGAAAGAAAGAAAGAGCGCAGAGAGAGTGAAAGAGCGCAGAGAGAGAGAGAGAAAAAAAAAGCGCAGAGAAAGAAAGAGCGCAGAGAGAGGAAGAAAGAGCGCAGAGAGAGAGAGAAAGAAAGAGCGCAGAGAGAGAGAGAAAGAAAGAGTGCAGAGAGAGAGAAAGAGCGCAGAGAGAGAGAAAGAAAGAGCACAGAGAGAGAAAGAAAGAGAGCAGAGAGAGAAAGAAAGAGCGCAAAGAGAGAAAAAAAGAGCGCAGAGAGAAAGAAAGAAAGAGCGCAGAGAGAAAGATAGAGCGCAGAGAGAGAGAGCGCAGAGAGAGAAAGAGAAAGAAAGAGCGCAGAGAGAGAAAGAGAAAGAAAGAGCGCAGAGAGAGAGAGAGAGAAAGAGCGCCGAGAGAGAGAAAGAGCGCAGAGAGAGAGAAAGAGAAAGAAAGAGCGCAGAGAGAGAGAGAGAAAGAGCGCAGAGAGAGAGAAAGAGCGCAGAGAAAGAAAGAGAAAGAATGAGCGCAGAGAGAGAAAGAGCGCAGAGAGAGAAAGAGCGCAGGGAGAGAGAGAGCGCAGAGAGAGAAAGAGCGCAGAGAAAGAAAGAGAAAGAAAGAGTTCAGAGAGAGAAAGAGAGAGCGCAGAAAGAGAAAGAAAGAGCGCAAAGAGAGAAAAAAAGAGCGCAGAAAGAAAGAGCGAGAGAGAAAGAAAGAAAGAGCGCAGAGAGAGAGAAAGAAAGAGCGCAGAGAGAGAGAAAGAAAGAGCGCAGAGAGAGAGAAAGAAAGAGCGCAGAGAGAGAGAGAGAGAAAGAGCGCCAAGAGAGAGAAAGAGCGCAGAGAGAGAGAAAGAGAAAGAAAGAGCGCAGAGAGAGAGAGAGAAAGAGCGCAGAGAGAGAGAAAGAGCGCAGAGAAAGAAAGAGAAAGAAAGAGCGCAGAGAGAGAAAGAGAGAGCGCAGAGAGAGAAAGAAAGAGCGCAAAGAGAGAAAAAAAGAGCGCAGAAAGAAAGAAAGAGCGAGAGAGAAAGAAAGAAAGAGCGCAGAGAGAGAGAAAGAAAGAGCGCAGAGAGAGAGAAAGAAAGAGCGCAGAGAGAGAGAAAGAAAGAGCGCAGAGAGAGAGAGAGAGAAAGAGCGCCGAGAGAGAGAAAGAGCGCAGAGAGAGAGAAAGAGAAAGAAAGAGCGCAGAGAGAGAGAGAGAAAGAGCGCAGAGAGAGAGAAAGAGCGCAGAGAAAGAAAGAGAAAGAAAGAGCGCAGAGAGAGAAAGAGCGCAGAGAGAGAAAGAGCGCAGGGAGAGAAAGAGAGAGCGCAGAGAGAGAAAGAAAGAGCGCAAAGAGAGAAAAAAAGAGCGCAGAAAGAAAGAAAGAGCGCAGAGAGAAAGAAAGAAAGAGCGCAGAGAGAGAGAAAGAGCGCAGAGAGAGAAAGAGAAAGTAAGAGCGCAGAGAGAGAGAGAGAAAGAGCGCAGAGAGAGAGAGAAAGAGTGCAGAGAGAGAAAGAGTGCAGAGAGAGAAAGAGCGCAGAGAGAGAAAGAGCGCAGAGAGAGAAAGAGCGCAGAGAGAGAGCGCAGAGAGAGAGCGCAGAGAGAGAGCGCAGAGAGAGAGCGCAGAGAGAGAAAGAGCGCAGAGAGAGAGAAAGAGCGCAGAGAGAGAGAGAAAGAGCGCAGAGAGAGAAATAAAGAGCGCAGAGAGAGAAATAAAGAGCGCAGAGAGAGAAATAAAGAGCGCAGAGAGAGAAATAAAGAGTGCAGAGAAAGAAAGAGCGCAGAGAGAGAGAATGAAAGAGCGCAGAGAGAGAAAGAAAGAGCGCAAAGAGAGAAAAAAAGAGCGCAAAGAGAGAAAAAAAGAGCGCAGAGAGAAAGAAAGAAAGAGCGCAGAGAGAAAGAAAGAGCGCAGAGAGAGAGAGCGCAGAGAGAGAAAGAGAAAGAAAGAGCGCAGAGAGAGAGAGAGAGAGAGAAAGAGCGCAGAGAGAGAGAGAGAAAGAGCGCCGAGAGAGACAAAGAGCGCAGAGAGAGAGAAAGAGAAAGAAAGAGCGCAGAGAGAGAGAGAGAAAGAGCGCAGAGAGAGAGAAAGAGCGCAGAGAAAGAAAGAGAAAGAAAGAGCGCAGAGAGAGAAAGAGCGCAGAGAGAGAAAGAAAGAGCGCAAAGAGAGAAAAAAAGAGCGCAGAAAGAAAGAAAGAGCGAGAGAGAAAGAAAGAAAGAGCGCAGAGAGAGAGAAAGAAAGAGCGCAGAGAGAGAGAAAGAAAGAGCGCAGAGAGAGAGAGAGAGAGAGAGAAAGAGCGCCGAGAGAGAGAAAGAGCGCAGAGAGAGAGAAAGAGAAAGAAAGAGCGCAGAGAGAGAGAGAGAAAGAGCGCAGAGAGAGAGAAAGAGCGCAGAGAAAGAAAGAGAAAGAAAGAGCGCAGAGAGAGAAAGAGCGCAGAGAGAGAAAGAGCGCAGGGAGAGAGAGAGCGCAGAGAGAGAAAGAGCACAGAGAGAGAGCGCAGAGAGAGAGAGAGCGCAGAGAGAGAGAAAGAGCGCAGAGAGAGAGAGAAAGAGCGCAGAGAGAGAGAGAAAGAGCGCAGAAAGAGAAATAAAGAGCGCAGAGAGAGAAAGAAAGAGCGCAGAGAGAGAAAGAAAGAGCGCAGAGAGAGAGAAAGAGCGCAGAGAAAGAAAGAGAAAGAAAGAGCGCAGAGAGAGAAAGAGCGCAGAGAGAGAAAGAGCGCAGAGAGAGAGAAAGAGCGCAGAGAGAGAGAAAAAGCGCAGAGAGAGAGAAAGAGCGCAGAGAGAGAGAAAGAGCGCAGAGAGAGAAAGAAAGAGCGCAGAGAGAGAAAGAAAGAGCGCAGAGAGAGAAAGAAAGAGCGCAGAGAGAGAAAGAAAGAGCGCAGAGAGTGAGAGAGAAAGAGCACAGAGAGAAAGAAAGAGCGCAGAGAGAGAGAGAAAGAAAGAGCGCAGAGAGAGAGAGAAAGAAAGAGCGCAGAGAGAGAAAGAGCGCAGAGAGAGAGAGGAAGAAAGAGCGCAGAGAGAGAGAAAGAAAGAGTGCAGAGAGAGAGAAAGAGCGCAGAGAGAGAGAAAGAAAGAGCACAGAGAGAGAAAGAAAGAGAGCAGAGAGAGAAAGAAAGAGCGCAAAGAGAGAAAAAAAGAGCGCAGAGAGAAAGAAAGAAAGAGCGCAGAGAGAAAGATAGAGCGCAGAGAGAGAGAGCGCAGAGAGAGAAAGAGAAAGAAAGAGCGCAGAGAGAGAAAGAGAAAGAAAGAGCGCAGAGAGAGAGAGAGAAAGAGCGCAGAGAGAGAGAGAAAGAGCGCAGAGAGAGAGAAAGAGAAAGAAAGAGCGCAGAGAGAGAAAGAAAGAGCGCAGAGAGAGAAAGAAAGAGCGCAGAGAGAGAGAAAGAGCGCAGAGAGAGAGAAAGAGCGCAGAGAGAGAGAAAGAGCGCAGAGAGAGAGAAAGAGCACAGAGAGAGAGAAAGAAAGTGCGCAGAGAGAAAGAAAGAGCGCAGAGAGAGAGAAAGAGCGCAGAGAGAGAAAGAAAGAGCACAGAGAGAGAAAGAAAGAGCGCAGAGAGAGAAAGAAAGAGCGCAGAGAGAGAAAGAAAGAGCGCAGAGAGTGAGAGAGAAAGAGCACAGAGAAAAAGAAAGAGCGCAGAGAGAGAGAGAAAGAAAGAGCGCAGAGAGAGAAAGAAAGAGCGCAGAGAGAGAAAGAAATAGCACAGAGAGAGAGAAAGAGCGCAGAGAGAGAGAGAGGAAGAAAGAGCGCAGAGAGAGAGAAAGAAAGAGCGCAGAGAGAAAGAAAGAGCACATAGAGAGAGAAAGAGCGCAGAGAGAGAGAGAAAGAGCGCAGAGAAAGAAAGAGAAAGAAAGAGCGCAGAGAGAGAAAGAAATAGCACAGAGAGAGAGAAAGAGCGCAGAGAGAGAGAGAGGAAGAAAGAGCGCAGAGAGAGAGAAAGAAAGAGCACAGAGAGAAAGAAAGAGCACATAGAGAGAGAAAGAGCGCAGAGAGAGAGAGAAAGAGCGCAGAGAAAGAAAGAGAAAGAAAGAGCGCAGAGAGAGAAAGAGAGAGCGCAGAGAGAGAAAGAAAGAGCGCAAAGAGAGAAAAAAAGAGCGCAGAAAGAAAGAAAGAGCGCAGAGAGAAAGAAAGAAAGAGCGCAGAGAGAGAGAAAGAGCGCAGAGAGAGAAAGAGAAAGTAAGAGCGCAGAGAGAGAGAGAGAGAAAGAGCGCAGAGAGAGAAAGAGCGCAGAGAGAGAGAAAGAGCGCAGAGAGAGAGAAAGAGCGCAGAGAAAGAAAGAGAAAGAAAGAGTGCAGAGAGAGAAAGAGTGCAGAGAGAGAAAGAGCGCAGAGAGAGAAAGAGCGCAGAGAGAGAAAGAGCGCAGAGAGAGAGCGCAGAGAGAGAGAAAGAGCGCAGAGAGAGAGAAAGAGCGCAGAGAGAGAGAAAGAGCGCAGAGAGAGAGAAAGAGCGCAGAGAGAGAGAAAGAGCGCAGAGAGAGAGAAAGAGCGCAGAGAGAGAAAGAAAGAGCGCAGAGAGAGAAAGAAAGAGCGCAGAGAGAGAAAGAAAGAGCGCAGAGAGAGAAAGAAAGAGCGCAGAGAGTGAGAGAGAATGAGCACAGAGAGAAAGAAAGAGCGCAGAGAGAGAGAGAAAGAAAGAGCGCAGAGAGAGAGAGAAAGAAAGAGCGCAGAGAGAGAAAGAGCGCAGAGAGAGAGAGAGGAAGAAAGAGCGCAGAGAGAGAGAAAGAAAGAGTGCAGAGAGAGAGAAAGAGCGCAGAGAGAGAAAGAAAGAGCACAGAGAGAGAAAGAAAGAGAGCAGAGAGAGAAAGAAAGAGCGCAAAGAGAGAAAAAAAGAGCGCAGAGAGAAAGAAAGAAAGAGCGCAGAGAGAAAGATAGAGCGCAGAGAGAGAGAGCGCAGAGAGAGAAAGAGAAAGAAAGAGCGCAGAGAGAGAAAGAGAAAGAAAGAGCGCAGAGAGAGAGAGAAAGAGCGCAGAGAGAGAAAGAGCGCAGAGAGAGAGAAAGAGAAAGAAAGAGCGCAGAGAGAGAAAGAAAGAGCGCAGAGAGAGAAAGAAAGAGCGCAGAGAGAGAGAAAGAGCGCAGAGAGAGAGAAAGAGCGCAGAGAGAGAGAAAGAGCGCAGAGAGAGAGAAAGAAAGTGCGCAGAGAGAAAGAAAGAGCGCATAGAGAGAGAAAGAGCGCAGAGAGAGAAAGAAAGAGTGCAGAGAGAGAAAGAAAGAGCGCAGAGAGAGAAAGAAAGAGCGCAGAGAGAGAAAGAAAGAGCGCAGGGAGTGAGAGAGAAAGAGCACAGAGAAAAAGAAAGAGCGCAGAGAGAGAGAGAAAGAAAGAGCGCAGAGAGAGAAAGAAAGAGCGCAGAGAGAGAAAGAAATAGCGCAGAGAGAGAGAAAGAGCGCAGAGAGAGAGAGAGGAAGAAAGAGCGCAGAGAGAGAGAAAGAAAGAGCGCAGAGAGAAAGAAAGAGCACATAGAGAGAGAAAGAGCGCAGAGAGAGAGAGAGAAAGAGCGCAGAGAGAGAGAGAAAGAGCGCAGAGAGAGAGAGAAAGAGCGCAGAGAGAGAGAGAAAGAGCGCAGAGAGAGAAATAAAGAGCGCAGAGAGAGAAAGAAAGAGCGCAGAGAAAGAAAGAGCGCAGAGAGAGAAAGAAAGAGCGCAGAGAGAGAAAGAAAGAGCACAGAGAGAGAAAGAAAGAGAGCAGAGAGAGAAAGAAAGAGCGCAAAGTGAGAAAAAAAGAGCGCAGAGAGAAAGAAAGAAAGAGCGCAGAGAGAAAGATAGAGCGCAGAGAGAGAGAGCGCAGAGAGAGAAAGAGAAAGAAAGAGCGCAGAGAGAGAAAGAGAAAGAAAGAGCGCAGAGAGAGAGAGAGAAAGAGCGCAGAGAGAGAGAGAAAGAGCGCAGAGAGAGAGAAAGAGAAAGAAAGAGCGCAGAGAGAGAAAGAAAGAGCGCAGAGAGAGAAAGAAAGAGCGCAGAGAGAGAGAAAGAGCGCAGAGAGAGAGAAAGAGCGCAGAGAGAGAGAAAGAGCACAGAGAGAGAGAAAGAAAGTGCGCAGAGAGAAAGAAAGAGCGCAGAGAGAGAGAAAGAGCGCAGAGAGAGAAAGAAAGAGCACAGAGAGAGAAAGAAAGAGCGCAGAGAGAGAAAGAAAGAGCGCAGAGAGAGAAAGAAAGAGCGCAGAGAGTGAGAGAGAAAGAGCACAGAGAAAAAGAAAGAGCGCAGAGAGAGAGAGAAAGAAAGAGCGCAGAGAGAGAAAGAAAGAGCGCAGAGAGAGAAAGAAATAGCACAGAGAGAGAGAAAGAGCGCAGAGAGAGAGAGAGGAAGAAAGAGCGCAGAGAGAGAGAAAGAAAGAGCGCAGAGAGAAAGAAAGAGCACATAGAGAGAGAAAGAGCGCAGAGAGAGAGAGAGAAAGAGCGCAGAGAGAGAGAGAAAGAGCGCAGAGAAAGAAAGAGAAAGAAAGAGCGCAGAGAGAGAAAGAGAGAGCGCAGAGAGAGAAAGAAAGAGCGCAAAGAGAGAAAAAAAGAGCGCAGAAAGAAAGAAAGAGCGCAGAGAGAAAGAAAGAAAGAGCGCAGAGAGAGAGAAAGAGCGCAGAGAGAGAAAGAGAAAGTAAGAGCGCAGAGAGAGAGAGAGAGAGAAAGAGCGCAGAGAGAGAAAGAGCGCAGAGAGAGAGAAAGAGCGCAGAGAAAGAAAGAGTGCAGAGAGAGAAAGAGCGCAGAGAGAGAAAGAGCGCAGAGAGAGAAAGAGCGCAGAGAGAGAAAGAGCGCAGAGAGAGAGCGCAGAGAGAGAGAAAGAGCGCAGAGAGAGAGAAAGAGCGCAGAGAGAGAGAAAGAGCGCAGAGAGAGAGAAAGAGCGCAGAGAGAGAGAAAGAGCGCAGAGAGAGAAAGAAAGAGCGCAGAGAGAGAAAGAAAGAGCGCAGAGAGAGAAAGAAAGAGCGCAGAGAGAGAAAGAAAGAGCGCAGAGAGTGAGAGAGAAAGAGCAGCGAGAGAAAGAAAGAGCGCAGAGAGAGAGAGAAAGAAAGAGCGCAGAGAGAGAGAGAAAGAAAGAGCGCAGAGAGAGAAAGAGCGCAGAGAGAGAGGGAGGAAGAAAGA
This sequence comes from Ascaphus truei, assembly GCF_040206685.1. NCBI lineage: Eukaryota > Metazoa > Chordata > Amphibia > Anura > Ascaphidae > Ascaphus > Ascaphus truei. The sequence goes on along the minus strand of NW_027457198.1, from coordinate 1,266,279 downwards.
GCGCAGAGAGAGAGAAAGAAAGAGTGCAGAGAGAGAGAAAGAGCGCAGAGAGAGAAAGAAAGAGCACAGAGAGAGAAAGAAAGAGAGCAGAGAGAGAAAGAAAGAGCGCAAAGAGAGAAAAAAAGAGCGCAGAGAGAAAGAAAGAAAGAGCGCAGAGAGAAAGATAGAGCGCAGAGAGAGAGAGCGCAGAGAGAGAAAGAGAAAGAAAGAGCGCAGAGAGAGAAAGAGAAAGAAAGAGCGCAGAGAGAGAAAGAGAAAGAAAGAGCGCAGAGAGAGAGAGAGAAAGAGCGCAGAGAGAGAAAGAGCGCAGAGAGAGAGAAAGAGAAAGAAAGAGCGCAGAGAGAGAAAGAAAGAGCGCAGAGAGAGAGAAAGAGCGCAGAGAGAGAGAAAGAGCGCAGAGAGAGAGAAAGAGCGCAGAGAGAGAGAAAGAAAGTGCGCAGAGAGAAAGAAAGAGCGCAGAGAGAGAGAAAGAGCGCAGAGAGAGAAAGAAAGAGTGCAGAGAGAGAAAGAAAGAGCGCAGAGAGAGAAAGAAAGAGCGCAGAGAGAGAAAGAAAGAGCGCAGGGAGTGAGAGAGAAAGAGCACAGAGAAAAAGAAAGAGCGCAGAGAGAGAGAGAAAGAAAGAGCGCAGAGAGAGAAAGAAAGAGCGCAGAGAGAGAAAGAAATAGCGCAGAGAGAGAGAAAGAGCGCAGAGAGAGAGAGAGGAAGAAAGAGCGCAGAGAGAGAGAAAGAAAGAGCGCAGAGAGAAAGAAAGAGCACATAGAGAGAGAAAGAGCGCAGAGAGAGAGAGAGAAAGAGCGCAGAGAGAGAGAGAAAGAGCGCAGAGAGAGAGAGAAAGAGCACAGAGAGAGAGAGAAAGAGCGCAGAGAGAGAGAGAAAGAGCGCAGAGAGAGAAATAAAGAGCGCAGAGAGAGAAAGAAAGAGCGCAGAGAAAGAAAGAGCGCAGAGAGAGAAAGAAAGAGCGCAGAGAGAGAAAGAAAGAGAGCAGAGAGAGAAAGAAAGAGAGCAGAGAGAGAAAGAAAGAGCGCAAAGAGAGAAAAAAGGAGCGCAGAGAGAAAGAAAGAAAGAGCGCAGAGAGAAAGAAAGAGCGCAGAGAGAGAGAGAGAGCGCAGAGAGAGAAAGAGAAAGAAAGAGCGCAGAGAGAGAGAGAAAGAGCGCAGAGAGAGAGAGAGAAAGAGCGCAGAGAGAGAGAAAGAGAAAGAAAGAGCGCAGAGAGAGAGAAAGAGCACAGAGAGAGAGAAAGAGCGCAGAGAGAGAGAAAGAAAGAGCGCAGAGAGAGAAAGAGCGCAGAGAGAGAAAGAAAGAGCGCAGAGAGAGAAAGAAAGAGCGCAGAGAGAGAGCGCAGAGAGAGAAAAAAAGAGCGCAGAGAGAGAAATAAAGAGCGCAGAGAAAGAAAGAGCGCAGAGAGAGAGAGAAAGAAAGAGCGCAGAGAGAGAAAGAAAGAGCGCAGAGAGAGAAAGAAAGAGCGCAAAGAGAGAAAAAAAGAGCGCAAAGAGAGAAAAAAAGAGTGCAGAGAGAAAGAAAGAGCGCAGAGAGAAAGAAAGAGCGCAGAGAGAAAGAAAGAGCGCAGAGAGAGAGAGAGAGCGCAGAGAGAGAAAGAGAAAGAAAGAGCACAGAGAGAGAGAGAGAGAGAAAGAGCGCCGAGAGAGAGAGAGCGCAGAGAGAGAGAAAGAGAAAGAAAGAGCGCAGAGAGAGAAAGTGCGCAGAGAGAGAAAGTGCGCAGAGAGAGAAAGTGCGCAGAGAGAAAGAAAGAGCGCAGAGAGAGAGAGAGAGAAAGAGCGCAAAGAGAGAAAAAAAGAGCGCAGAAAGAAAGAAACAGCGCAGAGAGAAAGAAAGAGCGCAGAGAGAAAGAAAGAAAGAGCGCAGAGAGAGAGAGAGAAAGAAAAAGCGCAGAGAAAGAAAGAGCGCAGAGAGAGGAAGAAAGAGCGCAGAGAGAGAGAGAAAGAAAGAGCGCAGAGAGAGAGAGAAAGAAAGAGTGCAGAGAGAGAGAAAGAGCGCAGAGAGAGAGAAAGAAAGAGCACAGAGAGAGAAAGAAAGAGAGCAGAGAGAGAAAGAAAGAGCGCAAAGAGAGAAAAAAAGAGCGCAGAGAGAAAGAAAGAAAGAGCGCAGAGAGAAAGATAGAGCGCAGAGAAAGAGAGCGCAGAGAGAGAAAGAGAAAGAAAGAGCGCAGAGAGAGAGAGAGAAAGAGCGCAGAGAGAGAGAGAAAGAGTGCAGAGAGAGAAAGAGAAAGAAAGAGCGCAGAGAGAGAAAGAAAGAGCGCAGAGAGAGAAAGAAAGAGCGCAGAGAGAGAGAAAGAGCGCAGAGAGAGAAAGAGCGCAGAGAGAGAAAGAGCGCAGAGAGAGAAAGAGCGCAGAGAGAGAAAGAAAGAGCGCAGAGAGAGAGAAAGAAAGAGCGCAGAGAGAGAGCGCAGAGAGAGAGAGAGAAAGAGCGCAGAGAGAGAAATAAAGAGCGCAGAGAGAGAAATAAAGAGCGCAGAGAGAGAAATAAAGAGCGCAGAGAGAGAAATAAAGAGCGCAGAGAGAGAAATAAAGAGTGCAGAGAAAGAAAGAGCGCAGAGAGAGAGAAAGAAAGAGCGCAGAGAGAGAAAGAAAGAGCGCAAAGAGAGAAAAAAAGAGCGCAAAGAGAGAAAAAAAGAGCGCAGAGAGAAAGAAAGAAAGAGCGCAGAGAGAAAGAAAGAGCGCAGAGAGAGAGAGCGCAGAGAGAGAAAGAGAAAGAAAGAGCGCAGAGAGAGAGAGAGAGAAAGAGCGCCGAGAGAGAGAAAGAGCGCAGAGAGAGAGAAAGAGAAAGAAAGAGCGCAGAGAGAGAGAGAGAAAGAGCGCAGAGAGAGAGAAAGAGCGCAGAGAAAGAAAGAGAAAGAAAGAGCGCAGAGAGAGAAAGAGCGCAGAGAGAGAAAGAGCGCAGGGAGAGAGAGAGCGCAGAGAGAGAAAGAGCGCAGAGAAAGAAAGAGAAAGAAAGAGTGCAGAGAGAGAAAGAGAGAGCGCAGAGAGAGAAAGAAAGAGCGCAAAGAGAGAAAAAAAGAGCGCAGAAAGAAAGAAAGAGCGAGAGAGAAAGAAAGAAAGAGCGCAGAGAGAGAGAAAGAAAGAGCGCAGAGAGAGAGAAAGAAAGAGCGCAGAGAGAGAGAAAGAAAGAGCGCAGAGAGAGAGAGAGAGAAAGAGCGCCGAGAGAGAGAAAGAGCGCAGAGAGAGAGAAAGAGAAAGAAAGAGCGCAGAGAGAGAGAGAGAAAGAGCGCAGAGAGAGAGAAAGAGCGCAGAGAAAGAAAGAGAAAGAAAGAGCGCAGAGAGAGAAAGAGAGAGCGCAGAGAGAGAAAGAAAGAGCGCAAAGAGAGAAAAAAAGAGCGCAGAAAGAAAGAAAGAGCGCAGAGAGAAAGAAAGAAAGAGCGCAGAGAGAGAGAAAGAAAGAGCGCAGAGAGAGAGAAAGAAAGAGCGCAGAGAGAGAGAAAGAAAGAGCGCAGAGAGAGAGAAAGAGCGCCGAGAGAGAGAAAGAGCGCAGAGAGAGAGAAAGAGAAAGAAAGAGCGCAGAGAGAGAGAGAGAAAGAGCGCAGAGAGAGAAAGAGCGCAGAGAGAGAAAGAAAGAGCGCAGAGAGAGAGAAAGAAAGAGCGCAGAGAGAGAAATAAAGAGCGCAGAGAGAGAAATAAAGAGTGCAGAGAAAGAAAGAGCGCAGAGAGAGAGAAAGAAAGAGCGCAGAGAGAGAAAGAAAGAGCACAAAGAGAGAAAAAAAGAGCGCAAAGAGAGAAAAAAAGAGCGCAGAGAGAAAGAAAGAAAGAGCGCAGAGAGAAAGAAAGAGCGCAGAGAGAGAGAGCGCAGAGAGAGAAAGAGAAAGAAAGAGCGCAGAGAGAGAGAGAGAGAAAGAGCGCAGAGAGAGAGAAAGAGCGCAGAGAGAGAGAAAGAGAAAGAAAGAGCGCAGAGAGAGAGAGAGAAAGAGCGCAGAGAGAGAGAAAGAGCGCAGAGAAAGCGCAGAGAAAGAAAGAGCGCAGAGAGAGAAAGAGCGCAGAGAGAGAAAGAGCGCAGAGAGAGAAAGAGCGCAGGGAGAGAGAGAGCGCAGAGAGAGAAAGAGCGCAGAGAAAGAAAGAGAAAGAAAGAGTGCAGAGAGAGAAAGAGAGAGCGCAGAGAGAGAAAGAAAGAGCGCAAAGAGAGAAAAAAAGAGCGCAGAAAGAAAGAAAGAGCGAGAGAGAAAGAAAGAAAGAGCGCAGAGAGAGAGAAAGAAAGAGCGCAGAGAGAGAGAAAGAAAGAGCGCAGAGAGAGAGAAAGAAAGAGCGCAGAGAGAGAGAGAGAGAGAAAGAGCGCCGAGAGAGAGAAAGAGCGCAGAGAGAGAGAAAGAGAAAGAAAGAGCGCAGAGAGAGAGAGAGAAAGAGCGCAGAGAGAGAGAAAGAGCGCAGAGAAAGAAAGAGAAAGAAAGAGCGCAGAGAGAGAAAGAGAGAGCGCAGAGAGAGAAAGAAAGAGCGCAAAGAGAGAAAAAAAGAGCGCAGAAAGAAAGAAAGAGCGCAGAGAGAAAGAAAGAAAGAGCGCAGAGAGAGAGAAAGAAAGAGCGCAGAGAGAGAGAAAGAAAGAGCGCAGAGAGAGAGAAAGAAAGAGCGCAGAGAGAGAGAGAGAAAGAGCGCCGAGAGAGAGAAAGAGCGCAGAGAGAGAGAAAGAGAAAGAAAGAGCGCAGAGAGAGAGAGAGAAAGAGCGCAGAGAGAGAGAAAGAGCGCAGAGAAAGAAAGAGAAAGAAAGAGCGCAGAGAGAGAAAGAGCGCAGAGAGAGAAAGAGCGCAGGGAGAGAAAAAAAGAGCGCAGAAAGAAAGAAAGAGCGCAGAGAGAAAGAAAGAAAGAGCGCAGAGAGAGAGAAAGAGCGCAGAGAGAGAAAGAGAAAGTAAGAGCGCAGAGAGAGAGAGAGAAAGAGCGCAGAGAGAGAGAGAAAGAGTGCAGAGAGAGAAAGAGTGCAGAGAGAGAAAGAGCGCAGAGAGAGAAAGAGCGCAGAGAGAGAGCGCAGAGAGAGAGCGCAGAGAGAGAAAGAGCGCAGAGAGAGAGAAAGAGCGCAGAGAGAGAGAGAAAGAGCGCAGAGAGAGAAATAAAGAGCGCAGAGAAAGAAAGAGCGCAGAGAGAGAGAGAAAGAAAGAGCGCAGAGAGAGAAAGAAAGAGCGCAGAGAGAGAAAGAAAGAGCGCAAAGAGAGAAAAAAAGAGCGCAAAGAGAGAAAAAAAGAGCGCAGAGAGAAAGAAAGAAAGAGCGCAGAGAGAAAGAAAGAGCGCAGAGAGAAAGAAAGAGCGCAGAGAGAGAGAGAGAGCGCAGAGAGAGAAAGAGAAAGAAAGAGCACAGAGAGAGAGAGAGAGAGAAAGAGCGCCGAGAGAGAGAGAGCGCAGAGAGAGAGAAAGAGAAAGAAAGAGCGCAGAGAGAGAAAGTGCGCAGAGAGAGAAAGTGCGCAGAGAGAGAAAGTGCGCAGAGAGAGAAAGAGCGCAGAGAGAAAGAAAGAGCACAGAGAGAGAGAGAAAGAGCGCAAAGAGAGAAAAAAAGAGCGCAGAAAGAAAGAAACAGCGCAGAGAGAAAGAAAGAGCGCAGAGAGAAAGAAAGAAAGAAAGAGCGCAGAGAGAGAGAAAGAGCGCAGAGAGAGAGAGAGAAAGAAAAAGCGCAGAGAAAGAAAGAGCGCAGAGAGAGGAAGAAAGAGCGCAGAGAGAGAGAGAAAGAAAGAGCGCAGAGAGAGAGAGAAAGAAAGAGTGCAGAGAGAGAGAAAGAGCGCAGAGAGAGAGAAAGAAAGAGCACAGAGAGAGAAAGAAAGAGAGCAGAGAGAGAAAGAAAGAGCGCAAAGAGAGAAAAAAAGAGCGCAGAGAGAAAGAAAGAAAGAGCGCAGAGAGAAAGATAGAGCGCAGAGAGAGAGAGCGCAGAGAGAGAAAGAGAAAGAAAGAGCGCAGAGAGAGAAAGAGAAAGAAAGAGCGCAGAGAGAGAGAGAGAGAAAGAGCGCAGAGAGAGAGAGAAAGAGCGCAGAGAGAGAAAGAGAAAGAAAGAGCGCAGAGAGAGAAAGAAAGAGCGCAGAGAGAGAAAGAAAGAGCGCAGAGAGAGAGAAAGAGCGCAGAGAGAGAGAAAGAGCGCAGAGAGAGAGAAAGAGCACAGAGAGAGAGAAAGAGCCAGAGAGAGAGAAAGAAAGAGCGCAGAGAGAGAAAGAGCGCAGAGAGAGAAAGAAAGAGCGCAGAGAGAGAGAAAGAAAGAGCGCAGAGAGAGAGCGCATAGAGAGAGAGAAAGAGCGCAGAGAGAGAAATAAAGAGCGCAGAGAGAGAAATAAAGAGCGCAGAGAGAGAAATAAAGAGCGCAGAGAGAGAAATAAAGAGCGCAGAGAGAGAAATAAAGAGTGCCGAGAAAGAAAGAGCGCAGAGAGAGAGAAAGAAAGAGCGCAGAGAGAGAAAGAAAGAGCGCAAAGAGAGAAAAAAAGAGCGCAAAGAGAGAAAAAAAGAGCGCAGAGAGAAAGAAAGAAAGAGCGCAGAGAGAAAGAAAGAGCGCAGAGAGAGAGAGCGCAGAGAGAGAAAGAGAAAGAAAGAGCGCAGAGAGAGAGAGAGAGAAAGAGCGCCGAGAGAGAGAAAGAGCGCAGAGAGAGAGAAAGAGAAAGAAAGAGCGCAGAGAGAGAGAGAGAAAGAGCGCAGAGAGAGAGAAAGAGCGCAGAGAAAGAAAGAGAAAGAAAGAGCGCAGAGAGAGAAAGAGCGCAGAGAGAGAAAGAGCGCAGGGAGAGAGAGAGCGCAGAGAGAGAAAGAGCGCAGAGAAAGAAAGAGAAAGAAAGAGTGCAGAGAGAGAAAGAGAGAGCGCAGAGAGAGAAAGAAAGAGCGCAAAGAGAGAAAAAAAGAGCGCAGAAAGAAAGAAAGAAAGAGCGCAGAGAGAGAGAAAGAAAGAGCGCAGAGAGAGAGAAAGAAAGAGCGCAGAGAGAGAGAAAGAAAGAGCGCAGAGAGAGAGAGAGAGAGAAAGAGCGCCGAGAGAGAGAAAGAGCGCAGAGAGAGAGAAAGAGAAAGAAAGAGCGCAGAGAGAGAGAGAAAGAGCGCAGAGAGAGAGAAAGAGCGCAGAGAAAGAAAGAGAAAGAAAGAGCGCAGAGAGAGAAAGAGAGAGCGCAGAGAGAGAAAGAAAGAGCGCAAAGAGAGAAAAAAAGAGCGCAGAAAGAAAGAAAGAGCGCAGAGAGTAAGAAAGAAAGAGCGCAGAGAGAGAGAAAGAAAGAGCGCAGAGAGAGAGAAAGAAAGAGCGCAGAGAGAGAGAAAGAAAGAGCGCAGAGAGAGAGAGAGAGAAAGAGCGCCGAGAGAGAGAAAGAGCGCAGAGAGAGAGAAAGAGAAAGAAAGAGCGCAGAGAGAGAGAGAGAAAGAGCGCAGAGAGAGAGAAAGAGCGCAGAGAGAGAAAGAGAGAGCGCAGAGAGAGAAAGAAAGAGCGCAAAGAGAGAAAAAAAGAGCGCAGAAAGAAAGAAAGAGCGCAGAGAGAAAGAAAGAAAGAGCGCAGAGAGAGAGAAAGAGCGCAGAGAGAGAAAGAGAAAGTAAGAGCGCAGAGAGAGAGAAAGAGCGCAGAGAGAGAGAGAAAGAGTGCAGAGAGAGAAAGAGTGCAGAGAGAGAAAGAGCGCAGAGAGAGAGCGCAGAGAGAGAGCGCAGAGAGAGAAAGAGCGCAGAGAGAGAGAAAGAGCGCAGAGAGAGAGAGAGAAAGAGCGCAGAGAGAGAAATAAAGAGCGCAGAGAGAGAAATAAAGAGCGCAGAGAGAGAAATAAAGAGCGCAGAGAGAGAAATAAAGAGTGCAGAGAAAGAAAGAGCGCAGAGAGAGAGAAAGAAAGAGCGCAGAGAGAGAAAGAAAGAGCGCAAAGAGAGAAAAAAAGAGCGCAAAGAGAGAAAAAAAGAGCGCAGAGAGAAAGGAAGAAAGAGCGCAGAGAGAAAGAAAGAGCGCAGAGAGAGAGAGCGCAGAGAGAGAAAGAGAAAGAAAGAGCGCAGAGAGAGAGAGAGAGAAAGAGCGCCGAGAGAGAGAAAGAGTGCAGAGAGAGAGAAAGAGAAAGAAAGAGCGCAGAGAGAGAGAGAGAAAGAGCGCAGAGAGAGAGAAAGAGCGCAGAGAAAGAAAGAGAAAGAAAGAGCGCAGAGAGAGAAAGAGCGCAGAGAGAGAAAGAGCGCAGGGAGAGAGAGAGCGCAGAGAGAGAAAGAGCGCAGAGAAAGAAAGAGAAAGAAAGAGTGCAGAGAGAGAAAGAGAGAGCGCAGAGAGAGAAAGAAAGAGCGCAAAGAGAGAAAAAAAGAGCGCAGAAAGAAAGAGCGCAGAGAGAGAGAAAGAAAGAGCGCAGAGAGAGAGAAAGAAAGAGCGCAGAGAGAGAGAAAGAAAGAGCGCAGAGAGAGAGAGAGAGAAAGAGCGCCGAGAGAGAGAAAGAGCGCAGAGAGAGAGAAAGAGAAAGAAAGAGCGCAGAGAGAGAGAGAGAAAGAGCGCAGAGAGAGAGAAAGAGCGCAGAGAAAGAAAGAGAGAGAAAGAGCGCAGAGAAAGAAAGAGAAAGAAAGAGCGCAGAGAGAGAAAGAGAGAGCGCAGAGAGAGAAAGAAAGAGCGCAAAGAGAGAAAAAAAGAGCGCAGAAAGAAAGAAAGAGCGCAGAGAGAAAGAAAGAAAGAGCGCAGAGAGAGAGAAAGAAAGAGCGCAGAGAGAGAGAAAGAAAGAGCGCAGAGAGAGAGAAAGAAAGAGCGCAGAGAGAGAGAGAGAGAAAGAGCGCCGAGAGAGAGAAAGAGCGCAGAGAGAGAGAAAGAGAAAGAAAGAGCGCAGAGAGAGAGAGAGAAAGAGCGCAGAGAGAGAGAAAGAGCGCAGAGAAAGAAAGAGAAAGAAAGAGCGCAGAGAGAGAAAGAGCGCAGAGAGAGAAAGAGCGCAGGGAGAGAAAGAGAGAGCGCAGAGAGAGAAAGAAAGAGCGCAAAGAGAGAAAAAAAGAGCGCAGAAAGAAAGAAAGAGCGCAGAGAGAAAGAAAGAAAGAGCGCAGAGAGAGAGAAAGAGCGCAGAGAGAGAAAGAGAAAGTAAGAGCGCAGAGAGAGAGAGAAAGAGCGCAGAGAGAGAGAGAAAGAGTGCAGAGAGAGAAAGAGTGCAGAGAGAGAAAGAGCGCAGAGAGAGAGCGCAGAGAGAGAGCGCAGAGAGAGAAAGAGCGCAGAGAGAGAGAAAGAGCGCAGAGAGAGAGAGAAAGAGCGCAGAGAGAGAAATAAAGAGCGCAGAGAGAGAAATAAAGAGCGCAGAGAGAGAAATAAAGAGCGCAGAGAGAGAAATAAAGAGTGCAGAGAAAGAAAGAGCGCAGAGAGAGAGAAAGAAAGAGCGCAGAGAGAAAGAAAGAGCACATAGAGAGAGAAAGAGCGCAGAGAGAGAGAAAGAAAGAGCGCAGAGAGAGAGAGAAAGAGCGCAGAGAGAGAGAGAGAGAGCGCAGAGAGAGAAATAAAGAGCGCAGAGAGAGAAATAAAGAGCGCAGAGAGAGAAAGAGCGCAGGGAGAGAGAGAGCGCAGAGAGAGAAAGAGCGCAGAGAAAGAAAGAGAAAGAAAGAGCGCAGAGAGAGAAAGAGAGAGCGCAGAGAGAGAAAGAAAGAGCGCAAAGAGAGAAAAAAAGAGCGCAGAAAGAAAGAGCGCAGAGAGAAAGAAAGAAAGAGCGCAGAGAGAGAGAGAGAAAGAGCGCAGAGAGAGAGAAAGAAAGAGCGCAGAGAGAGAGAGAGAGAAAGAGCGCCGAGAGAGAGAAAGAGTGCAGAGAGAGAGAAAGAGAAAGAAAGAGCGCAGAGAGAGAGAGAGAAAGAGCGCAGAGAGAGAAAGAGAAAGAAAGAGCGCAGAGAGAGAAAGAGCGCAGAGAGAGAAAGAGTGCAGGGAGAGAGAGAGCGCAGAGAGAGAAAGAGCGCAGAGAAAGAAAGAGAAAGAAAGAGCGCAGAGAGAGAAAGAGAGAGCGCAGAGAGAGAAAGAAAGAGCGCAAAGAGAGAAAAAAAGAGCGCAGAAAGAAAGAAAGAGTGCAGAGAGAAAGAAAGAAAGAGCGCAGAGAGAGAGAAAGAGCGCAGAGAGAGAAAGAGAAAGTAAGAGCGCAGAGAGAGAGAGAGAGAAAGAGCGCAGAGAGAGAAAGAGCGCAGAGAGAGAGAAAGAGCGCAGAGAAAGAAAGAGAAAGAAAGAGTGCAGAGAGAGAAAGAGCGCAGAGAGAGAAAGAGCGCAGAGAGAGAAAGAGCGCAGAGAGAGAGCGCAGAGAGAGAGCGCAGAGAGAGAAAGAGCGCAGAGAGAGAAAGAGCGCAGAGAGAGAAAGAGCGCAGAGAGAGAGAGAAACAGCGCAGAGAGAGAGAAAGAGCGCAGAGAAAGAAAGAGAAAGAAAGAGCGCAGAGAGAGAAAGAGCGCAGAGAGAGAAAGAGCGCAGAGAGAGAGCGCAGAGAGAGAGCGCAGAGAGAGAAAGAGCGCAGAGAGAGAGAAAGAGCGCAGAGAGAGAGAAAGAGCGCAGAGAGAGAGAAAGAGCGCAGAGAGAGAGAAAGAGCGCAGAGAGAGAGAAAGAGCGCAGAGAGAGAGAAAGAGCGCAGAGAGAGAAAGAAAGAGCGCAGAGAGTGAGAGAGAAAGAGCACAGAGAGAAAGAAAGAGCGCAGAGAGAGAGAGAAAGAAAGAGCGCAGAGAGAGAGAGAAAGAAAGAGCGCAGAGAGAGAAAGAGCACAGAGAGAGAGAGAGGAAGAAAGAGCGCAGAGAGAGAGAAAGAAAGAGTGCAGAGAGAGAGAAAGAGCGCAGAGAGAGAGAAAGAAAGAGCACAGAGAAAGAAAGAAAGAGAGCAGAGAGAGAAAGAAAGAGTGCAAAGAGAGAAAAAAAGAGCGCAGAGAGAAAGAAAGAAAGAGCGCAGAGAGAAAGATAGAGCGCAGAGAGAGAGAGTGCAGAGAGAGAAAGAGAAAGAAAGAGCGCAGAGAGAGAGAGAGAAAGAGCGCAGAGAGAGAGAGAGAAAGAGCGCAGAGAGAGAGAGAAAGAGCGCAGAGAGAGAGAAAGAGAAAGAAAGAGCGCAGAGAGAGAAAGAAAGAGCGCAGAGAGAGAAAGAAAGAGCGCATAGAGAGAGAAAGAGCGCAGAGAGAGAGAAAGAGCGCAGAGAGAGAGAAAGAGCGCAGAGAGAGAGAAAGAGCGCAGAGAGAGAGAAAGAGCACAGAGAGAGAGAAAGAGCACAGAGAGAGAGAAAGAAAGAGCGCAGAGAGAGAAAGAGTGCAGAGAGAGAAAGAAAGAGCGCAGAGAGAGAGAAAGAAAGAGCGCAGAGAGAGAGCGCATAGAGAGAGAGAAAGAGCGCAGAGAGAGAAATAAAGAGCGCAGACAGAGAAATAAAGAGCGCAGAGAAAGAAAGAGCGCAGAGAGAAAGAAAGAGCGCAGAGAGAGAAAGAAAGAGCGCAAAGAGAGAAAAAAAGAGCGCAAAGAGAGAAAAAAAGAGCGCAGAGAGATAGAAAGAAAGAGCGCAGAGAGAAATAAAGAGCGCAGAGAGAGAGAGCGCAGAGAGAGAAAGAGAAAGAAAGAGCGCAGAGAGAGAGAGAGAGAGAGAAAGAGCGCCGAGAGAGAGAAAGAGCGCAGAGAGAGAGAAAGCGCGCAGAGAGAGAGAAAGAAAGAGAGCAGAGAGAGAAAGAGCGCAGAGAGAGAAAGAAAGAGCGCAGAGAGAGAGAAAGAAAGAGCGCAGAGAGAGAGCGCAGAGAGAGAGAGAAAGAGCGCAGAGAGAGAGAAAGAGCACAGAGAGAGAGAAAGAAAGAGCGCAGAGAGAGAAAGAAAGAGCGCAGAGAGAGAGAAAGAAAGAGCGCAGAGAGAGAGCGCAGAGAGAGAGAGAAAGAGCGCAGAGAGAGAAATAAAGAGCGCAGAGAGAGAAATAAAGAGCGCAGAGAGAGAAATAAAGAGCGCAGAGAGAGAAATAAAGAGCGCAGAGAGAGAAATAAAGAGCGCAGAGAGAGAAATAAAGAGCGCAGAGAAAGAAAGAGCGCAGAGAGAGAGAAAGAAAGAGCGCAGAGAGAGAAAGAAAGAGCGCAAAGAGAGAAAAAAAGAGCGCAAAGAGAGAAAAAAAAGAGCGCAGAGAGAAAGAAAGAGCGCAGAGAGAAAGAAAGAGCGCAGAGAGAAAGAGAAAGAAAGAGCGCAGAGAGAGAGAGAGAGAAAGAGCGCCGAGAGAGAGAAAGAGCGCAGAGAGAGAGAAAGAGCGCAGAGAGAGAGAAAGAGCACAGACAGAGAGAAAGAGCACAGAGAGAGAGAAAGAAAGAGAGCAGAGAGAGAAAGAGCGCAGAGAGAGAAAGAAAGAGCGCAGAGAGAGAGAAAGAAAGAGCGCAGAGAGAGAGCGCAGAGAGAGAGAGAAAGAGCGCAGAGAGAGAGAAAGAGCACAGAGAGAGAGAAAGAAAGAGCGCAGAGAGAGAAAGAAAGAGCGCAGAGAGAGAGAAAGAAAGAGCGCAGAGAGAGAGCGCAGAGAGAGAGAGAAAGAGCGCAGAGAGAGAAATAAAGAGCGCAGAGAGAGAAATAAAGAGCGCAGAGAGAGAAATAAAGAGCGCAGAGAGAGAAATAAAGAGCGCAGAGAGAGAAATAAAGAGCGCAGAGAGAGAAATAAAGAGCGCAGAGAGAGAAATAAAGAGCGCAGAGAAAGAAAGAGCGCAGAGAGAGAGAAAGAAAGAGCGCAGAGAGAGAAAGAAAGAGCGCAAAGAGAGAAAAAAAGAGCGCAAAGAGAGAAAAAAAAGAGCGCAGAGAGAAAGAAAGAGCGCAGAGAGAAAGAAAGAGCGCAGAGAGAGAAAGAGAAAGAAAGTGCGCAGAGAGAGAGAGAGAGAAAGAGCGCCGAGAGAGAGAAAGAGCGCAGAGAGAGAAAGAAATAGCGCAGAGAGAGAGAAAGAGCGCAGAGAGAGAGAAAGAGCGCAGAGAGAGAGAGGAAGAAAGAGCGCAGAGAGAGAGAAAGAGCGCAGAGAGAGAGAAAGAGCACAGACAGAGAGAAAGAGCACAGAGAGAGAGAAAGAAAGAGAGCAGAGAGAGAAAGAGCGCAGAGAGAGAAAGAAAGAGCGCAGAGAGAGAGAAAGAAAGAGCGCAGAGAGAGAGCGCAGAGAGAGAGAGAAAGAGCGCAGAGAGAGAGAAAGAGCACAGAGAGAGAGAAAGAAAGAGCGCAGAGAGAGAAAGAAAGAGCGCAGAGAGAGAGAAAGAAAGAGCGCAGAGAGAGAGCGCAGAGAGAGAGAGAAAGAGCGCAGAGAGAGAAATAAAGAGCGCAGAGAGAGAAATAAAGAGCGCAGAGAGAGAAATAAAGAGCGCAGAGAGAGAAATAAAGAGCGCAGAGAGAGAAATAAAGAGCGCAGAGAGAGAAATAAAGAGCGCAGAGAAAGAAAGAGCGCAGAGAGAGAGAAAGAAAGAGCGCAGAGAGAGAAAGAAAGAGCGCAAAGAGAGAAAAAAAGAGCGCAAAGAGAGAAAAAAAAGAGCGCAGAGAGAAAGAAAGAGCGCAGAGAGAAAGAAAGAGCGCAGAGAGAGAAAGAGAAAGAAAGAGCGCAGAGAGAGAGAGAGAGAAAGAGCGCCGAGAGAGAGAAAGAGCGCAGAGAGAGAGAAAGAGCGCAGAGAGAGAGAAAGAGCACAGACAGAGAGAAAGAGCACAGAGAGAGAGAAAGAAAGAGAGCAGAGAGAGAAAGAGCGCAGAGAGAGAAAGAAAGAGCGCAGAGAGAGAGAAAGAAAGAGCGCAGAGAGAGAGCGCAGAGAGAGAGAGAAAGAGCGCAGAGAGAGAGAAAGAGCACAGAGAGAGAGAAAGAAAGAGCGCAGAGAGAGAAAGAAAGAGCGCAGAGAGAGAGAAAGAAAGAGCGCAGAGAGAGAGCGCAGAGAGAGAGAGAAAGAGCGCAGAGAGAGAAATAAAGAGCGCAGAGAGAGAAATAAAGAGCGCAGAGAGAGAAATAAAGAGCGCAGAGAGAGAAATAAAGAGCGCAGAGAGAGAAATAAAGAGCGCAGAGAGAGAAATAAAGAGCGCAGAGAAAGAAAGAGCGCAGAGAGAGAGAAAGAAAGAGCGCAGAGAGAGAAAGAAAGAGCGCAAAGAGAGAAAAAAAGAGCGCAAATAGAGAAAAAAAAGAGCGCAGAGAGAAAGAAAGAGCGCAGAGAGAAAGAAAGAGCGCAGAGAGAGAAAGAGAAAGAAAGTGCGCAGAGAGAGAGAGAGAGAAAGAGCGCCGAGAGAGAGAAAGAGCGCAGAGAGAGAAAGAAATAGCGCAGAGAGAGAGAAAGAGCGCAGAGAGAGAGAAAGAGCGCAGAGAGAGAGAGGAAGAAAGAGCGCAGAGAGAGGGAAAGAAAGAGCGCAGAGAGAAAGAAAGAGCACATAGAGAGAGAAAGAGCGCAGAGAGAGAGAAAAAGCACAGAGAGAGAAATAAAGAGCGCAGAGAGAGAAAGAAAGAGCGCAGAGAAAGAAAGAGCGCAAAGAGAGAAAGAAAGAGTGCAGAGAGAAAGAAAGAGAGCAGAGAGAAAGAAAGAGCGCAGAGAGAGAGAGCGCAGAGAGAGAAAGAGAAAGAAAGAGCGCAGAGAGAGAAAGAGAAAGAAAGAGCGCAGAGAGAGAGAGAGAAAGAGCGCAGAGAGAGAGAGAAAGAGCGCAGAGAGAGAGAAAGAGAAAGAAAGAGCGCAGAGAGAGAAAGAAAGAGCGCAGAGAGAGAAAGAAAGAGCGCAGAGAGAGAGAAAGAGCGCAGAGAGAGAGAAAGAGCGCAGAGAGAGAGAAAGAGCACAGAGAGAGAGAAAGAGCACAGAGAGAGAGAAAGAAAGAGCGCAGAGAGAGAAAGAGCGCAGAGAGAGAGAAAGAGCGCAGAGAGAGAGAAAGAGCGCAGAGAGAGAGAAAAAAAGAGCGCAGAGAGAGAGAAAGAAAAAGCGCAGAGAGAGAGAAAGAAAGAGCGCAGAGAGAGAAAGAAAGAGCGCAGAGAGAGAAAGAAAGAGCGCAGAGAGAGAAAGAAAGAGCGCAGAGAGAGAAAGAAAGAGCGCAGAGAGTGAGAGAGAAAGAGCGCAGAGAGAGAAAGAAAGAGCGCAAAGAGAGAAAGAAAGAGTGCAGAGAGAAAGAAAGAGTGCAGAGAGAAAGAAAGAGCGCAGAGAGAGAGAGCGCAGAGAGAGAAAGAGAAAGAAAGAGCGCAGAGAGAGAAAGAGAAAGAATGAGCGCAGAGAGAGAGAGAAAGAGCTCAGAGAGAGAGAGAAAGAGCGCAGAGAGAGAGAAAGAGAAAGAAAGAGCGCAGAGAGAGAAAGAAAGAGCGTAGAGAGAGAAAGAAATAGTGCAGAGAGAGAGAAAGAGCGCAGAGAGAGAGAAAGAGCGCAGAGAGAGAGAAAGAGCGCAGAGAGAGAGAAAGAAAGTGCGCAGAGAGAAAGAAAGAGCGCAGAGAGAGAGAAAGAGCGCAGAGAGAGAGAAAGAGCGCAGAGAAAGAAAGAGAAAGAAAGAGCGCAGAGAGAGAAAGAGCGCAGAGAGAGAAAGAGCGCAGAGAGAGAAATAAAGAGCGCAGAGAGAGAAATAAAGAGCGCAGAGAGAGAAATAAAGAGCGCAGAGAAAGAAATAAAGAGCGCAGAGAAAGAAAGAGCGCAGAGAGAGAGAAAGATAGAGCGCAGAGAGAGAAAGAAAGAGCGCAAAGAGAGAAAAAAAGAGCGCAGAGAGAGAGAAAAAAAGAGTGCAGAGAGAAAGAAAGAAAGAGCGCAGAGAGAAAGAATGAGCGCAGAGAGAGAGCGCAGAGAGAGAAAGAGAAAGAAAGAGCGCAGAGAGAGAGAGAGAGAAAGAGCGCCGAGAGAGAGAAAGAGAGCAGAGAGAGAGAAAGAGAAAGAAAGAGCGCAGAGAGAGAAAGAGCGCAGAGAGAGAGAAAGAGCGCAGAGAAAGAAAGAGAAAGAAAGAGCGCAGAGAGAGAAAGAGCGCAGAGAGAGAAAGAGCGCAGAGAGAGAGAGAGCGCAGAGAGAGAAAGAGCGCAGAGAAAGAAAGAGAAAGAAAGAGCGCAGAGAGAGAAAGAGAGAGCGCAGAGAGAGAAAGAAAGAGCGCAAAGAGAGAAAAAAAGAGCGCAGAAAGAAAGAAAGAGCGCAGAGAGAAAGAAAGAAAGAGCGCAGAGAGAGAAAGAGAAAGAAAGAGCGCAGAGAGAGAGAGAGAAAGAGCGCAGAGAGAGAGAAAGAGCGCAGAGAGAGAGAAAGAGCGCAGAGAAAGAAAGAGAAAGAAAGAGCGCAGAGAGAGAAAGAGCGCAGAGAGAGAAAGAGCGCAGAGAGAGAAAGAGCGCAGAGAGAGAGCGCAGAGAGAGAAAGAGCGCAGAGAGAAAGAAAGAGCGCAGAGAGAGAGAGAGAAAGAGCGCAGAGAGAGAGAAAGAGCGCAGAGAGAGAGAAAGAGCGCAGAGAGAGAGAAAGAGCGCAGAGAGAGAGAAAGAGCGCAGAGAGAGAGAAAGAGCGCAGAGAGAGAAAAAGAGCGCAGAGAGAGAGAAAGAGCGCAGAGAGAGAAAGAGCGCAGAGAGAGAGAAAGAAAGAGCGCAGAGAGAGAAAGAAAGAGCGCAGAGAGAGAAAGAAAGAGCGCAGAGAGAGAAAGAAAGAGCGCAGAGAGTGAGAGAGAAAGAGCACAGAGAGAAAGAAAGAGCGCAGAGAGAGAGAGAAAGAACGAGCGCAGAGAGAGAGAGAAAGAAAGAGCGCAGAGAGAGAGAGAAAGAAAGAGCGCAGAGAGAGAAAGAAATAGCGCAGAGAGAGAGAAAGAGTGCAGAGAGAGAGAGAGGAAGAAAGAGCGCAGAGAGAGAGAAAGAAAGAGCGCAGAGAGAAAGAAAGAGCACATAGAGAGAGAAAGAGCGCAGAGAGAGAGAAAGAAAGAGCGCAGAGAGAGAGAGAAAGAGCGCAGAGAGAGAGAGATAGAGCGCAGAGAGAGAAATAAAGAGCGCAGAGAGAGAAATAAAGAGCGCAGAGAGAGAAAGAGCGCAGGGAGAGAGAGAGCGCAGAGAGAGAAAGAGCGCAGAGAAAGAAAGAGAAAGAAAGAGCGCAGAGAGAGAAAGAGAGAGCGCAGAGAGAGAAAGAAAGAGCGCAAAGAGAGAAAAAAAGAGCGCAGAAAGAAAGAGCGCAGAGAGAAAGAAAGAAAGAGCGCAGAGAGAGAGAGAGAAAGAGCGCAGAGAGAGAGAAAGAAAGAGCGCAGAGAGAGAGAGAGAGAAAGAGCGCCGAGAGAGAGAAAGAGTGCAGAGAGAGAGAAAGAGAAAGAAAGAGCGCAGAGAGAGAGAGAGAAAGAGCGCAGAGAGAGAAAGAGAAAGAAAGAGCGCAGAGAGAGAAAGAGCGCAGAGAGAGAAAGAGTGCAGGGAGAGAGAGAGCGCAGAGAGAGAAAGAGCGCAGAGAAAGAAAGAGAAAGAAAGAGCGCAGAGAGAGAAAGAGAGAGCGCAGAGAGAGAAAGAAAGAGCGCAAAGAGAGAAAAAAAGAGCGCAGAAAGAAAGAAAGAGTGCAGAGAGAAAGAAAGAAAGAGCGCAGAGAGAGAGAAAGAGCGCAGAGAGAGAAAGAGAAAGTAAGAGCGCAGAGAGAGAGAGAGAGAAAGAGCGCAGAGAGAGAAAGAGCGCAGAGAGAGAGAAAGAGCGCAGAGAAAGAAAGAGAAAGAAAGAGTGCAGAGAGAGAAAGAGCGCAGAGAGAGAAAGAGCGCAGAGAGAGAAAGAGCGCAGAGAGAGAGCGCAGAGAGAGAGCGCAGAGAGAGAAAGAGCGCAGAGAGAGAAAGAGCGCAGAGAGAGAAAGAGCGCAGAGAGAGAGAGAAACAGCGCAGAGAGAGAGAAAGAGCGCAGAGAAAGAAAGAGAAAGAAAGAGTGCAGAGAGAGAAAGAGCGCAGAGAGAGAAAGAGCGCAGAGAGAGAAAGAGCGCAGAGAGAGAGCGCAGAGAGAGAGCGCAGAGAGAGAAAGAGCGCAGAGAGAGAGAAAGAGCGCAGAGAGAGAGAAAGAGCGCAGAGAGAGAGAAAGAGCGCAGAGAGAGAGAAAGAGCGCAGAGAGAGAGAAAGAGCGCAGAGAGAGAGAAAGAGCGCAGAGAGAGAAAGAAAGAGCGCAGAGAGAGAAAGAAAGAGCACAGAGAGAGAAAGAAAGAGCGCAGAGAGTGAGAGAGAAAGAGCACAGAGAGAAAGAAAGAGCGCAGAGAGAGAGAGAAAGAAAGAGCGCAGAGAGAGAGAGAAAGAAAGAGCGCAGAGAGAGAAAGAGCACAGAGAGAGAGAGAGGAAGAAAGAGCGCAGAGAGAGAGAAAGAAAGAGTGCAGAGAGAGAGAAAGAGCGCAGAGAGAGAGAAAGAAAGAGCACAGAGAAAGAAAGAAAGAGAGCAGAGAGAGAAAGAAAGAGTGCAAAGAGAGAAAAAAAGAGCGCAGAGAGAAAGAAAGAAAGAGCGCAGAGAGAAAGATAGAGCGCAGAGAGAGAGAGCGCAGAGAGAGAAAGAGAAAGAAAGAGCGCAGAGAGAGAGAGAGAAAGAGCGCAGAGAGAGAGAGAGAAAGAGCGCAGAGAGAGAGAGAAAGAGAGCAGAGAGAGAGAAAGAGAAAGAAAGAGCGCAGAGAGAGAAAGAAAGAGCGCAGAGAGAGAAAGAAAGAGCGCATAGAGAGAGAAAGAGCGCAGAGAGAGAGAAAGAGCGCAGAGAGAGAGAAAGAGCGCAGAGAGAGAGAAAGAGCGCAGAGAGAGAGAAAGAGCACAGAGAGAGAGAAAGAGCACAGAGAGAGAGAAAGAAAGAGCGCAGAGAGAGAAAGAGTGCAGAGAGAGAAAGAAAGAGCGCAGAGAGAGAGAAAGAAAGAGCGCAGAGAGAGAGCGCATAGAGAGAGAGAAAGAGCGCAGAGAGAGAAATAAAGAGCGCAGACAGAGAAATAAAGAGCGCAGAGAAAGAAAGAGCGCAGAGAGAAAGAAAGAGCGCAGAGAGAGAAAGAAAGAGCGCAAAGAGAGAAAAAAAGAGCGCAAAGAGAGAAAAAAAGAGCGCAGAGAGATAGAAAGAAAGAGCGCAGAGAGAAATAAAGAGCGCAGAGAGAGAGAGCGCAGAGAGAGAAAGAGAAAGAAAGAGCGCAGAGAGAGAGAGAGAGAAAGAGCGCCGAGAGAGAGAAAGAGCGCAGAGAGAGAGAAAGAGCGCAGAGAGAGAGAAAGAGCACAGACAGAGAGAAAGAGCACAGAGAGAGAGAAAGAAAGAGAGCAGAGAGAGAAAGAGCGCAGAGAGAGAAAGAAAGAGCGCAGAGAGAGAGAAAGAAAGAGCGCAGAGAGAGAGCGCAGAGAGAGAGAGAAAGAGCGCAGAGAGAGAGAAAGAGCACAGAGAGAGAGAAAGAAAGAGCGCAGAGAGAGAAAGAAAGAGCGCAGAGAGAGAGAAAGAAAGAGCGCAGAGAGAGAGCGCAGAGAGAGAGAGAAAGAGCGCAGAGAGAGAAATAAAGAGCGCAGAGAGAGAAATAAAGAGCGCAGAGAGAGAAATAAAGAGCGCAGAGAGAGAAATAAAGAGCGCAGAGAGAGAAATAAAGAGCGCAGAGAGAGAAATAAAGAGCGCAGAGAAAGAAAGAGCGCAGAGAGAGAGAAAGAAAGAGCGCAGAGAGAGAAAGAAAGAGCGCAAAGAGAGAAAAAAAGAGCGCAAAGAGAGAAAAAAAAGAGCGCAGAGAGAAAGAAAGAGCGCAGAGAGAAAGAAAGAGCGCAGAGAGAAAGAGAAAGAAAGAGCGCAGAGAGAGAGAGAGAGAAAGAGCGCAGAGAGAGAGAAAGAGCGCAGAGAGAGAGAAAGAGCACAGACAGAGAGAAAGAGCACAGACAGAGAGAAAGAGCACAGAGAGAGAGAAAGAAAGAGAGCAGAGAGAGAAAGAGCGCAGAGAGAGAAAGAAAGAGCGCAGAGAGAGAGAAAGAAAGAGCGCAGAGAGAGAGCGCAGAGAGAGAGAGAAAGAGCGCAGAGAGAGAGAAAGAGCACAGAGAGAGAGAAAGAAAGAGCGCAGAGAGAGAAAGAAAGAGCGCAGAGAGAGAGAAAGAAAGAGCGCAGAGAGAGAGCGCAGAGAGAGAGAGAAAGAGCGCAGAGAGAGAAATAAAGAGCGCAGAGAGAGAAATAAAGAGCGCAGAGAGAGAAATAAAGAGCGCAGAGAGAGAAATAAAGAGCGCAGAGAGAGAAATAAAGAGCGCAGAGAGAGAAATAAAGAGCGCAGAGAGAGAAATAAAGAGCGCAGAGAAAGAAAGAGCGCAGAGAGAGAGAAAGAAAGAGCGCAGAGAGAGAAAGAAAGAGCGCAAAGAGAGAAAAAAAGAGCGCAAAGAGAGAAAAAAAAGAGCGCAGAGAGAAAGAAAGAGCGCAGAGAGAAAGAAAGAGCGCAGAGAGAGAAAGAGAAAGAAAGTGCGCAGAGAGAGAGAGAGAGAAAGAGCGCCGAGAGAGAGAAAGAGCGCAGAGAGAGAAAGAAATAGCGCAGAGAGAGAGAAAGAGCGCAGAGAGAGAGAAAGAGCGCAGAGAGAGAGAGGAAGAAAGAGCGCAGAGAGAGAGAAAGAGCGCAGAGAGAGAGAAAGAGCACAGACAGAGAGAAAGAGCACAGAGAGAGAGAAAGAAAGAGAGCAGAGAGAGAAAGAGCGCAGAGAGAGAAAGAAAGAGCGCAGAGAGAGAGAAAGAAAGAGCGCAGAGAGAGAGCGCAGAGAGAGAGAGAAAGAGCGCAGAGAGAGAGAAAGAGCACAGAGAGAGAGAAAGAAAGAGCGCAGAGAGAGAAAGAAAGAGCGCAGAGAGAGAGAAAGAAAGAGCGCAGAGAGAGAGCGCAGAGAGAGAGAGAAAGAGCGCAGAGAGAGAAATAAAGAGCGCAGAGAGAGAAATAAAGAGCGCAGAGAGAGAAATAAAGAGCGCAGAGAGAGAAATAAAGAGCGCAGAGAGAGAAATAAAGAGCGCAGAGAGAGAAATAAAGAGCGCAGAGAAAGAAAGAGCGCAGAGAGAGAGAAAGAAAGAGCGCAGAGAGAGAAAGAAAGAGCGCAAAGAGAGAAAAAAAGAGCGCAAAGAGAGAAAAAAAAGAGCGCAGAGAGAAAGAAAGAGCGCAGAGAGAAAGAAAGAGCGCAGAGAGAGAAAGAGAAAGAAAGAGCGCAGAGAGAGAGAGAGAGAAAGAGCGCCGAGAGAGAGAAAGAGCGCAGAGAGAGAGAAAGAGCGCAGAGAGAGAGAAAGAGCACAGACAGAGAGAAAGAGCACAGAGAGAGAGAAAGAAAGAGAGCAGAGAGAGAAAGAGCGCAGAGAGAGAAAGAAAGAGCGCAGAGAGAGAGAAAGAAAGAGCGCAGAGAGAGAGCGCAGAGAGAGAGAGAAAGAGCGCAGAGAGAGAGAAAGAGCACAGAGAGAGAGAAAGAAAGAGCGCAGAGAGAGAAAGAAAGAGCGCAGAGAGAGAGAAAGAAAGAGCGCAGAGAGAGAGCGCAGAGAGAGAGAGAAAGAGCGCAGAGAGAGAAATAAAGAGCGCAGAGAGAGAAATAAAGAGCGCAGAGAGAGAAATAAAGAGCGCAGAGAGAGAAATAAAGAGCGCAGAGAGAGAAATAAAGAGCGCAGAGAGAGAAATAAAGAGCGCAGAGAAAGAAAGAGCGCAGAGAGAGAGAAAGAAAGAGCGCAGAGAGAGAAAGAAAGAGCGCAAAGAGAGAAAAAAAGAGCGCAAATAGAGAAAAAAAAGAGCGCAGAGAGAAAGAAAGAGCGCAGAGAGAAAGAAAGAGCGCAGAGAGAGAAAGAGAAAGAAAGTGCGCAGAGAGAGAGAGAGAGAAAGAGCGCCGAGAGAGAGAAAGAGCGCAGAGAGAGAAAGAAATAGCGCAGAGAGAGAGAAAGAGCGCAGAGAGAGAGAAAGAGCGCAGAGAGAGAGAGGAAGAAAGAGCGCAGAGAGAGGGAAAGAAAGAGCGCAGAGAGAAAGAAAGAGCACATAGAGAGAGAAAGAGCGCAGAGAGAGAGAAAAAGCACAGAGAGAGAAATAAAGAGCGCAGAGAGAGAAAGAAAGAGCGCAGAGAAAGAAAGAGCGCAAAGAGAGAAAGAAAGAGTGCAGAGAGAAAGAAAGAGTGCAGAGAGAAAGAAAGAGCGCAGAGAGAGAGAGCGCAGAGAGAGAAAGAGAAAGAAAGAGCGCAGAGAGAGAAAGAGAAAGAAAGAGCGCAGAGAGAGAGAGAGAAAGAGCGCAGAGAGAGAGAGAAAGAGCGCAGAGAGAAAGAGAAAGAAAGAGCGCAGAGAGAGAAAGAAAGAGCGCAGAGAGAGAAAGAAAGAGCGCAGAGAGAGAGAAAGAGCGCAGAGAGAGAGAAAGAGCGCAGAGAGAGAGAAAGAGCACAGAGAGAGAGAAAGAGCACAGAGAGAGAGAAAGAAAGAGCGCAGAGAGAGAAAGAGCGCAGAGAGAGAGAAAGAGCGCAGAGAGAGAGAAAGAGCGCAGAGAGAGAGAAAAAAAGAGCGCAGAGAGAGAGAAAGAAAAAGCGCAGAGAGAGAGAAAGAAAGAGCGCAGAGAGAGAAAGAAAGAGCGCAGAGAGAGAAAGAAAGAGCGCAGAGAGAGAAAGAAAGAGCGCAGAGAGAGAAAGAAAGAGCGCAGAGAGTGAGAGAGAAAGAGCGCAGAGAGAAAGAAAGAGCGCAGAGAGAGAGAGAAAGAAAGAGCGCA
The DNA here is from genome assembly GCF_040206685.1 of Ascaphus truei. NCBI lineage: Eukaryota > Metazoa > Chordata > Amphibia > Anura > Ascaphidae > Ascaphus > Ascaphus truei. The sequence goes on along the minus strand of NW_027457198.1, from coordinate 1,243,907 downwards.
GAGAGAGAGAGAAATAAAGAGCGCAGAGAGAGAAAGAAATAGCGCAGAGAGAGAGAAAGAGCGCAGAGAGAGAGAAAGAGCGCAGAGAGAGAGAGGAAGAAAGAGCGCAGAGAGAGAGAAAGAGCGCAGAGAGAAAGAAAGAGCACATAGAGAGAGAAAGAGCGCAGAGAGAGAGAAAAAGCGCAGAGAGAGAAATAAAGAGCGCAGAGAAAGAAAGAGCGCAGAGAGAGAGAAAGAAAGAGCGCAGAGAGAGAAAGAAAGAGAGCAGAGAGAGAAAGAAAGAGCGCAAAGAGAGATAAAAAGAGCGCAAAGAGAGAAAAAAAGAGCGCAGAGAGAAAGAAAGAAAGAGCGCAGAGAGAGAGAGCGCAGAGAGAGAGAAAGAAAGAGCGCAGAGAGAGAAAGAAAGAGAGCAGAGAGAGAAAGAAAGAGCGCAAAGAGAGATAAAAAGAGCGCAAAGAGAGAAAAAAAGAGCGCAGAGAGAAAGAAAGAAAGAGCGCAGAGAGAGAGAGCGCAGAGAGAGAAAGAGAAAGAAAGAGTGCAGAGAGAGAGAGAAAGAGCGCAGAGAGAGAGAAAGAGAAAGAAAGAGCGCAGAGAGAGAGAAAGAGAAAGAAAGAGCACAGAGAGAGAAAGAAAGAGCGCAGAGAGAGAAAGAAAGAGCACAGAGAGAGAAAGAGCGCAGAGAGAGAGAGAGAGCGCAGAGAGAGAGAAAGAGCACAGAGAGAGAGAAAGAAAGAGCGCAGAGAGAGAAAGAGCGCAGAGAGAGAAATAAAGAGCGCAGAGAGAGAAATAAAGAGCGCAGAGAGAGAAATAAAGAGCGCAGAGAGAGAGAGCGCAGAGAGAGAAAGAGAAAGAAAGAGCGCAGAGAGAGAGAGAGAGAGAGAAAGAGCGCCGAGAGAGAGAAAGAGCGCAGAGAGAGAGAAAGAGAAAGAAAGAGCGCAGAGAGAGAGAGAGAAAGAGCGCAGAGAGAGAGAAAGAGCGCAGAGAGAGAAATAAAGAGCACAGAGAAAGAAAGAGCGCAGAGAAAGAAAGAGCGCAGAGAGAGAGAAAGAAAGAGAGAGCGCAGAGAGAGAAAGAAAGAGCACAAAGAGAGAAAAAAAGAGCGCAGAAAGAAAGAGCGCAGAGAGAAAGAAAGAAAGAGCGCAGAGAGAGAAATAGAAAGAGCGCAGAGAGAGAGAAAGAAAGAGCGCAGAGAGAGAGAGAGAGAAAGAGCGCCGAGAGAGAGAAAGAGCGCAGAGAGAGAAAGAGAAAGAAAGAGCGCAGAGAGAGAGAAAGAGCGCAGAGAGAGAGAAAGAGCGCAGAGAAAGAAAGAGAAAGAAAGAGCGCAGAGAGAGAAAGAGCGCAGAGAGAGAAAGAGTGCAGGGAGAGAGAGAGCGCAGAGAGAGAAAGAGCGCAGAGAAAGAAAGAGAAAGAAAGAGCGCAGAGAGAGAAAGAGAGAGCGCAGAGAGAGAAAGAAAGAGCGCAAAGAGAGAAAAAAAGAGCGCAGAAAGAAAGAAAGAGCGCAGAGAGAAAGAAAGAAAGAGCGCAGAGAGAGAGAAAGAGCGCAGAGAGAGAAAGAGAAAGTAAGAGCGCAGAGAGAGAGAGAGAGAAAGAAAGTGCGCAGAGAGAGAGAGAGAGAAAGAGCGCCGAGAGAGAGAAAGAGCGCAGAGAGAGAAAGAAATAGCGCAGAGAGAGAGAAAGAGCGCAGAGAGAGAGAAAGAGCGCAGAGAGAGAGAGGAAGAAAGAGCGCAGAGAGAGGGAAAGAAAGAGCGCAGAGAGAAAGAAAGAGCACATAGAGAGAGAAAGAGCGCAGAGAGAGAGAAAAAGCACAGAGAGAGAAATAAAGAGCGCAGAGAGAGAAAGAAAGAGCGCAGAGAAAGAAAGAGCGCAAAGAGAGAAAGAAAGAGTGCAGAGAGAAAGAAAGAGTGCAGAGAGAAAGAAAGAGCGCAGAGAGAGAGAGCGCAGAGAGCGAAAGAGAAAGAAAGAGCGCAGAGAGAGAAAGAGAAAGAAAGAGCGCAGAGAGAGAGAGAGAAAGAGCGCAGAGAGAGAGAGAAAGAGCGCAGAGAGAGAGAAAGAGAAAGAAAGAGCGCAGAGAGAGAAAGAAAGAGCGCAGAGAGAGAAAGAAAGAGCGCAGAGAGAGAGAAAGAGCGCAGAGAGAGAGAAAGAGCACAGAGAGAGAGAAAGAGCACAGAGAGAGAGAAAGAAAGAGCGCAGAGAGAGAAAGAGCGCAGAGAGAGAGAAAGAGCGCAGAGAGAGAGAAAGAGCGCAGAGAGAGAGAAAGAGCGCAGAGAGAGAGAAAAAAAGAGCGCAGAGAGAGAGAAAGAAAAAGCGCAGAGAGAGAGAAAGAAAGAGCGCAGAGAGAGAAAGAAAGAGCGCAGAGAGAGAAAGAAAGAGCGCAGAGAGAGAAAGAAGAGCGCAGAGAGAGAAAGAAAGAGCGCAGAGAGTGAGAGAGAAAGAGCGCAGAGAGAAAGAAAGAGCGCAGAGAGAGAGAGAAAGAAAGAGCGCAGAGAGAGAGAGAAAGAAAGAGCGCAGAGAGAGAAAGAAATAGCGCAGAGAGAGAGAAAGAGCGCAGAGAGAGAGAAAGAGCGCAGAGAGAGAGAGGAAGAAAGAGCGCAGAGAGAGAGAAAGAAAGAGCGCAGAGAGAAAGAAAGAGCACATAGAGAGAGAAAGAGCGCAGAGAGAGAGAAAAAGCGCAGAGAGAGAAATAAAGAGCGCAGAGAAAGAAAGAGCGCAGAGAGAGAGAAAGAAAGAGCGCAGAGAGAGATAGAAAGAGAGCAGAGAGAGAAAGAAAGAGCGCAAAGAGAGATAAAAAGAGCGCAAAGAGAGAAAAAAAGAGCGCAGAGAGAAAGAAAGAAAGAGCGCAGAGAGAAAGAAAGAGCGCAGAGAGAGAGAGCGCAGAGAGAGAAAGAGAAAGAAAGAGCGCAGAGAGAGAGAGAAAGAGCGCAGAGAGAGAGAAAGAGAAAGAAAGAGCGCAGAGAGAGAGAAAGAGAAAGAAAGAGCACAGAGAGAGAAAGAAAGAGCGCAGAGAGAGAAAGAAAGAGCACAGAGAGGGAGAAAGAGCGCAGAGAGAGAGAGAGCGCAGAGAGAGAGAAAGAGCACAGAGAGAGAGAAAGAAAGAGCGCAGAGAGAGAAAGAGCGCAGAGAGAGAAATAAAGAGCGCAGAGAGAGAAATAAAGAGCGCAGAGAGAGAAATAAAGAGCGCAGAGAGAGAGAGCGCAGAGAGAGAAAGAGAAAGAAAGAGCGCAGAGAGAGAGAGAGAGAGAGAAAGAGCGCCGAGAGAGAGAAAGAGCGCAGAGAGAGAGAAAGAGAAAGAAAGAGCGCAGAGAGAGAGAGAGAAAGAGCGCAGAGAGAGAGAAAGAGCGCAGAGAGAGAAATAAAGAGCGCAGAGAAAGAAAGAGCGCAGAGAAAGAAAGAGCGCAGAGAGAGAGAAAGAAAGAGCGCAGAGAGAGAAAGAGAGAGCGCAGAGAGAGAAAGAAAGAGCGCAAAGAGAGAAAAAAAGAGCGCAGAAAGAAAGAGCGCAGAGAGAAAGAAAGAAAGAGCGCAGAGAGAGAGAAAGAAAGAGCGCAGAGAGAGAGAGAGAGAAAGAGCGCCGAGAGAGAGAAAGAGCGCAGAGAGAGAGAGAAAGAGAAAGAAAGAGCGCAGAGAGAGAGAGAGAAAGAGCGCAGAGAGAGAGAAAGAGCGCAGAGAAAGAAAGAGAAAGAAAGAGCGCAGAGAGAGAAAGAGCGCAGAGAGAGAAAGAGTGCAGGGAGAGAGAGAGCGCAGAGAGAGAAAGAGCGCAGAGAAAGAAAGAGAAAGAAAGAGCGCAGAGAGAGAAAGAGAGAGCGCAGAGAGAGAAAGAAAGAGCGCAAAGAGAGAAAAAAAGAGCGCAGAAAGAAAGAAAGAGCGCAGAGAGAAAGAAAGAAAGAGCGCAGAGAGAGAGAAAGAGCGCAGAGAGAGAAAGAGAAAGTAAGAGCGCAGAGAGAGAGAGAGAGAAAGAGCGCAGAGAGAGAAAGAGCGCAGAGAGAGAGAAAAAGCGCAGAGAAAGAAAGAGAAAGAAAGAGTGCAGAGAGAGAAAGAGCGCAGAGAGAGAAAGAGCGCAGAGAGAGAAAGAGCGCAGAGAGAGAGCGCAGAGAGAGAGCGCAGAGAGAGAAAGAGCGCAGAGAGAGAAAGAGCGCAGAGAGAGAGAGAAAGAGCGCAGAGAGAGAGAAAGAGCGCAGAGAAAGAAAGAGAAAGAAAGGGTGCAGAGAGAGAAAGAGCGCAGAGAGAGAAAGAGCGCAGAGAGAGAAAGAGCGCAGAGAGAGAGCGCAGAGAGAGAGCGCAGAGAGAGAAAGAGCGCAGAGAGAGAGAAAGAGCGCAGAGAGAGAGAAAGAGCGCAGAGAGAGAGAAAGAGCGCAGAGAGAGAGAAAGAGCGCAGAGAGAGAGAAAGAGCGCAGAGAGAGAGAAAGAGCGCAGAGAGAGAAAGAAAGAGCACAGAGAGAGAAAGAAAGAGGGCAGAGAGTGAGAGAGAAAGAGCACAGAGAGAAAGAAAGAGCGCAGAGAGAGAGAGAAAGAAAGAGCGCAGAGAGAGAGAGAAAGAAAGAGCGCAGAGAGAGAAAGAGCACAGAGAGAGAGAGAGAGGAAGAAAGAGCGCAGAGAGAGAGAAAGAAAGAGTGCAGAGAGAGAGAAAGAGCGCAGAGAGAGAGAAAGAAAGAGCACAGAGAAAGAAAGAAAGAGAGCAGAGAGAGAAAGAAAGAGTGCAAAGAGAGAAAAAAAGAGCGCAGAGAGAAAGAAAGAAAGAGCGCAGAGAGAAAGATAGAGCGCAGAGAGAGAGAGCGCAGAGAGAGAAAGAGAAAGAAAGAGCGCAGAGAGAGAGAGAGAAAGAGCGCAGAGAGAGAGAGAGAAAGAGCGCAGAGAGAGAGAGAAAGAGCGCAGAGAGAGAGAAAGAGAAAGAAAGAGCGCAGAGAGAGAAAGAAAGAGCGCAGAGAGAGAAAGAAAGAGCGCAGAGAGAGAGAAAGAGCGCAGAGAGAGAGAAAGAGCGCAGAGAGAGAAAGAGCGCAGAGAGAGAGAAAGAGCGCAGAGAGAGAGAAAGAGCACAGAGAGAGAGAAAGAGCACAGAGAGAGAGAAAGAAAGAGCGCAGAGAGAGAAAGAGTGCAGAGAGAGAAAGAAAGAGCGCAGAGAGAGAGAAAGAAAGAAAGAGCGCAGAGAGAGAGCGCATAGAGAGAGAGAAAGAGCGCAGAGAGAGAAATAAAGAGCGCAGAGAGAGAAATAAAGAGCGCAGAGAAAGAAAGAGCGCAGAGAGAAAGAAAGAGCGCAGAGAGAGAAAGAAAGAGCGCAAAGAGAGAAAAAAAGAGCGCAAAGAGAGAAAAAAAGAGCGCAGAGAGAAAGAAAGAAAGAGCGCAGAGAGAAAGAAAAAGCGCAGAGAGAGAGAGCACAGAGAGAGAAAAGGAAAGAAAGAGCGCAGAGAGAGAGAGAGAAAGAGCGCCGAGAGAGAGAAAGAGCGCAGAGAGAGAGAAAGAGCGCAGAGAGAGAGAAAGAGCACAGACAGAGAGAAAGAGCACAGAGAGAGAGAAAGAAAGAGAGCAGAGAGAGAGAAAGAAAGAGCGCAGAGAGAGAAAGAAAGAGCGCAGAGAGAGAGAAAGAAAGAGCGCAGAGAGAGAAAGAAAGAGTGCAAAGAGAGAAAAAAAGAGCGCAAAGAGAGAAAAAAAGAGCGCAGAGAGAAAGAAAGAAAGAGCGCAGAGAGAAAGAAAGAGCGCAGAGAGAGAAAGAGAAAGAAAGTGCGCAGAGAGAGAGAGAGAGAAAGAGCGCCGAGAGAGAGAAAGAGCGCAGAGAGAGAAAGAAATAGCGCAGAGAGAGAGAAAGAGCGCAGAGAGAGAGAAAGAGCGCAGAGAGAGAGAGGAAGAAAGAGCGCAGAGAGAGAGAAAGAAAGAGCGCAGAGAGAAAGAAAGAGCACATAGAGAGAGAAAGAGCGCAGAGAGAGAGAAAAAGCACAGAGAGAGAAATAAAGAGCGCAGAGAGAGAAAGAAAGAGCGCAGAGAAAGAAAGAGTGCAAAGAGAGAAAGAAAGAGTGCAGAGAGAAAGAAAGAGTGCAGAGAGAAAGAAAGAGCGCAGAGAGAGAGAGCGCAGAGAGAGAAAGAGAAAGAAAGAGCGCAGAGAGAGAAAGAGAAAGAAAGAGCGCAGAGAGAGAGAGAGAAAGAGCGCAGAGAGAGAGAGAAAGAGCGCAGAGAGAGAGAAAGAGAAAGAAAGAGCGCAGAGAGAGAAAGAAAGAGCGCAGAGAGAGAAAGAAAGAGCGCAGAGAGAGAGAAAGAGCGCAGAGAGAGAGAAAGAGCACAGAGAGAGAGAAAGAGCACAGAGAGAGAGAAAGAAAGAGCGCAGAGAGAGAAAGAGCGCAGAGAGAGAAAGAGCGCAGAGAGAGAGAAAGAGCGCAGAGAGAGAGAAAGAGCGCAGAGAGAGAGAAAGAGCGCAGAGAGAGAGAAAAAAAGAGCGCAGAGAGAGAGAAAGAAAGAGCGCAGAGAGAGAAAGAAAGAGCGCAGAGAGAGAAAGAAAGAGCGCAGAGAGAGAAAGAAAGAGCGCAGAGAGAGAAAGAAAGAGCGCAGAGAGTGAGAGAGAAAGAGCGCAGAGAGAAAGAAAGAGCGCAGAGAGAGAGAGAAAGAAAGAGCGCAGAGATAGAGAGAAAGAAAGAGCGCAGAGAGAGAAAGAAATAGCGCAGAGAGAGAGAAAGAGCGCAGAGAGAGAGAAAGAGCGCAGAGAGAGAGAGGAAGAAAGAGCGCAGAGAGAGAGAAAGAAAGAGCGCAGAGAGAAAGAAAGAGCACATAGAGAGAGAAAGAGCGCAGAGAGAGAGAAAAAGCGCAGAGAGAGAAATAAAGAGCGCAGAGAAAGAAAGAGCGCAGAGAGAGAGAAAGAAAGCGCAGAGAGAGAAAGAAAGAGAGCAGAGAGAGAAAGAAAGAGCGCAAAGAGAGATAAAAAGAGCGCAAAGAGAGAAAAAAAGAGCGCAGAGAGAAAGAAAGAAAGAGCGCAGAGAGAAAGAAAGAGCGCAGAGAGAGAGAGCGCAGAGAGAGAAAGAGAAAGAAAGAGCGCAGAGAGAGAGAGAAAGAGAAAGAAAGAGCGCAGAGAGAGAGAAAGAAAGAGCACAGAGAGAGAAAGAAAGAGCGCAGAGAGAGAAAGAAAGAGCACAGAGAGAGAGAAAGAGCGCAGAGAGAGAGAGAGCGCAGAGAGAGAGAAAGAGCACAGAGAGAGAGAAAGAAAGAGCGTAGAGAGAGAAAGAGCGCAGTGAGTGAAATAAAGAGCGCAGAGAGAGAAAACAAGAGCGCAGAGAGAGAAATAAAGAGCGCAGAGAGAGAGAGCGCAGAGAGAGAAAGAGAAAGAAAGAGCGCAGAGAGAGAGAGAGAGAGAGAGAAAGAGCGCCGAGAGAGAGAAAGAGCGCAGAGAGAGAGAAAGAGAAAGAAAGAGCGCAGAGAGAGAGAGAGAAAGAGCGCAGAGAGAGAGAAAGAGCGCAGAGAGAGAAATAAAGAGCGCAGAGAAAGAAAGAGCGCAGAGAAAGAAAGAGCGCAGAGAGAGAGAAAGAAAGAGCGCAGAGAGAGAAAGAAAGAGAGCAGAGAGAGAAAGAAAGAGCGCAAAGAGAGAAAAAAAGAGCGCAAAGAGAGAAAAAAAGAGCGCAGAGAGAAAGAAAGAAAGAGCGCAGAGAGAAAGAAAGAGCGCAGAGAGAGAGAGCGCAGAGAGAGAAAGAGAAAGAAAGAGCGCATAGAGAGAGAAAGAGCGCAGAGAGAGAGAAAGAGAAAGAAAGAGCACAGAGAGAGAAAGAAAGAGCGCAGAGAGAGAAAGAAAGAGCGCAGAGAGAGAGAAAGAGCGCAGAGAGAGAGAAAGAGCGCAGAGAGAGAGAAAGAGCGCAGAGAGAGAGAAAGAGCACAGAGAGAGAGAAAGAGCACAGAGAGAGAGAAAGAAAGAGCGCAGAGAGAGAAAGAGCGCAGAGAGAGAAAGAAAGAGCGCAGAGAGAGAGAAAGAAAGAGCGCAGAGAGAGAGCGCAGAGAGAGAGAGAAAGAGCGCAGAGAGAGAAATAAAGAGCGCAGAGAGAGAAATAAAGAGCGCAGAGAGAGAAAGAGAAAGAAAGAGCGCAGAGAGAGAGAGAGAGAGAAAGAGCGCCGAGAGAGAGAAAGAGCGCAGAGAGAGAGAAAGAGAAAGAAAGAGCGCAGAGAGAGAAATAAAGAGCGCAGAGAGAGAAATAAAGAGCGCAGAGAGAGAAATAAAGAGCGCAGAGAGAGAGAAAGAGCGCAGAGAGAGAGAAAGAGCGCAGAGAGAGAAAGAAAGAGCGCAGAGATAGAAAGAAAGAGCACAGAGAGAGAAAGAAAGAGGGCAGAGAGTGAGAGAGAAAGAGCACAGAGAGAAAGAAAGAGCGCAGAGAGAGAGAGAAAGAAAGAGCGCAGAGAGAGAGAGAAAGAAAGAGCGCAGAGAGAGAAAGAGCACAGAGAGAGAGAGAGGAAGAAAGAGCGCAGAGAGAGAGAAAGAAAGAGTGCAGAGAGAGAGAAAGAGCGCAGAGAGAGAGAAAGAAAGAGCACAGAGAAAGAAAGAAAGAGAGCAGAGAGAGAAAGAAAGAGTGCAAAGAGAGAAAAAAAGAGCGCAGAGAGAAAGAAAGAAAGAGCGCAGAGAGAAAGATAGAGCGCAGAGAGAGAGAGCGCAGAGAGAGAAAGAGAAAGAAAGAGCGCAGAGAGAGAGAGAGAAAGAGCGCAGAGAGAGAGAGAAAGAGCGCAGAGAGAGAGAAAGAGAAAGAAAGAGCGCAGAGAGAGAAAGAAAGAGCGCAGAGAGAGAAAGAAAGAGCGCAGAGAGAGAGAAAGAGCGCAGAGAGAGAGAAAGAGCGCAGAGAGAGAGAAAGAGCGCAGAGAGAGAGAAAGAGCGCAGAGAGAGAGAAAGAGCACAGAGAGAGAGAAAGAGCACAGAGAGAGAGAAAGAAAGAGCGCAGAGAGAGAAAGAGTGCAGAGAGAGAAAGAAAGAGCGCAGAGAGAGAGAAAGAAAGAGCGCAGAGAGAGAGCGCATAGAGAGAGAGAAAGAGCGCAGAGAGAGAAATAAAGAGCGCAGAGAGAGAAATAAAGAGCGCAGAGAAAGAAAGAGCGCAGAGAGAAAGAAAGAGCGCAGAGAGAGAAAGAAAGAGCGCAAAGAGAGAAAAAAAGAGCGCAAAGAGAGAAAAAAAGAGCGCAGAGAGAAAGAAAGAAAGAGCGCAGAGAGAAAGAAAAAGCGCAGAGAGAGAGAGCACAGAGAGAGAAAAGGAAAGAAAGAGCGCAGAGAGAGAGAGAGAGAAAGAGCGCCGAGAGAGAGAAAGAGCGCAGAGAGAGAGAAAGAGCGCAGAGAGAGAGAAAGAGCACAGACAGAGAGAAAGAGCACAGAGAGAGAGAAAGAAAGAGAGCAGAGAGAGAGAAAGAAAGAGCGCAGAGAGAGAAAGAAAGAGCGCAGAGAGAGAGAGAAAGAAAGAGCGCAGAGAGAGAGCGCAGAGAGAGAGAGATAGAGCGCAGAGAGAGAGAAAGAGCACAGAGAGAGAGAAAGAAAGAGCGCAGAGAGAGAAAGAAAGAGCGCAGAGAGAGAGAAAGAAAGAGCGCAGAGAGAGAGCGCAGAGAGAGAGAGAAAGAGCGCAGAGAGAGAAATAAAGAGCGCAGAGAGAGAAATAAAGAGCGCAGAGAGAGAAATAAAGAGCGCAGAGAGAGAAATAAAGAGCGCAGAGAGAGAAATAAAGAGCGCAGAGAGAGAAATAAAGAGCGCAGAGAAAGAAAGAGCGCAGAGAGAGAGAAAGAAAGAGCGCAGAGAGAGAAAGAAAGAGCGCAAAGAGAGAAAAAAAGAGCGCAAAGAGAGAAAAAAAAGAGCGCAGAGAGAAAGAAAGAGCGCAGAGAGAAAGAAAGAGCGCAGAGAGAGAAAGAGAAAGAAAGTGCGCAGAGAGAGAGAGAGAAAGAGCGCCGAGAGAGAGAAAGAGCGCAGAGAGAGAAAGAAATAGCGCAGAGAGAGAGAAAGAGCGCAGAGAGAGAGAAAGAGCGCAGAGAGAGAGAGGAAGAAAGAGCGCAGAGAGAGAGAAAGAAAGAGCGCAGAGAGAAAGAAAGAGCACATAGAGAGAGAAAGAGCGCAGAGAGAGAGAAAAAGCACAGAGAGAGAAATAAAGAGCGCAGAGAGAGAAAGAAAGAGCGCAGAGAAAGAAAGAGCGCAAAGAGAGAAAGAAAGAGTGCAGAGAGAAAGAAAGAGTGCAGAGAGAAAGAAAGAGCGCAGAGAGAGAGAGCGCAGAGAGAGAAAGAGAAAGAAAGAGCGCAGAGAGAGAAAGAGAAAGAAAGAGCGCAGAGAGAGAGAGAGAAAGAGCGCAGAGAGAGAGAGAAAGAGCGCAGAGAGAGAGAAAGAGAAAGAAAGAGCGCAGAGAGAGAAAGAAAGAGCGCAGAGAGAGAAAGAAAGAGCGCAGAGAGAGAGAAAGAGCGCAGAGAGAGAGAAAGAGCACAGAGAGAGAGAAAGAGCACAGAGAGAGAGAAAGAAAGAGCGCAGAGAGAGAAAGAGCGCAGAGAGAGAAAGAGCGCAGAGAGAGAGAAAGAGCGCAGAGAGAGAGAAAGAGCGCAGAGAGAGAGAAGAGCGCAGAGAGAGAGAAAAAAAGAGCGCAGAGAGAGAGAAAGAAAAAGCGCAGAGAGAGAGAAAGAAAGAGCGCAGAGAGAGAAAGAAAGAGCGCAGAGAGAGAAAGAAAGAGCGCAGAGAGAGAAAGAAAGAGCGCAGAGAGAGAAAGAAAGAGCGCAGAGAGAGAGAGAAAGAAAGAGCGCAGAGAGAGAAAGAAATAGCGCAGAGAGAGAGAAAGAGCGCAGAGAGAGAGAAAGAGCGCAGAGAGAGAGAGGAAGAAAGAGCGCAGAGAGAGAGAAAGAAAGAGCGCAGAGAGAAAGAAAGAGCACATAGAGAGAGAAAGAGCGCAGAGAGAGAGAAAAAGCGCAGAGAGAGAAATAAAGAGCGCAGAGAAAGAAAGAGCGCAGAGAGAGAGAAAGAAAGAGCGCAGAGAGAGAAAGAAAGAGAGCAGAGAGAGAAAGAAAGAGCGCAAAGAGAGATAAAAAGAGCGCAAAGAGAGAAAAAAAGAGCGCAGAGAGAAAGAAAGAAAGAGCGCAGAGAGAAAGAAAGAGCGCAGAGAGAGAGAGCGCAGAGAGAGAAAGAGAAAGAAAGAGCGCAGAGAGAGAGAGAAAGAGAAAGAAAGAGCGCAGAGAGAGAGAAAGAAAGAGCACAGAGAGAGAAAGAAAGAGCGCAGAGAGAGAAAGAAAGAGCACAGAGAGAGAGAAAGAGCGCAGAGAGAGAGAGAGCGCAGAGAGAGAGAAAGAGCACAGAGAGAGAGAAAGAAAGAGCGCAGAGAGAGAAAGAGCGCAGTGAGAGAAATAAAGAGCGCAGAGAGAGAAATAAAGAGCGCAGAGAGAGAAATAAAGAGCGCAGAGAGAGAGAGCGCAGAGAGAGAAAGAGAAAGAAAGAGCGCAGAGAGAGAGAGAGAGAGAAAGAGCGCAGAGAGAGAGAAAGAGCGCAGAGAGAGAGAAAGAGAAAGAAAGAGCGCAGAGAGAGAGAGAGAAAGAGCGCAGAGAGAGAGAAAGAGCGCAGAGAGAGAAATAAAGAGCGCAGAGAAAGAAAGAGCGCAGAGAAAGAAAGAGCGCAGAGAGAGAGAAAGAAAGAGCGCAGAGAGAGAAAGAAAGAGAGCAGAGAGAGAAAGAAAGAGCGCAAAGAGAGAAAAAAAGAGCGCAAAGAGAGAAAAAAAGAGCGCAGAGAGAAAGAAAGAAAGAGCGCAGAGAGAAAGAAAGAGCGCAGAGAGAGAGAGCGCAGAGAGAGAAAGAGAAAGAAAGAGCGCAGAGAGAGAAAGAAAGAGCGCAGAGAGAGAGAAAGAGAAAGAAAGAGCACAGAGAGAGAAAGAAAGAGCGCAGAGAGAGAAAGAAAGAGCGCAGAGAGAGAGAAAGAGCGCAGAGAGAGAGAAAGAGCGCAGAGAGAGAGAAAGAGCGCAGAGAGAGAGAAAGAGCACAGAGAGAGAGAAAGAGCACAGAGAGAGAGAAAGAAAGAGCGCAGAGAGAGAAAGAGCGCAGAGAGAGAGAAAGAAAGAGCGCAGAGAGAGAGCGCAGAGAGAGAGAGAAAGAGCGCAGAGAGAGAAATAAAGAGCGCAGAGAGAGAAATAAAGAGCGCAGAGAGAGAAATAAAGAGCGCAGAGAGAGAGAGCACAGAGAGAGAAAGAGAAAGAAAGAGCGCAGAGAGAGAGAGAGAGAGAGAAAGAGCGCAGAGAGAGAGAAAGAGCGCAGAGAGAGAGAAAGAGAAAGAAAGAGCGCAGAGAGAGAAATAAAGAGCGCAGAGAGAGAAATAAAGAGCGCAGAGAGAGAAATAAAGAGCGCAGAGAGAGAAATAAAGAGCGCAGAGAGAGAAATAAAGAGCACAGAGAGAGAAATAAAGAGCGCAGAGAGAGAAATAAAGAGCGCAGAGAGAGAAATAAAGAGCGCAGAGAGAGAAATAAAGAGCGCAGAGAGAGAAATAAAGAGCGCAGAGAAAGAAATAAAGAGCGCAGAGAAAGAAAGTGCGCAGAAAGAGAGAAAAAAAGAGCGCAGAGAGAAAGAAAGAAAGAGCGCAGAGAGAAAGAATGAGCGCAGAGAGAGAGCGCAGAGAGAGAAAGAGAAAGAAAGAGCGCAGAGAGAGAGAGAGAGAAAGAGCGCCGAGAGAGAGAAAGAGAGCAGAGAGAGAGAAAGAGAAAGAAAGAGCGCAGAGAGAGAGAAAGAGCGCAGAGAGAGAGAAAGAGCGCAGAGAAAGAAAGAGAAAGAAAGAGCGCAGAGAGAGAAAGAGCGCAGAGAGAGAAAGAGCGCAGAGAGAGAGAGCGCAGAGAGAGAAAGAGCGCAGAGAAAGAAAGAGAAAGAAAGAGCGCAGAGAGAGAAAGAGAGAGCGCAGAGAGAGAAAGAAAGAGCGCAAAGAGAGAGAAAAAGAGCGCAGAAAGAAAGAAAGAGCGCAGAGAGAAAGAATGAAAGAACGCAGAGAGAGAGAAAGAGCGCAGAGAGAGAAAGAGAAAGAAAGAGCGCAGAGAGAGAGAGAGAAAGAGCGCAGAGAGAGAGAGAAAGAGCGCAGAGAGAGAGAAAGAGCGCAGAGAGAGAGAAAGAGCGCAGAGAGAGAGAAAGAGCGCAGAGAGAGAGAAAGAGCGCAGAGAGAGAGAAAGAGCACAGAGAGAGAGAAAGAGCACAGAGAGAGAGAAAGAAAGAGCGCAGAGAGAGAAAGAGTGCAGAGAGAGAAAGAAAGAGCGCAGAGAGAGAGAAAGAAAGAGCGCAGAGAGAGAGCGCATAGAGAGAGAGAAAGAGCGCAGAGAGAGAAATAAAGAGCGCAGAGAGAGAAATAAAGAGCGCAGAGAAAGAAAGAGCGCAGAGAGAAAGAAAGAGCGCAGAGAGAGAAAGAAAGAGCGCAAAGAGAGAAAAAAAGAGCGCAAAGAGAGAAAAAAAGAGCGCAGAGAGAAAGAAAGAAAGAGCGCAGAGAGAAAGAAAAAGTGCAGAGAGAGAGAGCACAGAGAGAGAAAAGGAAAGAAAGAGCGCAGAGAGAGAGAGAGAGAAAGAGCGCCGAGAGAGAGAAAGAGAAAGAAAGAGCGCAGAGAGAGAAATAAAGAGCGCAGAGAGAGAAATAAAGAGCGCAGAGAGAGAGAGAGAGAGAGAAAGAGCGCAGAGAGAGAGAAAGAGCGCAGAGAGAGAGAAAGAGAAAGAAAGAGCGCAGAGAGAGAAATAAAGAGCGCAGAGAGAGAAATAAAGAGCGCAGAGAGAGAAATAAAGAGCGCAGAGAGAGAAATAAAGAGCGCAGAGAGAGAAATAAAGAGCACAGAGAGAGAAATAAAGAGCGCAGAGAGAGAAATAAAGAGCGCAGAGAGAGAAATAAAGAGCGCAGAGAGAGAAATAAAGAGCGCAGAGAGAGAAATAAAGAGCGCAGAGAAAGAAATAAAGAGCGCAGAGAAAGAAAGTGCGCAGAAAGAGAGAAAAAAAGAGCGCAGAGAGAAAGAAAGAAAGAGCGCAGAGAGAAAGAATGAGCGCAGAGAGAGAGCGCAGAGAGAGAAAGAGAAAGAAAGAGCGCAGAGAGAGAGAGAGAGAAAGAGCGCCGAGAGAGAGAAAGAGAGCAGAGAGAGAGAAAGAGAAAGAAAGAGCGCAGAGAGAGAGAAAGAGCGCAGAGAGAGAGAAAGAGCGCAGAGAAAGAAAGAGAAAGAAAGAGCGCAGAGAGAGAAAGAGCGCAGAGAGAGAAAGAGCGCAGAGAGAGAGAGCGCAGAGAGAGAAAGAGCGCAGAGAAAGAAAGAGAAAGAAAGAGCGCAGAGAGAGAAAGAGAGAGCGCAGAGAGAGAAAGAAAGAGCGCAAAGAGAGAGAAAAAGAGCGCAGAAAGAAAGAAAGAGCGCAGAGAGAAAGAATGAAAGAACGCAGAGAGAGAGAAAGAGCGCAGAGAGAGAAAGAGAAAGAAAGAGCGCAGAGAGAGAGAGAGAAAGAGCGCAGAGAGAGAGAGAAAGAGCGCAGAGAGAGAGAAAGAGCGCAGAGAGAGAGAAAGAGCGCAGAGAGAGAGAAAGAGCGCAGAGAGAGAGAAAGAGCGCAGAGAGAGAGAAAGAGCACAGAGAGAGAGAAAGAGCACAGAGAGAGAGAAAGAAAGAGCGCAGAGAGAGAAAGAGTGCAGAGAGAGAAAGAAAGAGCGCAGAGAGAGAGAAAGAAAGAGCGCAGAGAGAGAGCGCATAGAGAGAGAGAAAGAGCGCAGAGAGAGAAATAAAGAGCGCAGAGAGAGAAATAAAGAGCGCAGAGAAAGAAAGAGCGCAGAGAGAAAGAAAGAGCGCAGAGAGAGAAAGAAAGAGCGCAAAGAGAGAAAAAAAGAGCGCAAAGAGAGAAAAAAAGAGCGCAGAGAGAAAGAAAGAAAGAGCGCAGAGAGAAAGAAAAAGTGCAGAGAGAGAGAGCACAGAGAGAGAAAAGGAAAGAAAGAGCGCAGAGAGAGAGAGAGAGAAAGAGCGCCGAGAGAGAGAAAGAGCGCAGAGAGAGAGAAAGAGCGCAGAGAGAGAGAAAGAGCACAGACAGAGAGAAAGAGCACAGAGAGAGAGAAAGAAAGAGAGCAGAGAGAGAGAAAGAAAGAGCGCAGAGAGAGAAAGAAAGAGCGCAGAGAGAGAGAGAAAGAAAGAGCGCAGAGAGAGAGCGCAGAGAGAGAGAGATAGAGCGCAGAGAGAGAGAAAGAGCACAGAGAGAGAGAAAGAAAGAGCGCAGAGAGAGAAAGAAAGAGCGCAGAGAGAGAGAAAGAAAGAGCGCAGAGAGAGAGCGCAGAGAGAGAGAGAAAGAGCGCAGAGAGAGAAATAAAGAGCGCAGAGAGAGAAATAAAGAGCGCAGAGAGAGAAATAAAGAGCGCAGAGAGAGAAATAAAGAGCGCAGAGAGAGAAATAAAGAGCGCAGAGAGAGAAATAAAGAGCGCAGAGAAAGAAAGAGCGCAGAGAGAGAGAAAGAAAGAGCGCAGAGAGAGAAAGAAAGAGCGCAAAGAGAGAAAAAAAGAGCGCAAAGAGAGAAAAAAAAGAGCGCAGAGAGAAAGAAAGAGCGCAGAGAGAAAGAAAGAGCGCAGAGAGAGAAAGAGAAAGAAAGTGCGCAGAGAGAGAGAGAGAAAGAGCGCCGAGAGAGAGAAAGAGCGCAGAGAGAGAAAGAAATAGCGCAGAGAGAGAGAAAGAGCGCAGAGAGAGAGAAAGAGCGCAGAGAGAGAGAGGAAGAAAGAGCGCAGAGAGAGAGAAAGAAAGAGCGCAGAGAGAAAGAAAGAGCACATAGAGAGAGAAAGAGCGCAGAGAGAGAGAAAAAGCACAGAGAGAGAAATAAAGAGCGCAGAGAGAGAAAGAAAGAGCGCAGAGAAAGAAAGAGCGCAAAGAGAGAAAGAAAGAGTGCAGAGAGAAAGAAAGAGTGCAGAGAGAAAGAAAGAGCGCAGAGAGAGAGAGCGCAGAGAGAGAAAGAGAAAGAAAGAGCGCAGAGAGAGAAAGAGAAAGAAAGAGCGCAGAGAGAGAGAGAGAAAGAGCGCAGAGAGAGAGAGAAAGAGCGCAGAGAGAGAGAAAGAGAAAGAAAGAGCGCAGAGAGAGAAAGAAAGAGCGCAGAGAGAGAAAGAAAGAGCGCAGAGAGAGAGAAAGAGCGCAGAGAGAGAGAAAGAGCACAGAGAGAGAGAAAGAGCACAGAGAGAGAGAAAGAAAGAGCGCAGAGAGAGAAAGAGCGCAATGAGAGAAAGAGCGCAGAGAGAGAGAAAGAGCGCAGAGAGAGAGAAAGAGCGCAGAGAGAGAGAAGAGCGCAGAGAGAGAGAAAAAAAGAGCGCAGAGAGAGAGAAAGAAAAAGCGCAGAGAGAGAGAAAGAAAGAGCGCAGAGAGAGAAAGAAAGAGCGCAGAGAGAGAAAGAAAGAGCGCAGAGAGAGAAAGAAAGAGCGCAGAGAGAGAAAGAAAGAGCGCAGAGAGAGAGAGAAAGAAAGAGCGCAGAGAGAGAAAGAAATAGCGCAGAGAGAGAGAAAGAGCGCAGAGAGAGAGAAAGAGCGCAGAGAGAGAGAGGAAGAAAGAGCGCAGAGAGAGAGAAAGAAAGAGCGCAGAGAGAAAGAAAGAGCACATAGAGAGAGAAAGAGCGCAGAGAGAGAGAAAAAGCGCAGAGAGAGAAATAAAGAGCGCAGAGAAAGAAAGAGCGCAGAGAGAGAGAAAGAAAGAGCGCAGAGAGAGAAAGAAAGAGAGCAGAGAGAGAAAGAAAGAGCGCAAAGAGAGATAAAAAGAGCGCAAAGAGAGAAAAAAAGAGCGCAGAGAGAAAGAAAGAAAGAGCGCAGAGAGAAAGAAAGAGCGCAGAGAGAGAGAGCGCAGAGAGAGAAAGAGAAAGAAAGAGCGCAGAGAGAGAGAGAAAGAGAAAGAAAGAGCGCAGAGAGAGAGAAAGAAAGAGCACAGAGAGAGAAAGAAAGAGCGCAGAGAGAGAAAGAAAGAGCACAGAGAGAGAGAAAGAGCGCAGAGAGAGAGAGAGCACAGAGAGAGAGAAAGAGCACAGAGAGAGAGAAAGAAAGAGCGCAGAGAGAGAAAGAGCGCAGTGAGAGAAATAAAGAGCGCAGAGAGAGAAATAAAGAGCGCAGAGAGAGAAATAAAGAGCGCAGAGAGAGAGAGCGCAGAGAGAGAAAGAGAAAGAAAGAGCGCAGAGAGAGAGAGAGAGAGAAAGAGCGCAGAGAGAGAGAAAGAGCGCAGAGAGAGAGAAAGAGAAAGAAAGAGCGCAGAGAGAGAGAGAGAAAGAGCGCAGAGAGAGAGAAAGAGCGCAGAGAGAGAAATAAAGAGCGCAGAGAAAGAAAGAGCGCAGAGAAAGAAAGAGCGCAGAGAGAGAGAAAGAAAGAGCGCAGAGAGAGAAAGAAAGAGAGCAGAGAGAGAAAGAAAGAGCGCAAAGAGAGAAAAAAAGAGCGCAAAGAGAGAAAAAAAGAGCGCAGAGAGAAAGAAAGAAAGAGCGCAGAGAGAAAGAAAGAGCGCAGAGAGAGAGAGCGCAGAGAGAGAAAGAGAAAGAAAGAGCGCAGAGAGAGAAAGAGAAAGAAAGAGCGCAGAGAGAGAGAGAGAAAGAGCGCAGAGAGAGAGAAAGAGCGCAGAGAGAGAGAAAGAGCGCAGAGAGAGAGAAAGAGCACAGAGAGAGAGAAAGAGCACAGAGAGAGAGAAAGAAAGAGCGCAGAGAGAGAAAGAGTGCAGAGAGAAAGAAAGAGCGCAGAGAGAGAGAGAGAGAAAGAGCGCAAAGAGAGAAAAAAAGAGCGCAGAAAGAAAGAAACAGCGCAGAGAGAAAGAAAGAAAGAGCACATAGAGAGAGAAAGAGCGCAGAGAGAGAGAAAAAGCACAGAGAGAGAAATAAAGAGCGCAGAGAGAGAAAGAAAGAGCGCAGAGAAAGAAAGAGCGCAAAGAGAGAAAGAAAGAGTGCAGAGAGAAAGAAAGAGTGCAGAGAGAAAGAAAGAGCGCAGAGAGAGAGAGCGCAGAGAGAGAAAGAGAAAGAAAGAGCGCAGAGAGAGAAAGAGAAAGAAAGAGCGCAGAGAGAGAGAGAGAAAGAGCGCAGAGAGAGAGAGAAAGAGCGCAGAGAGAGAGAAAGAGAAAGAAAGAGCGCAGAGAGAGAAAGAAAGAGCGCAGAGAGAGAAAGAAAGAGCGCAGAGAGAGAGAAAGAGCGCAGAGAGAGAGAAAGAGCACAGAGAGAGAGAAAGAGCACAGAGAGAGAGAAAGAAAGAGCGCAGAGAGAGAAAGAGCGCAGAGAGAGAAAGAGCGCAGAGAGAGAGAAAGAGCGCAGAGAGAGAGAAAGAGCGCAGAGAGAGAGAAGAGCGCAGAGAGAGAGAAAAAAAGAGCGCAGAGAGAGAGAAAGAAAAAGCGCAGAGAGAGAGAAAGAAAGAGCGCAGAGAGAGAAAGAAAGAGCGCAGAGAGAGAAAGAAAGAGCGCAGAGAGAGAAAGAAAGAGCGCAGAGAGAGAAAGAAAGAGCGCAGAGAGAGAGAGAAAGAAAGAGCGCAGAGAGAGAAAGAAATAGCGCAGAGAGAGAGAAAGAGCGCAGAGAGAGAGAAAGAGCGCAGAGAGAGAGAGGAAGAAAGAGCGCAGAGAGAGAGAAAGAAAGAGCGCAGAGAGAAAGAAAGAGCACATAGAGAGAGAAAGAGCGCAGAGAGAGAGAAAAAGCGCAGAGAGAGAAATAAAGAGCGCAGAGAAAGAAAGAGCGCAGAGAGAGAGAAAGAAAGAGCGCAGAGAGAGAAAGAAAGAGAGCAGAGAGAGAAAGAAAGAGCGCAAAGAGAGATAAAAAGAGCGCAAAGAGAGAAAAAAAGAGCGCAGAGAGAAAGAAAGAAAGAGCGCAGAGAGAAAGAAAGAGCGCAGAGAGAGAGAGCGCAGAGAGAGAAAGAGAAAGAAAGAGCGCAGAGAGAGAGAGAAAGAGAAAGAAAGAGCGCAGAGAGAGAGAAAGAAAGAGCACAGAGAGAGAAAGAAAGAGCGCAGAGAGAGAAAGAAAGAGCACAGAGAGAGAGAAAGAGCGCAGAGAGAGAGAGAGCGCAGAGAGAGAGAAAGAGCACAGAGAGAGAGAAAGAAAGAGCGCAGAGAGAGAAAGAGCGCAGTGAGAGAAATAAAGAGCGCAGAGAGAGAAATAAAGAGCGCAGAGAGAGAAATAAAGAGCGCAGAGAGAGAGAGCGCAGAGAGAGAAAGAGAAAGAAAGAGCGCAGAGAGAGAGAGAGAGAGAAAGAGCGCAGAGAGAGAGAAAGAGCGCAGAGAGAGAGAAAGAGAAAGAAAGAGCGCAGAGAGAGAGAGAGAAAGAGCGCAGAGAGAGAGAAAGAGCGCAGAGAGAGAAATAAAGAGCGCAGAGAAAGAAAGAGCGCAGAGAAAGAAAGAGCGCAGAGAGAGAGAAAGAAAGAGCGCAGAGAGAGAAAGAAAGAGAGCAGAGAGAGAAAGAAAGAGCGCAAAGAGAGAAAAAAAGAGCGCAAAGAGAGAAAAAAAGAGCGCAGAGAGAAAGAAAGAAAGAGCGCAGAGAGAAAGAAAGAGCGCAGAGAGAGAGAGCGCAGAGAGAGAAAGAGAAAGAAAGAGCGCAGAGAGAGAAAGAAAGAGCGCAGAGAGAGAGAAAGAGAAAGAAAGAGCACAGAGAGAGAAAGAAAGAGCGCAGAGAGAGAAAGAAAGAGCGCAGAGAGAGAGAAAGAGCGCAGAGAGAGAGAAAGAGCGCAGAGAGAGAGAAAGAGCGCAGAGAGAGAGAAAGAGCACAGAGAGAGAGAAAGAGCACAGAGAGAGAGAAAGAAAGAGCGCAGAGAGAGAAAGAGCGCAGAGAGAGAGAAAGAAAGAGCGCAGAGAGAGAGCGCAGAGAGAGAGAGAAAGAGCGCAGAGAGAGAAATAAAGAGCGCAGAGAGAGAAATAAAGAGCGCAGAGAGAGAAATAAAGAGCGCAGAGAGAGAGAGCACAGAGAGAGAAAGAGAAAGAAAGAGCGCAGAGAGAGAGAGAGAGAGAGAAAGAGCGCAGAGAGAGAGAAAGAGCGCAGAGAGAGAGAAAGAGAAAGAAAGAGCGCAGAGAGAGAAATAAAGAGCGCAGAGAGAGAAATAAAGAGCGCAGAGAGAGAAATAAAGAGCGCAGAGAGAGAAATAAAGAGCGCAGAGAGAGAAATAAAGAGCACAGAGAGAGAAATAAAGAGCGCAGAGAGAGAAATAAAGAGCGCAGAGAGAGAAATAAAGAGCGCAGAGAGAGAAATAAAGAGCGCAGAGAGAGAAATAAAGAGCGCAGAGAAAGAAATAAAGAGCGCAGAGAAAGAAAGAGCGCAGAAAGAGAGAAAAAAAGAGCGCAGAGAGAAAGAAAGAAAGAGCGCAGAGAGAAAGAATGAGCGCAGAGAGAGAGCGCAGAGAGAGAAAGAGAAAGAAAGAGCGCAGAGAGAGAGAGAGAGAAAGAGCGCCGAGAGAGAGAAAGAGAGCAGAGAGAGAGAAAGAGAAAGAAAGAGCGCAGAGAGAGAGAAAGAGCGCAGAGAGAGAGAAAGAGCGCAGAGAAAGAAAGAGAAAGAAAGAGCGCAGAGAGAGAAAGAGCGCAGAGAGAGAAAGAGCGCAGAGAGAGAGAGAGCGCAGAGAGAGAAAGAGCGCAGAGAAAGAAAGAGAAAGAAAGAGCGCAGAGAGAGAAAGAGAGAGCGCAGAGAGAGAAAGAAAGAGCGCAAAGAGAGAGAAAAAGAGCGCAGAAAGAAAGAAAGAGCGCAGAGAGAAAGAATGAAAGAACGCAGAGAGAGAGAAAGAGCGCAGAGAGAGAAAGAGAAAGAAAGAGCGCAGAGAGAGAGAGAGAAAGAGCGCAGAGAGAGAGAGAAAGAGCGCAGAGAGAGAGAAAGAGCGCAGAGAAAGAAAGAGAAAGAAAGAGCGCAGAGAGAGAAAGAGCGCAGAGAGAGAAAGAGCGCAGAGAGAGAAAGAGCGCAGAGAGAGAGCGCAGAGAGAGAAAGAGCGCAGAGAGAAAGATAGAGCGCAGAGAGAGAGAGAGAAAGAGCGCAGAGAGAGAGAAAGAGCGCAGAGAGAGAGAAAGAGCGCAGAGAGAGAGAAAGAGCGCAGAGAGAGAGAAAGAGCGCAGAGAGAGAGAAAGAGCGCAGAGAGAGAGAAAGAGCGCAGAGAGAGAGAAGAGCGCAGAGAGAGAGAAAAAAAGAGCGCAGAGAGAGAGAAAGAAAAAGCGCAGAGAGAGAGAAAGAAAGAGCGCAGAGAGAGAAAGAAAGAGCGCAGAGAGAGAAAGAAAGAGCGCAGAGAGAGAAAGAAAGAGCGCAGAGAGAGAAAGAAAGAGCGCAGAGAGAGAGAGAAAGAAAGAGCGCAGAGAGAGAAAGAAATAGCGCAGAGAGAGAGAAAGAGCGCAGAGAGAGAGAAAGAGCGCAGAGAGAGAGAGGAAGAAAGAGCGCAGAGAGAGAGAAAGAAAGAGCGCAGAGAGAAAGAAAGAGCACATAGAGAGAGAAAGAGCGCAGAGAGAGAGAAAAAGCGCAGAGAGAGAAATAAAGAGCGCAGAGAAAGAAAGAGCGCAGAGAGAGAGAAAGAAAGAGCGCAGAGAGAGAAAGAAAGAGAGCAGAGAGAGAAAGAAAGAGCGCAAAGAGAGATAAAAAGAGCGCAAAGAGAGAAAAAAAGAGCGCAGAGAGAAAGAAAGAAAGAGCGCAGAGAGAAAGAAAGAGCGCAGAGAGAGAGAGCGCAGAGAGAGAAAGAGAAAGAAAGAGCGCAGAGAGAGAGAGAAAGAGAAAGAAAGAGCGCAGAGAGAGAGAAAGAAAGAGCACAGAGAGAGAAAGAAAGAGCGCAGAGAGAGAAAGAAAGAGCACAGAGAGAGAGAAAGAGCGCAGAGAGAGAGAGAGCGCAGAGAGAGAGAAAGAGCACAGAGAGAGAGAAAGAAAGAGCGCAGAGAGAGAAAGAGCGCAGTGAGAGAAATAAAGAGCGCAGAGAGAGAAATAAAGAGCGCAGAGAGAGAAATAAAGAGCGCAGAGAGAGAGAGCGCAGAGAGAGAAAGAGAAAGAAAGAGCGCAGAGAGAGAGAGAGAGAGAAAGAGCGCAGAGAGAGAGAAAGAGCGCAGAGAGAGAGAAAGAGAAAGAAAGAGCGCAGAGAGAGAGAGAGAAAGAGCGCAGAGAGAGAGAAAGAGCGCAGAGAGAGAAATAAAGAGCGCAGAGAAAGAAAGAGCGCAGAGAAAGAAAGAGCGCAGAGAGAGAGAAAGAAAGAGCGCAGAGAGAGAAAGAAAGAGAGCAGAGAGAGAAAGAAAGAGCGCAAAGAGAGAAAAAAAGAGCGCAAAGAGAGAAAAAAAGAGCGCAGAGAGAAAGAAAGAAAGAGCGCAGAGAGAAAGAAAGAGCGCAGAGAGAGAGAGCGCAGAGAGAGAAAGAGAAAGAAAGAGCGCAGAGAGAGAAAGAGAAAGAAAGAGCGCAGAGAGAGAGAGAGAAAGAGCGCAGAGAGAGAGAAAGAGCGCAGAGAGAGAGAAAGAGCGCAGAGAGAGAGAAAGAGCACAGAGAGAGAGAAAGAGCACAGAGAGAGAGAAAGAAAGAGCGCAGAGAGAGAAAGAGTGCAGAGAGAAAGAAAGAGCGCAGAGAGAGAGAGAGAAAGAGCGCAAAGAGAGAAAAAAAGAGCGCAGAAAGAAAGAAACAGCGCAGAGAGAAAGAAAGAAAGAGCACATAGAGAGAGAAAGAGCGCAGAGAGAGAGAAAAAGCACAGAGAGAGAAATAAAGAGCGCAGAGAGAGAAAGAAAGAGCGCAGAGAAAGAAAGAGCGCAAAGAGAGAAAGAAAGAGTGCAGAGAGAAAGAAAGAGTGCAGAGAGAAAGAAAGAGCGCAGAGAGAGAGAGCGCAGAGAGAGAAAGAGAAAGAAAGAGCGCAGAGAGAGAAAGAGAAAGAAAGAGCGCAGAGAGAGAGAGAGAAAGAGCGCAGAGAGAGAGAGAAAGAGCGCAGAGAGAGAGAAAGAGAAAGAAAGAGCGCAGAGAGAGAAAGAAAGAGCGCAGAGAGAGAAAGAAAGAGCGCAGAGAGAGAGAAAGAGCGCAGAGAGAGAGAAAGAGCACAGAGAGAGAGAAAGAGCACAGAGAGAGAGAAAGAAAGAGCGCAGAGAGAGAAAGAGCGCAGAGAGAGAAAGAGCGCAGAGAGAGAGAAAGAGCGCAGAGAGAGAGAAAGAGCGCAGAGAGAGAGAAGAGCGCAGAGAGAGAGAAAAAAAGAGCGCAGAGAGAGAGAAAGAAAAAGCGCAGAGAGAGAGAAAGAAAGAGCGCAGAGAGAGAAAGAAAGAGCGCAGAGAGAGAAAGAAAGAGCGCAGAGAGAGAAAGAAAGAGCGCAGAGAGAGAAAGAAAGAGCGCAGAGAGAGAGAGAAAGAAAGAGCGCAGAGAGAGAAAGAAATAGCGCAGAGAGAGAGAAAGAGCGCAGAGAGAGAGAAAGAGCGCAGAGAGAGAGAGGAAGAAAGAGCGCAGAGAGAGAGAAAGAAAGAGCGCAGAGAGAAAGAAAGAGCACATAGAGAGAGAAAGAGCGCAGAGAGAGAGAAAAAGCGCAGAGAGAGAAATAAAGAGCGCAGAGAAAGAAAGAGCGCAGAGAGAGAGAAAGAAAGAGCGCAGAGAGAGAAAGAAAGAGAGCAGAGAGAGAAAGAAAGAGCGCAAAGAGAGATAAAAAGAGCGCAAAGAGAGAAAAAAAGAGCGCAGAGAGAAAGAAAGAAAGAGCGCAGAGAGAAAGAAAGAGCGCAGAGAGAGAGAGCGCAGAGAGAGAAAGAGAAAGAAAGAGCGCAGAGAGAGAGAGAAAGAGAAAGAAAGAGCGCAGAGAGAGAGAAAGAAAGAGCACAGAGAGAGAAAGAAAGAGCGCAGAGAGAGAAAGAAAGAGCACAGAGAGAGAGAAAGAGCGCAGAGAGAGAGAGAGCGCAGAGAGAGAGAAAGAGCACAGAGAGAGAGAAAGAAAGAGCGCAGAGAGAGAAAGAGCGCAGTGAGAGAAATAAAGAGCGCAGAGAGAGAAATAAAGAGCTCAGAGAGAGAAATAAAGAGCGCAGAGAGAGAGAGCGCAGAGAGAGAAAGAGAAAGAAAGAGCGCAGAGAGAGAGAGAGAGAGAAAGAGCGCAGAGAGAGAGAAAGAGCGCAGAGAGAGAGAAAGAGAAAGAAAGAGCGCAGAGAGAGAGAGAGAAAGAGCGCAGAGAGAGAGAAAGAGCGCAGAGAGAGAAATAAAGAGCGCAGAGAAAGAAAGAGCGCAGAGAAAGAAAGAGCGCAGAGAGAGAGAAAGAAAGAGCGCAGAGAGAGAAAGAAAGAGAGCAGAGAGAGAAAGAAAGAGCGCAAAGAGAGAAAAAAAGAGCGCAAAGAGAGAAAAAAAGAGCGCAGAGAGAAAGAAAGAAAGAGCGCAGAGAGAAAGAAAGAGCGCAGAGAGAGAGAGCGCAGAGAGAGAAAGAGAAAGAAAGAGCGCAGAGAGAGAAAGAAAGAGCGCAGAGAGAGAGAAAGAGAAAGAAAGAGCACAGAGAGAGAAAGAAAGAGCGCAGAGAGAGAAAGAAAGAGCGCAGAGAGAGAGAAAGAGCGCAGAGAGAGAGAAAGAGCGCAGAGAGAGAGAAAGAGCGCAGAGAGAGAGAAAGAGCACAGAGAGAGAGAAAGAGCACAGAGAGAGAGAAAGAAAGAGCGCAGAGAGAGAAAGAGCGCAGAGAGAGAGAAAGAAAGAGCGCAGAGAGAGAGCGCAGAGAGAGAGAGAAAGAGCGCAGAGAGAGAAATAAAGAGCGCAGAGAGAGAAATAAAGAGCGCAGAGAGAGAAATAAAGAGCGCAGAGAGAGAGAGCACAGAGAGAGAAAGAGAAAGAAAGAGCGCAGAGAGAGAGAGAGAGAGAGAAAGAGCGCAGAGAGAGAGAAAGAGCGCAGAGAGAGAGAAAGAGAAAGAAAGAGCGCAGAGAGAGAAATAAAGAGCGCAGAGAGAGAAATAAAGAGCGCAGAGAGAGAAATAAAGAGCGCAGAGAGAGAAATAAAGAGCGCAGAGAGAGAAATAAAGAGCACAGAGAGAGAAATAAAGAGCGCAGAGAGAGAAATAAAGAGCGCAGAGAGAGAAATAAAGAGCGCAGAGAGAGAAATAAAGAGCGCAGAGAGAGAAATAAAGAGCGCAGAGAAAGAAATAAAGAGCGCAGAGAAAGAAAGTGCGCAGAAAGAGAGAAAAAAAGAGCGCAGAGAGAAAGAAAGAAAGAGCGCAGAGAGAAAGAATGAGCGCAGAGAGAGAGCGCAGAGAGAGAAAGAGAAAGAAAGAGCGCAGAGAGAGAGAGAGAGAAAGAGCGCCGAGAGAGAGAAAGAGAGCAGAGAGAGAGAAAGAGAAAGAAAGAGCGCAGAGAGAGAGAAAGAGCGCAGAGAGAGAGAAAGAGCGCAGAGAAAGAAAGAGAAAGAAAGAGCGCAGAGAGAGAAAGAGCGCAGAGAGAGAAAGAGCGCAGAGAGAGAGAGCGCAGAGAGAGAAAGAGCGCAGAGAAAGAAAGAGAAAGAAAGAGCGCAGAGAGAGAAAGAGAGAGCGCAGAGAGAGAAAGAAAGAGCGCAAAGAGAGAGAAAAAGAGCGCAGAAAGAAAGAAAGAGCGCAGAGAGAAAGAATGAAAGAACGCAGAGAGAGAGAAAGAGCGCAGAGAGAGAAAGAGAAAGAAAGAGCGCAGAGAGAGAGAGAGAAAGAGCGCAGAGAGAGAGAGAAAGAGCGCAGAGAGAGAGAAAGAGCGCAGAGAAAGAAAGAGAAAGAAAGAGCGCAGAGAGAGAAAGAGCGCAGAGAGAGAAAGAGCGCAGAGAGAGAAAGAGCGCAGAGAGAGAGCGCAGAGAGAGAAAGAGCGCAGAGAGAAAGATAGAGCGCAGAGAGAGAGAGAGAAAGAGCGCAGAGAGAGAGAAAGAGCGCAGAGAGAGAGAAAGAGCGCAGAGAGAGAGAAAGAGCGCAGAGAGAGAGAAAGAGCGCAGAGAGAGAGAAAGAGCGCAGAGAGAGAGAAAGAAAGAGCGCAGAGAGAGAGAAAGAAAGAGCGCAGAGAGAGAAAGAAAGAGCGCAGAGAGAGATAGAAAGAGCGCAGAGAGAGAAAGAAAGAGCGCAGAGAGTGAGAGAGAAAGAGCACAGAGAGAAAGAAAGAGCGCAGAGAGAGAGAGAAAGAACGAGCGCAGAGAGAGAGAGAAAGAAAGAGCGCAGAGAGAGAGAGAAAGAAAAAGCGCAGAGAGAGAAAGAAATAGCGCAGAGAGAGAGAAAGAGTGCAGAGAGAGAGAGAGGAAGAAAGAGCGCAGAGAGAGAGAAAGAAAGAGCGCAGAGAGAAAGAAAGAGCACATAGAGAGAGAAAGAGCGCATAGAGAGAGAAAGAAAGAGCGCAGAGAGAGAGAGAAAGAGCGCAGAGAGAGAGAGATAGAGCGCAGAGAGAGAAATAAAGAGCGCAGAGAGAGAAATAAAGAGCTCAGAGAGAGAAAGAGCGCAGAGAGAGAAAGAAAGAGCGCAGAGAGAGAAAGAAAGAGCGCAGAGAGAGAAAGAAAGAGAGCAGAGAGAGAGAGAAAGAGAGCAGAGAGAGAAAGAAAGAGAGCAGAGAGAGAAGAAAGAGCGCAGAGAGAAAGAAAGAAAGAGCGCAGAGAGAAAGAAAGAGCGCAGAGAGAGAGAGAGAGCGCAGAGAGAGAAAGAGAAAGAAAGAGCGCAGAGAGAGAGAGCGCAGAGAGAGAAAGAAAGAGCGCAGAGAGAGAGAAAGAAAGAGCGCAGAGAGAGAGCGCAGAGAGAGAAAAAAAGAGCGCAGAGAGAGAAATAAAGAGCGCAGAGAAAGAAAGAGCGCAGAGAGAGAGAGAAAGAAAGAGCGCAGAGAGAGAAAGAAAGAGCGCAGAGAGAGAAAGAAAGAGCGCAAAGAGAGAAAAAAAGAGCGCAAAGAGAGAAAAAAAGAGCGCAGAGAGAAAGAAAGAAAGAGCGCAGAGAGAAAGAAAGAGCGCAGAGAGAGAGAGAGAGAGCGCAGAGAGAGAAAGAGAAAGAAAGAGCACAGAGAGAGAGAGAGAGAGAGAAAGAGCGCCGAGAGAGAGAGAGCGCAGAGAGAGAGAGAAAGAGAAAGAAAGAGCGCAGAGAGAGAAAGTGCGCAGAGAGAGAAAGTGCGCAGAGAGAGAAAGAGCGCAGAGAGAAAGAAAGAGCGCAGAGAGAGAGAGAGAAAGAGCGCAAAGAGAGAAAAAAAGAGCGCAGAAAGAAAGAAACAGCGCAGAGAGAAAGAAAGAAAGAGCGCAGAGAGAAAGAAAGAAAGAGCGCAGAGAGAGAGAAAGAGCGCAGAGAGAGAGAGAAAGAAAAAGCGCAGAGAAAGAAAGAGCGCAGAGAGAGGAAGAAAGAGCGCAGAGAGAGAGAGAAAGAAAGAGCGCAGAGAGAGAGAGAAAGAAAGAGCGCAGAGAGAGAGAAAGAGCGCAGAGAGAGAGAAAGAAAGAGCACAGAGAGAGAAAGAAAGAGAGCAGAGAGAGAAAGAAAGAGCGCAAAGAGAGAAAAAAAGAGCGCAGAGAGAAAGAAAGAAAGAGCGCAGAGAGAAAGAAAGAGCGCAGAGAGAGAGAGCGCAGAGAGAGAAAGAGAAAGAAAGAGCGCAGAGAGAGAAAGAGAAAGAAAGAGCGCAGAGAGAGAGAGAGAAAGAGCGCAGAGAGAGAGAGAAAGAGCGCAGAGAGAGAGAAAGAGAAAGAAAGAGCGCAGAGAGAGAAAGAAAGAGCGCAGAGAGAGAAAGAAAGAGCGCAGAGAGAGAGAAAGAGTGCAGAGAGAGAGAAAGAGCGCAGAGAGAGAGAAAGAGCGCAGAGAGAGAGAAAGAGCACAGAGAGAGAGAAAGAGCACAGAGAGAGAGAAAGAAAGAGCGCAGAGAGAGAAAGAAAGAGCACAGAGAGAGAGAAAGAGCGCAGAGAGAGAGAGAGAAAGAGCACAGAGAGAGAGAAAGAAAGAGCGCAGAGAGAGAAAGAGCGCAGAGAGAGAAAGAAAGAGCGCAGAGAGAAAGAAAGAGCGCAGAGAGAGAGCGCAGAGAGAGAGAGAAAGAGCGCAGAGAGAGAAATAAAGAGCGCAGAGAGAGAAATAAAGAGCGCAGAGAGAGAAATAAAGAGCGCAGAGAGAGAGAGCGCAGAGAGAGAAAGAGAAAGAAAGAGCGCAGAGAGAGAGAAAGAGCACAGAGAGAGAGAAAGAGCGCAGAGAGAGAGAAAGAGAAAGAAAGAGCGCAGAGAGAGAGAAAGAGCGCAGAGAGAGAAATAAAGAGCGCAGAGAAAGAAAGAGCGCAGAGAAAGAAAGAGCGCAGAGAGAGAAAGAAAGAGCGCAGAGAGAGAAAGAAAGAGAGCAGAGAGAGAAAGAAAGAGCGCAAAGAGAGAAAAAAAGAGCGCAAAGAGAGAAAAAAAGAGCGCAGAGAGAAAGAAAGAAAGAGCGCAGAGAGAAAGAAAAAGCGCAGAGAGAGAAAGCGCAGAGAGAGAAAGAGAAAGAAAGAGCGCAGAGAGAGAGAGAAAGAGCGCAGAGAGAGAGAGAGAGAAAGAAAGAGCACAGAGAGAGAAAGAAAGAGCGCAGAGAGAGAAAGAAAGAGCGCAGAGAGAGAGAAAGAGCGCAGAGAGAGAGAAAGAGCGCAGAGAGAGAGAAAGAGCGCAGAGAGAGAGAAAGAGCACAGAGAGAGAGAAAGAGCACAGAGAGAGAGAAAGAAAGAGCGCAGAGAGAGAAAGAGCGCAGAGAGAGAAAGAAAGAGCGCAGAGAGAGAGAAAGAAAGAGCGCAGAGAGAGAGAAAGAAAGAGCGCAGAGAGAGAGCGCAGAGAGAGAGAGAAAGAGCGCAGAGAGAGAAATAAAGAGCGCAGAGAGAGAAATAAAAAGTGCAGAGAGAGAAATAAAGAGCGCAGAGAGAGAGAGCGCAGAGAGAGAAAGAGAAAGAAAGAGCGCAGAGAGAGAGAGAGAGAGAAAGAGCGCCGAGAGAGAGAAAGAGCGCAGAGAGAGAGAAAGAGAAATAAAGAGCGCAGAGAGAGAAATAAAGAGCGCAGAGAGAGAAATAAAGAGCGCAGAGAGAGAAATAAAGAGCGCAGAGAGAGAAATAAAGAGCGCAGAGAGAGAAATAAAGAGCGCAGAGAGAGAAATAAAGAGCGCAGAGAGAGAAATAAATAGCGCAGAGAGAGAAATAAAGAGCGCAGAGAGAGAAATAAAGAGCGCAGAGAGAGAAATAAAGAGCGCAGAGAGAGAAATAAAGAGCGCAGAGAGAGAAATAAAGAGCGCAGAGAAAGAAATAAAGAGCGCAGAGAAAGAAAGAGCGCAGAGAGAGAGAAAGATAGAGCGCAGAGAGAAAGAATGAGCGCAGAGAGAGAGCGCAGAGAGAGAAAGAGAAAGAAAGAGCGCAGAGAGAGAGAGAGAGAAAGAGCGCCGAGAGAGAGAAAGAGAGCAGAGAGAGAGAAAGAGAAAGAAAGAGCGCAGAGAGAGAGAAAGAGCGCAGAGAGAGAGAAAGAGCGCAGAGAAAGAAAGAGAAAGAAAGAGCGCAGAGAGAGAAAGAGCGCAGAGAGAGAAAGAGCGCAGAGAGAGAGAGCGCAGAGAGAGAAAGAGCGCAGAGAAAGAAAGAGAAAGAAAGAGCGCAGAGAGAGAAAGAGAGAGCGCAGAGAGAGAAAGAAAGAGCGCAAAGAGAGAAAAAAAGAGCGCAGAAAGAAAGAAAGAGCGCAGAGAGAAAGAAAGAAAGAGCGTAGAGAGAGAGAAAGAGCGCAGAGAGAGAAAGAGAAAGAAAGAGCGCAGAGAGAGAGAGAGAAAGAGCGCAGAGAGAGAGAGAAAGAGCGCAGAGAGAGAGAAAGAGCGCAGAGAAAGATAGAGAAAGAAAGAGCGCAGAGAGAGAAAGAGCGCAGAGAGAGAAAGAGCGCAGAGAGAGAAAGAGCGCAGAGAGAGAGCGCAGAGAGAGAAAGAGCGCAGAGAGAAAGAAAGAGCGCAGAGAGAGAGAGAGAAAGAGCGCAGAGAGAGAGAAAGAGCGCAGAGAGAGAGAAAGAGCGCAGAGAGAGAGAAAGAGCGCAGAGAGAGAGAAAGAGCGCAGAGAGAGAGAAAGAGCGCAGAGAGAGAGAAAGAGCGCAGAGAGAGAGAAAGAGCGCAGAGAGAGAGAAAGAAAGAGCGCAGAGAGAGAAAGAAAGAGCGCAGAGAGAGAAAGAAAGAGCGCAGAGAGAGAAAGAAAGAGCGCAGAGAGTGAGAGAGAAAGAGCACAGAGAGAAAGAAAGAGCGCAGAGAGAGAGAGAAAGAACGAGCGCAGAGAGAGAGAGAAAGAAAGAGCGCAGAGAGAGAGAGAAAGAAAGAGCGCAGAGAGAGAAAGAAATAGCGCAGAGAGAGAGAGAGAGTGCAGAGAGAGAGAGAGGAAGAAAGAGAGCAGAGAGAGAGAAAGAAAGAGCGCAGAGAGAAAGAAAGAGCACATAGAGAGAGAAAGAGCGCAGAGAGAGAGAAAGAAAGAGCGCAGAGAGAGAGAGAAAGAGCGCAGAGAGAGAGAGATAGAGCGCAGAGAGAGAAATAAAGAGCGCAGAGAGAGAGAGAAAGAGAGCAGAGAGAGAAAGAAAGAGAGCAGAGAGAGAAGAAAGAGCGCAGAGAGAAAGAAAGAAAGAGCGCAGAGAGAAAGAAAGAGCGCAGAGAGAGAGAGAGAGCGCAGAGAGTGAAAGAGAAAGAAATAGCGCAGAGAGAGAGAGAGCGCAGAGAGAGAAAGAAATAGCGCAGAGAGAGAGAAAGAAAGAGCGCAGAGAGAGAGCGCAGAGAGAAAGAAAGAAAGAGCGCAGAGAGAGAGAGAGAAAGAGCGCAGAGAGAGAGAAAGAAAGAGCGCAGAGAGAGAGAGAGAGAAAGAGCGCCGAGAGAGAGAAAGAGCGCAGAGAGAGAGAAAGAGAAAGAAAGAGCGCAGAGAGAGAGAGAGAAAGAGCGCAGAGAGAGAGAAAGAGCGCAGAGAAAGAAAGAGAAAGAAAGAGCGCAGAGAGAGAAAGAGCGCAGAGAGAGAAAGAGTGCAGGGAGAGAGAGAGCGCAGAGAGAGAAAGAGCGCAGAGAAAGAAAGAGAAAGAAAGAGCGCAGAGAGAGAAAGAGAGAGCGCAGAGAGAGAAAGAAAGAGCGCAAAGAGAGAAAAAAAGAGCGCAGAAAGAAAGAAAGAGTGCAGAGAGAAAGAAAGAAAGAGCGCAGAGAGAGAGAAAGAGCGCAGAGAGAGAAAGAGAAAGTAAGAGCGCAGAGAGAGAGAGAGAGAAAGAGCGCAGAGAGAGAAAGAGCGCAGAGAGAGAGAAAGAGCGCAGAGAAAGAAAGAGAAAGAAAGAGTGCAGAGAGAGAAAGAGCGCAGAGAGAGAAAGAGCGCAGAGAGAGCGCAGAGAGAGAAAGAGCGCAGAGAGAGAGAGAAACAGCGCAGAGAGAGAAAGAGCGCAGAGAAAGAAAGAGAAAGAAAGAGTGCAGAGAGAGAAAGAGCGCAGAGAGAGAAAGAGCGCAGAGAGAGAAAGAGCGCAGAGAGAGAGCGCAGAGAGAGAGCGCAGAGAGAGAAAGAGCGCAGAGAGAGAGAAAGAGCGCAGAGAGAGAGAAAGAGCGCAGAGAGAGAGAAAGAGCGCAGAGAGAGAGAAAGAGCGCAGAGAGAGAGAAAGAGCGCAGAGAGAGAGAAAGAGCGCAGAGAGAGAAAGAAAGAGCGCAGAGAGAGAAAGAAAGAGCACAGAGAGAGAAAGAAAGAGCGCAGAGAGTGAGAGAGAAAGAGCACAGAGAGAAAGAAAGAGCGCAGAGAGAGAGAGAAAGAAAGAGCGCAGAGAGAGAGAGAAAGAAAGAGCGCAGAGAGAGAAAGAGCACAGAGAGAGAGAGAGGAAGAAAGAGCGCAGAGAGAGAGAAAGAAAGAGTGCAGAGAGAGAGAAAGAGCGCAGAGAGAGAGAAAGAAAGAGCACAGAGAAAGAAAGAAAGAAAGAGAGCAGAGAGAGAAAGAAAGAGTGCAAAGAGAGAAAAAAAGAGCGCAGAGAGAAAGAAAGAAAGAGCGCAGAGAGAAAGATAGAGCGCAGAGAGAGAGAGCGCAGAGAGAGAAAGAGAAAGAAAGAGCGCAGAGAGAGAGAGAGAAAGAGCGCAGAGAGAGAGAGAGAAAGAGCGCAGAGAGAGAGAGAAAGAGCGCAGAGAGAGAGAAAGAGAAAGAAAGAGCGCAGAGAGAGAAAGAAAGAGCGCAGAGAGAGAAAGAAAGAGCGCATAGAGAGAGAAAGAGCGCAGAGAGAGAGAAAGAGCGCAGAGAGAGAGAAAGAGCGCAGAGAGAGAGAAAGAGCGCAGAGAGAGAGAAAGAGCACAGAGAGAGAGAAAGAGCACAGAGAGAGAGAAAGAAAGAGCGCAGAGAGAGAAAGAGTGCAGAGAGAGAAAGAAAGAGCGCAGAGAGAGAGAAAGAAAGAGCGCAGAGAGAGAGCGCATAGAGAGAGAGAAAGAGCGCAGAGAGAGAAATAAAGAGCGCAGAGAGAGAAATAAAGAGCGCAGAGAAAGAAAGAGCGCAGAGAGAAAGAAAGAGCGCAGAGAGAGAAAGAAAGAGCGCAAAGAGAGAAAAAAAGAGCGCAAAGAGAGAAAAAAAGAGCGCAGAGAGATAGAAAGAAAGAGCGCAGAGAGAAATAAAGAGCGCAGAGAGAGAGAGCGCAGAGAGAGAAAGAGAAAGAAAGAGCGCAGAGAGAGAGAGAGAGAAAGAGCGCCGAGAGAGAGAAAGAGCGCAGAGAGAGAGAAAGAGCGCAGAGAGAGAGAAAGAGCACAGACAGAGAGAAAGAGCACAGAGAGAGAGAAAGAAAGAGAGCAGAGAGAGAAAGAGCGCAGAGAGAGAAAGAAAGAGCGCAGAGAGAGAGAAAGAAAGAGCGCAGAGAGAGAAAGAGCGCAGAGAGAGAGAGAAAGAGCGCAGAGAGAGAGAAAGAGCACAGAGAGAGAGAAAGAAAGAGCGCAGAGAGAGAGAAAGAGCGCAGAGAGAGAAAGAGAAAGTAAGAGCGCAGAGAGAGAGAGAGAGAAAGAGCGCAGAGAGAGAAAGAGCGCAGAGAGAGAGAAAGAGCGCAGAGAAAGAAAGAGAAAGAAAGAGTGCAGAGAGAGAAAGAGCGCAGAGAGAGAAAGAGCGCAGAGAGAGAGCGCAGAGAGAGAGCGCAGAGAGAGAAAGAGCGCAGAGAGAGAAAGAGCGCAGAGAGAGAGAGAAACAGCGCAGAGAGAGAGAAAGAGCGCAGAGAAAGAAAGAGAAAGAAAGAGTGCAGAGAGAGAAAGAGCGCAGAGAGAGAAAGAGCGCAGAGAGAGAGCGCAGAGAGAGAGCGCAGAGAGAGAAAGAGCGCAGAGAGAGAAAGAGCGCAGAGAGAGAGAGAAACCGCGCAGAGAGAGAGAAAGAGCGCAGAGAAAGAAAGAGAAAGAAAGAGTGCAGAGAGAGAAAGAGCGCAGAGAGAGAAAGAGCGCAGAGAGAGAAAGAGCGCAGAGAGAGAGCGCAGAGAGAGAGCGCAGAGAGAGAAAGAGCGCAGAGAGAGAGAAAGAGCGCAGAGAGAGAGAAAGAGCGCAGAGAGAGAGAAAGAGCGCAGAGAGAGAGAAAGAGCGCAGAGAGAGAGAAAGAGCGCAGAGAGAGAGAAAGAGCGCAGAGAGAGAAAGAAAGAGCGCAGAGAGAGAAAGAAAGAGCACAGAGAGAGAAAGAAAGAGCGCAGAGAGTGAGAGAGAAAGAGCACAGAGAGAAAGAAAGAGCGCAGAGAGAGAGAGAAAGAAAGAGCGCAGAGAGAGAGAGAAAGAAAGAGCGCAGAGAGAGAAAGAGCACAGAGAGAGAGAGAGGAAGAAAGAGCGCAGAGAGAGAGAAAGAAAGAGTGCAGAGAGAGAGAAAGAGCGCAGAGAGAGAGAAAGAAAGAGCACAGAGAAAGAAAGAAAGAGAGCAGAGAGAGAAAGAAAGAGTGCAAAGAGAGAAAAAAAGAGCGCAGAGAGAAAGAAAGAAAGAGCGCAGAGAG
The DNA here is from genome assembly GCF_040206685.1 of Ascaphus truei. NCBI lineage: Eukaryota > Metazoa > Chordata > Amphibia > Anura > Ascaphidae > Ascaphus > Ascaphus truei. The sequence goes on along the minus strand of NW_027457198.1, from coordinate 1,210,288 downwards.
AAAGATAGAGCGCAGAGAGAGAGAGCGCAGAGAGAGAAAGAGAAAGAAAGAGCGCAGAGAGAGAGAGAGAAAGAGCGCAGAGAGAGAGAGAGAAAGAGCGCAGAGAGAGAGAGAAAGAGCGCAGAGAGAGAGAAAGAGAAAGAAAGAGCGCAGAGAGAGAAAGAAAGAGCGCAGAGAGAGAAAGAAAGAGCGCATAGAGAGAGAAAGAGCGCAGAGAGAGAGAAAGAGCGCAGAGAGAGAGAAAGAGCGCAGAGAGAGAGAAAGAGCGCAGAGAGAGAGAAAGAGCGCAGAGAGAGAGAAAGAGCACAGAGAGAGAGAAAGAGCACAGAGAGAGAGAAAGAAAGAGCGCAGAGAGAGAAAGAGTGCAGAGAGAGAAAGAAAGAGCGCAGAGAGAGAGAAAGAAAGAGCGCAGAGAGAGAGCGCATAGAGAGAGAGAAAGAGCGCAGAGAGAGAAATAAAGAGCGCAGAGAGAGAAATAAAGAGCGCAGAGAAAGAAAGAGCGCAGAGAGAAAGAAAGAGCGCAGAGAGAGAAAGAAAGAGCGCAAAGAGAGAAAAAAAGAGCGCAAAGAGAGAAAAAAAGAGCGCAGAGAGATAGAAAGAAAGAGCGCAGAGAGAAATAAAGAGCGCAGAGAGAGAGAGCGCAGAGAGAGAAAGAGAAAGAAAGAGCGCAGAGAGAGAGAGAGAGAAAGAGCGCCGAGAGAGAGAAAGAGCGCAGAGAGAGAGAAAGAGCGCAGAGAGAGAGAAAGAGCACAGACAGAGAGAAAGAGCACAGAGAGAGAGAAAGAAAGAGAGCAGAGAGAGAAAGAGCGCAGAGAGAGAAAGAAAGAGCGCAGAGAGAGAGAAAGAAAGAGCGCAGAGAGAGAGCGCAGAGAGAGAGAGAAAGAGCGCAGAGAGAGAGAGAAAGAGCACAGAGAGAGAGAAAGAAAGAGCGCAGAGAGAGAAAGAAAGAGCGCAGAGAGAGAGAAAGAAAGAGCGCAGAGAGAGAGCGCAGAGAGAGAGAGAAAGAGCGCAGAGAGAGAAATAAAGAGCGCAGAGAGAGAAATAAAGAGCGCAGAGAGAGAAATAAAGAGCGCAGAGAGAGAAATAAAGAGCGCAGAGAGAGAAATAAAGAGCGCAGAGAGAGAAAGAAAGAGCGCAGAGAGAGAGAAAGAGCGCAGAGAGAGAGAGAAAGAGCGCAGAGAGAGAGAAAGAGAAAGAAAGAGCGCAGAGAGAGAAAGAAAGAGCGCAGAGAGAGAAAGAAAGAGCGCAGAGAGAGAGAAAGAGCGCAGAGAGAGAGAAAGAGCGCAGAGAGAGAGAAAGAGCACAGAGAGAGAGAAAGAGCACAGAGAGAGAGAAAGAAAGAGCGCAGAGAGAGAAAGAGCGCAGAGAGAGAGAAAGAGCGCAGAGAGAGAGAAAGAGCGCAGAGAGAGAGAAAGAGCGCAGAGAGAGAGAAAAAAAGAGCGCAGAGAGAGAGAAAGAAAAAGCGCAGAGAGAGAGAAAGAAAGAGCGCAGAGAGAGAAAGAAAGAGCGCAGAGAGAGAAAGAAAGAGCGCAGAGAGAGAAAGAAATAGCGCAGAGAGAGAAAGAAAGAGCGCAGAGAGTGAGAGAGAAAGAGCGCAGAGAGAAAGAAAGAGCGCAGAGAGAGAGAGAAAGAAAGAGCGCAGAGAGAGAGAGAAAGAAAGAGCGCAGAGAGAGAAAGAAATAGCGCAGAGAGAGAGAAAGAGCGCAGAGAGAGAGAAAGAGCGCAGAGAGAGAGAGGAAGAAAGAGCGCAGAGAGAGAGAAAGAAAGAGCGCAGAGAGAAAGAAAGAGCACATAGAGAGAGAAAGAGCGCAGAGAGAGAGAAAAAGCGCAGAGAGAGAAATAAAGAGCGCAGAGAAAGAAAGAGCGCAGAGAGAGAGAAAGAAAGAGCGCAGAGAGAGAAAGAAAGAGCGCAAAGAGAGAAAAAAAGAGCGCAAAGAGAGAAAAAAAAGAGCGCAGAGAGAAAGAAAGAGCGCAGAGAGAAAGAAAGAGCGCAGAGAGAGAAAGAGAAAGAAAGTGCGCAGAGAGAGAGAGAGAGAAAGAGCGCCGAGAGAGAGAAAGAGCGCAGAGAGAGAAAGAAATAGCGCAGAGAGAGAGAAAGAGCGCAGAGAGAGAGAAAGAGCGCAGAGAGAGAGAGGAAGAAAGAGCGCAGAGAGAGGGAAAGAAAGAGCGCAGAGAGAAAGAAAGAGCACATAGAGAGAGAAAGAGCGCAGAGAGAGAAAAAGCACAGAGAGAGAAATAAAGAGCGCAGAGAGAGAAAGAAAGAGCGCAGAGAAAGAAAGAGCGCAAAGAGAGAAAGAAAGAGTGCAGAGAGAAAGAAAGATTGCAGAGAGAAAGAAAGAGCGCAGAGAGAGAGAGCGCAGAGAGAGAAAGAGAAAGAAAGAGCGCAGAGAGAGAAAGAGAAAGAAAGAGCGCAGAGAGAGAGAGAGAAAGAGCGCAGAGAGAGAGAGAAAGAGCGCAGAGAGAGAGAAAGAGAAAGAAAGAGCGCAGAGAGAGAAAGAAAGAGCGCAGAGAGAGAAAGAAAGAGCGCAGAGAGAGAGAAAGAGCGCAGAGAGAGAGAAAGAGCGCAGAGAGAGAGAAAGAGCACAGAGAGAGAGAAAGAGCACAGAGAGAGAGAAAGAAAGAGCGCAGAGAGAGAAAGAGCGCAGAGAGAGAGAAAGAGCGCAGAGAGAGAGAAAGAGCGCAGAGAGAGAGAAAGAGCGCAGAGAGAGAGAAAAAAAGAGCGCAGAGAGAGAGAAAGAAAAAGCGCAGAGAGAGAGAAAGAAAGAGCGCAGAGAGAGAAAGAAAGAGCGCAGAGAGAGAAAGAAAGAGCGCAGAGAGAGAAAGAAAGAGCGCAGAGAGAGAAAGAAAGAGCGCAGAGAGTGAGAGAGAAAGAGCGCAGAGAGAAAGAAAGAGCGCAGAGAGAGAGAGAAAGAAAGAGCGCAGAGAGAGAGAGAAAGAAAGAGCGCAGAGAGAGAAAGAAATAGCGCAGAGAGAGAGAAAGAGCGCAGAGAGAGAGAAAGAGCGCAGAGAGAGAGAGGAAGAAAGAGCGCAGAGAGAGAGAAAGAAAGAGCGCAGAGAGAAAGAAAGAGCACATAGAGAGAGAAAGAGCGCAGAGAGAGAGAAAAAGCGCAGAGAGAGAAATAAAGAGCGCAGAGAAAGAAAGAGCGCAGAGAGAGAGAAAGAAAGAGCGCAGAGAGAGAAAGAAAGAGAGCAGAGAGAGAAAGAAAGAGCGCAAAGAGAGATAAAAAGAGCGCAAAGAGAGAAAAAAAGAGCGCAGAGAGAAAGAAAGAAAGAGCGCAGAGAGAAAGAAAGAGCGCAGAGAGAGAGAGCGCAGAGAGAGAAAGAGAAAGAAAGAGCGCAGAGAGAGAGAGAAAGAGCGCAGAGAGAGAGAAAGAGAAAGAAAGAGCGCAGAGAGAGAGAAAGAGAAAGAAAGAGCACAGAGAGAGAAAGAAAGAGCGCAGAGAGAGAAAGAAAGAGCACAGAGAGAGAGAAAGAGCGCAGAGAGAGAGAGAGAGCGCAGAGAGAGAGAAAGAGCACAGAGAGAGAGAAAGAGCACAGAGAGAGAGAAAGAAAGAGCGGAGAGAGAGAAAGAAAGAGCGCAGAGAGAGAGAAAGAAAGAGCGCAGAGAGAGAGCGCAGAGAGAGAGAGAGAAAGAGCGCAGAGAGAGAAATAAAGAGCGCAGAGAGAGAAATAAAGAGCGCAGAGAGAGGAATAAAGAGCGCAGAGAGAGAAATAAAGAGCGCAGAGAGAGAAATAAAGAGCGCAGAGAAAGAAAGAGCGCAGAGAGAGAGAAAGAAAGAGCGCAGAGAGAGAAAGAAAGAGCGCAAAGAGAGAAAAAAAGAGCGCAAAGAGAGAGAAAAAAGAGCGCAGAGAGAAAGAAAGAGCGCAGAGAGAAAGAAAGAGCGCAGAGAGAGAAAGAGAAAGAAAGTGCGCAGAGAGAGAGAGAGAGAAAGAGCGCCGAGAGAGAGAAAGAGCGCAGAGAGAGAAAGAAATAGCGCAGAGAGAGAGAAAGAGCGCAGAGAGAGAGAAAGAGCGCAGAGAGAGAGAGGAAGAAAGAGCGCAGAGAGAGGGAAAGAAAGAGCGCAGAGAGAAAGAAAGAGCACATAGATAGAGAAAGAGCGCAGAGAGAGAGAAAAAGCACAGAGAGAGAAATAAAGAGCGCAGAGAGAGAAAGAAAGAGCGCAGAGAAAGAAAGAGCGCAAAGAGAGAAAGAAAGAGTGCAGAGAGAAAGAAAGAGTGCAGAGAGAAAGAAAGAGCGCAGAGAGAGAGAGCGCAGAGAGAGAAAGAGAAAGAAAGAGCGCAGAGAGAGAAAGAGAAAGAAAGAGCGCAGAGAGAGAGAGAGAAAGAGCGCAGAGAGAGAGAGAAAGAGCGCAGAGAGAGAGAAAGAGAAAGAAAGAGCGCAGAGAGAGAAAGAAAGAGCGCAGAGAGAGAAAGAAAGAGCGCAGAGAGAGAGAAAGAGCGCAGAGAGAGAGAAAGAGCGCAGAGAGAGAGAAAGAGCACAGAGAGAGAGAAAGAGCACAGAGAGAGAGAAAGAAAGAGCGCAGAGAGAGAAAGAGCGCAGAGAGAGAGAAAGAGCGCAGAGAGAGAGAAAGAGCGCAGAGAGAGAGAAAGAGCGCAGAGAGAGAGAAAAAAAGAGCGCAGAGAGAGAGAAAGAAAAAGCGCAGAGAGAGAGAAAGAAAGAGCGCAGAGAGAGAAAGAAAGAGCGCAGAGAGAGAAAGAAAGAGCGCAGAAAGAGAAAGAAAGAGCGCAGAGAGAGAAAGAAAGAGCGCAGAGAGTGAGAGAGAAAGAGCGCAGAGAGAAAGAAAGAGCGCAGAGAGAGAGAGAAAGAAAGAGCGCAGAGAGAGAGAGAAAGAAAGAGCGCAGAGAGAGAAAGAAATAGCGCAGAGAGAGAGAAAGAGCGCAGAGAGAGAGAAAGAGCGCAGAGAGAGAGAGGAAGAAAGAGCGCAGAGAGAGAGAAAGAAAGAGCGCAGAGAGAAAGAAAGAGTGCAGAGAGAAAGAAAGAGCGCAGAGAGAGAGAGCGCAGAGAGAGAAAGAGAAAGAAAGAGCGCAGAGAGAGAAAGAGAAAGAAAGAGCGCAGAGAGAGAGAGAGAAAGAGCGCAGAGAGAGAGAGAAAGAGCGCAGAGAGAGAGAAAGAGAAAGAAAGAGCGCAGAGAGAGAAAGAAAGAGCACAGAGAGAGAAAGAAAGAGCGCAGAGAGAGAGAAAGAGCGCAGAGAGAGAGAAAGAGCGCAGAGAGAGAGAAAGAGCACAGAGAGAGAGAAAGAGCACAGAGAGAGAGAAAGAAAGAGCGCAGAGAGAGAAAGAGCGCAGAGAGAGAGAAAGAGCGCAGAGAGAGAGAAAGAGCGCAGAGAGAGAGAAAAAAAGAGCGCAGAGAGAGAGAAAGAAAAAGCGCAGAGAGAGAGAAAGAAAGAGCGCAGAGAGAGAAAGAAAGAGCGCAGAGAGAGAAAGAAAGAGCGCAGAGAGAGAAAGAAAGAGCGCAGAGAGAGAAAGAAAGAGCGCAGAGAGTGAGAGAGAAAGAGCGCAGAGAGAAAGAAAGAGCGCAGAGAGAGAGAGAAAGAAAGAGCGCAGAGAGAGAGAGAAATAAAGAGCGCAGAGAGAGAAAGAAATAGCGCAGAGAGAGAGAAAGAGCGCAGAGAGAGAGAAAGAGCGCAGAGAGAGAGAGGAAGAAAGAGCGCAGAGAGAGAGAAAGAAAGAGCGCAGAGAGAAAGAAAGAGCACATAGAGAGAGAAAGAGCGCAGAGAGAGAGAAAAAGCGCAGAGAGAGAAATAAAGAGCGCAGAGAAAGAAAGAGCGCAGAGAGAGAGAAAGAAAGAGCGCAGAGAGAGAAAGAAAGAGAGCAGAGAGAGAAAGAAAGAGCGCAAAGAGAGATAAAAAGAGCGCAAAGAGAGAAAAAAAGAGCGCAGAGAGAAAGAAAGAAAGAGCGCAGAGAGAAAGAAAGAGCGCAGAGAGAGAGAGCGCAGAGAGAGAAAGAGAAAGAAAGAGCGCAGAGAGAGAGAGAAAGAGCGCAGAGAGAGAGAAAGAGAAAGAAAGAGCGCAGAGAGAGAGAAAGAGAAAGAAAGAGCACAGAGAGAGAAAGAAAGAGCGCAGAGAGAGAAAGAAAGAGCACAGAGAGAGAGAAAGAGCGCAGAGAGAGAGAGAGAGCGCAGAGAGAGAAAGAGAAAGTAAGAGCGCAGAGAGAGAGAGAGAGAAAGAGCGCAGAGAGAGAGAAAGAGCACAGAGAGAGAGAAAGAAAGAGCGCAGAGAGAGAAAGAAAGAGCGCAGAGAGAGAGAAAGAAAGAGCGCAGAGAGAGAGCGCAGAGAGAGAGAGAAAGAGCGCAGAGAGAGAAATAAAGAGCGCAGAGAGAGAAATAAAGAGCGCAGAGAGAGAAATAAAGAGCGCAGAGAGAGAAATAAAGAGCGCAGAGAGAGAAATAAAGAGCGCAGAGAGAGAAATAAAGAGCGCAGAGAAAGAAAGAGCGCAGAGAGAGAGAAAGAAAGAGCGCAGAGAGAGAAAGAAAGAGCGCAAAGAGAGAAAAAAAGAGCGCAAAGAGAGAAAAAAAAGAGCGCAGAGAGAAAGAAAGAGCGCAGAGAGAAAGAAAGAGCGCAGAGAGAGAAAGAGAAAGAAAGTGCGCAGAGAGAGAGAGAGAGAAAGAGCGCCGAGAGAGAGAAAGAGCGCAGAGAGAGAAAGAAATAGCGCAGAGAGACAGAAAGAGCGCAGAGAGAGAGAAAGAGCGCAGAGAGAGAGAGGAAGAAAGAGCGCAGAGAGAGGGAAAGAAAGAGCGCAGAGAGAAAGAAAGAGCACATAGAGAGAGAAAGAGCGCAGAGAGAGAGAAAAAGCACAGAGAGAGAAATAAAGAGCGCAGAGAGAGAAAGAAAGAGCGCAGAGAAAGAAAGAGCGCAAAGAGAGAAAGAAAGAGTGCAGAGAGAAAGAAAGAGTGCAGAGAGAAAGAAAGAGCGCAGAGAGAGAGAGCGCAGAGAGAGAAAGAGAAAGAAAGAGCGCAGAGAGAGAAAGAGAAAAAAAGAGCGCAGAGAGAGAGAGAGAAAGAGCGCAGAGAGAGAGAGAAAGAGCGCAGAGAGAGAGAAAGAGAAAGAAAGAGCGCAGAGAGAGAAAGAAAGAGCGCAGAGAGAGAAAGAAAGAGCGCAGAGAGAGAGAAAGAGCGCAGAGAGAGAGAAAGAGCACAGAGAGAGAGAAAGAGCACAGAGAGAGAGAAAGAAAGAGCGCAGAGAGAGAAAGAGCGCAGAGAGAGAGAAAGAGCGCAGAGAGAGAGAAAGAGCGCAGAGAGAGAGAAAGAGCGCAGAGAGAGAGAAAAAAAGAGCGCAGAGAGAGAGAAAGAAAAAGCGCAGAGAGAGAGAAAGAAAGAGCGCAGAGAGAGAAAGAAAGAGCGCAGAGAGAGAAAGAAAGAGCGCAGAGAGAGAAAGAAAGAGCGCAGAGAGTGAGAGAGAAAGAGCGCAGAGAGAAAGAAAGAGCGCAGAGGGAGAGAGAAAGAAAGAGCGCAGACAGAGAGAGAAAGAAAGAGCGCAGAGAGAGAAAGAAATAGCGCAGAGAGAGAGAAAGAGCGCAGAGAGAGAGAAAGAGCGCAGAGAGAGAGAGGAAGAAAGAGCGCAGAGAGAGAGAAAGAAAGAGCGCAGAGAGAAAGAAAGAGCACATAGAGAGAGAAAGAGCGCAGAGAGAGAGAAAAAGCGCAGAGAGAGAAATAAAGAGCGCAGAGAAAGAAAGAGCGCAGAGAGAGAGAAAGAAAGAGCGCAGAGAGAGAAAGAAAGAGAGCAGAGAGAGAAAGAAAGAGCGCAAAGAGAGATAAAACGAGCGCAAAGAGAGAAAAAAAGAGCGCAGAGAGAAAGAAAGAAAGAGCGCAGAGGGAAAGAAAGAGCGCAGAGAGAGAGAGCGCAGAGAGAGAAAGAGAAAGAAAGAGCGCAGAGAGAGAGAGAAAGAGCGCAGAGAGAGAGAAAATGAAAGAAAGAGCGCAGAGAGAGAGAAAGAGAAAGAAAGAGCACAGAGAGAGAAAGAAAGAGCGCAGAGAGAGAAAGAAAGAGCACAGAGAGAGAGAAAGAGCGCAGAGAGAGAGAGAGAGAGCGCAGAGAGAGAGAAAGAGCACAGAGAGAGAGAAAGAAAGAGCGCAGAGAGAGAAAGAGCGCAGAGAGAGAAATAAAGAGCGCAGAGAGAGAAATAAAGAGCGCAGAGAGAGAAATAAAGAGCGCAGAGAGAGAGAGCGCAGAGAGAGAAAGAGAAAGAAAGAGCGCAGAGAGAGAGAGAGAGAGAGAAAGAGCACCGAGAGAGAGAAAGAGCGCAGAGAGAGAGAAAGAGAAAGAAAGAGCGCAGAGAGAGAGAGAGAAAGAGCGCAGAGAGAGAGAAAGAGCGCAGAGAGAGAAATAAAGAGCGCAGAGAAAGAAAGAGCGCAGAGAAAGAAAGAGCGCAGAGAGAGAGAAAGAAAGAGCGCAGAGAGAGAAAGAGAGAGCGCAGAGAGAGAAAGAAAGAGCGCAAAGTGAGAAAAAAAGAGCGCAGAAAGAAAGAGCGCAGAGAGAAAGAAAGAAAGAGCGCAGAGAGAGAGAGAGAAAGAGCGCAGAGAGAGAGAAAGAAAGAGCGCAGAGAGAGAGAGAGAGAAAGAGCGCCGAGAGAGAGAAAGAGCGCAGAGAGAGAGAGAAAGAGAAAGAAAGAGCGCAGAGAGAGAGAGAGAAAGAGCGCAGAGAGAGAGAAAGAGCGCAGAGAAAGAAAGAGAAAGAAAGAGCGCAGAGAGAGAAAGAGCGCAGAGAGAGAAAGAGTGCAGGGAGAGAGAGAGCGCAGAGAGAGAAAGAGCGCAGAGAAAGAAAGAGAAAGAAAGAGCGCAGAGAGAGAAAGAGAGAGCGCAGAGAGAGAAAGAAAGAGCGCAAAGAGAGAAAAAAAGAGCGCAGAAAGAAAGAAAGAGCGCAGAGAGAAAGAAAGAAAGAGCGCAGAGAGAGAGAAAGAGCGCAGAGAGAGAAAGAGAAAGTAAGAGCGCAGAGAGAGAGAGAGAGAAAGAGCGCAGAGAGAGAAAGAGCGCAGAGAGAGAGAAAAAGCGCAGAGAAAGAAAGAGAAAGAAAGAGTGCAGAGAGAGAAAGAGCGCAGAGAGAGAAAGAGCGCAGAGAGAGAAAGAGCGCAGAGAGAGAGCGCAGAGAGAGAAAGAGCGCAGAGAGAGAAAGAGCGCAGAGAGAGAGAGAAAGAGCGCAGAGAGAGAGAAAGAGCGCAGAGAAAGAAAGAGAAAGAAAGGGTGCAGAGAGAGAAAGAGCGCAGAGAGAGAAAGAGCGCAGAGAGAGAAAGAGCACAGAGAGAGAGCGCAGAGAGAGAGCGCAGAGAGAGAAAGAGCGCAGAGAGAGAGAAAGAGCGCAGAGAGAGAGAAAGAGCGCAGAGAGAGAGAAAGAGCGCAGAGAGAGAGAAAGAGCGCAGAGAGAGAGAAAGAGCGCAGAGAGAGAGAAAGAGCGCAGAGAGAGAAAGAAAGAGCGCAGAGAGAGAAAGAAAGAGCGCAGAGAGAGAAAGAAAGAGCACAGAGAGAGAAAGAAAGAGGGCAGAGAGTGAGAGAGAAAGAGCACAGAGAGAAAGAAAGAGCGCAGAGAGAGAGAGAAAGAAAGAGCGCAGAGAGAGAGAGAGAGGAAGAAAGAGCGCAGAGAGAGAGAAAGAAAGAGTGCAGAGAGAGAGAAAGAGCGCAGAGAGAGAGAAAGAAAGAGCACAGAGAAAGAAAGAAAGAGAGCAGAGAGAGAAAGAAAGAGTGCAAAGAGAGAAAAAAAGAGCGCAGAGAGAAAGAAAGAAAGAGCGCAGAGAGAAAGATAGAGCGCAGAGAGAGAGAGCGCAGAGAGAGAAAGAGAAAGAAAGAGCGCAGAGAGAGAGAGAGAAAGAGCGCAGAGAGAGAGAGAGAAAGAGCGCAGAGAGAGAGAGAAAGAGCGCAGAGAGAGAGAAAGAGAAAGAAAGAGCGCAGAGAGAGAAAGAAAGAGTGCAGAGAGAGAAAGAAAGAGCGCAGAGAGAGAGAAAGAGCGCAGAGAGAGAGAAAGAGCGCAGAGAGAGAGAAAGAGCGCAGAGAGAGAGAAAGAGCACAGAGAGAGAGAAAGAGCACAGAGAGAGAGAAAGAAAGAGCGCAGAGAGAGAAAGAGTGCAGAGAGAGAAAGAAAGAGCGCAGAGAGAGAGAAAGAAAGAGCGCAGAGAGAGAGCGCATAGAGAGAGAGAAAGAGCGCAGAGAGAGAAATAAAGAGCGCAGAGAGAGAAATAAAGAGCGCAAAGAAAGAGCGCAGAGAGAAAGAAAGAGCGCAGAGAGAGAAAGAAAGAGCGCAAAGAGAGAAAAAAAGAGCGCAAAGAGAGAAAAAAAGAGCGCAGAGAGAAAGAAAGAAAGAAAGAGCGCAGAGAGAAAGAAAAAGCGCAGAGAGAGAGAGCACAGAGAGAGAAAAGGAAAGAAAGAGCGCAGAGAGAGAGAGAGAGAAAGAGCGCCGAGAGAGAGAAAGAGCGCAGAGAGAGAGAAAGAGCGCAGAGAGAGAGAAAGAGCACAGACAGAGAGAAAGAGCACAGAGAGAGAGAAAGAAAGAGAGCAGAGAGAGAGAAAGAAAGAGCGCAGAGAGAGAAAGAAAGAGCGCAGAGAGAGAGAAAGAAAGAGCGCAGAGAGAGAGCGCAGAGAGAGAGAGAAAGAGCGCAGAGAGAGAGAAAGAGCACAGAGAGAGAGAAAGAAAGAGCGCAGAGAGAGAAAGAAAGAGCGCAGAGAGAGAGAAAGAAAGAGCGCAGAGAGAGAGCGCAGAGAGAGAGAGAAAGAGCGCAGAGAGAGAAATAAAGAGCGCAGAGAGAGAAATAAAGAGCGCAGAGAGAGAAATAAAGAGCGCAGAGAGAGAAATAAAGAGCGCAGAGAGAGAAATAAAGAGCGCAGAGAAAGAAAGAGCGCAGAGAGAGAGAAAGAAAGAGCGCAGAGAGAGAAAGAAAGAGCGCAAAGAGAGAAAAAAAGAGCGCAAAGAGAGAAAAAAAAGAGCGCAGAGAGAAAGAAAGAGCGCAGAGAGAAAGAAAGAGCGCAGAGAGAGAAAGAGAAAGAAAGTGCGCAGAGAGAGAGAGAGAGAAAGAGCGCCGAGAGAGAGAAAGAGCGCAGAGAGAGAAAGAAATAGCGCAGAGAGAGAGAAAGAGCGCAGAGAGAGAGAAAGAGCGCAGAGAGAGAGAGGAAGAAAGAGCGCAGAGAGAGGGAAAGAAAGAGCGCAGAGAAAGAAAGAGCGCAGAGAGAGAGAGAGAAAGAGCGCAGAGAGAGAAAGAAAGAGCGCAAAGAGAGAAAAAAAGAGCGCAAAGAGAGAAAAAAAAGAGCGCAGAGAGAAAGAAAGAGCGCAGAGAGAAAGAAAGAGCGCAGAGAGAGAAAGAGAAAGAAAGTGCGCAGAGAGAGAGAGAGAGAAAGAGCGCCGAGAGAAAGAAAGAGCGCAGAGAGAGAAAGAAATAGCGCAGAGAGAGAGAAAGAGCGCAGAGAGAGAGAAAGAGCGCAGAGAGAGAGAGGAAGAAAGAGCGCAGAGAGAGAGAAAGAAAGAGCGCAGAGAGAAAGAAAGAGCACATAGAGAGAGAAAGAGCGCAGAGAGAGAGAAAAAGCACAGAGAGAGAAATAAAGAGCGCAGAGAGAGAAAGAAAGAGCGCAGAGAAAGAAAGAGCGCAAAGAGAGAAAGAAAGAGTGCAGAGAGAAAGAAAGAGTGCAGAGAGAAAGAAAGAGCGCAGAGAGAGAGAGCGCAGAGAGAGAAAGAGAAAGAAAGAGCGCAGAGAGAGAAAGAGAAAGAAAGAGCGCAGAGAGAGAGAGAGAAAGAGCGCAGAGAGAGAGAGAAAGAGCGCAGAGAGACAGAAAGAGAAAGAAAGAGCGCAGAGAGAGAAAGAAAGAGCGCAAAGAGAGAAAGAAAGAGCGCAGAGAGAGAGAAAGAGCGCAGAGAGAGAGAAAGAGCACAGAGAGAGAGAAAGAGCACAGAGAGAGAGAAAGAAAGAGCGCAGAGAGAGAAAGAGCGCAGAGAGAGAAAGAGCGCAGAGAGAGAGAAAGAGCGCAGAGAGAGAGAAAGAGCGCAGAGAGAGAGAAAGAGCGCAGAGAGAGAGAAAAAAAGAGCGCAGAGAGAGAGAAAGAAAGAGCGCAGAGAGAGAAAGAAAGAGCGCAGAGAGAGAAAGAAAGAGCGCAGAGAGAGAAAGAAAGAGCGCAGAGAGTGAGAGAGAAAGAGCGCAGAGAGAAAGAAAGAGCGCAGAGAGAGAGAAAGAAAGAGCGCAGAGAGAGAGAGAAAGAAAGAGCACAGAGAGATAAAGAAATAGCGCAGAGAGAGAGAAAGAGCGCAGAGAGAGAGAAAGAGCGCAGAGAGAGAGAGGAAGAAAGAGCGCAGAGAGAGAGAAAGAAAGAGCGCAGAGAGAAAGAAAGAGCACATAGAGAGAGAAAGAGCGCAGAGAGAGAGAAAAAGCGCAGAGAGAGAAATAAAGAGCGCAGAGAAAGAAAGAGCGCAGAGAGAGAGAAAGAAAGCGCAGAGAGAGAAAGAAAGCGCAGAGAGAGAAAGAAAGAGAGCAGAGAGAGAAAGAAAGAGCGCAAAGAGAGATAAAAAGAGCGCAAAGAGAGAAAAAAAGAGCGCAGAGAGAAAGAAAGAAAGAGCGCAGAGAGAAAGAAAGAGCGCAGAGAGAGAGAGCGCAGAGAGAGAAAGAGAAAGAAAGAGCGCAGAGAGAGAGAGAAAGAGAAAGAAAGAGCGCAGAGAGAGAGAAAGAAAGAGCACAGAGAGAGAAAGAAAGAGCGCAGAGAGAGAAAGAAAGAGCACAGAGAGAGAGAAAGAGCGCAGAGAGAGAGAGAGCGCAGAGAGAGAGAAAGAGCACAGAGAGAGAGAAAGAAAGAGCGCAGAGAGAGAAAGAGCGCAGTGAGAGAAATAAAGAGCGCAGAGAGAGAAATAAAGAGCGCAGAGAGAGAAATAAAGAGCGCAGAGAGAGAAATTAAAGAGCGCAGAGAAAGAAAGAGCGCAGAGAGAGAGAAAGAAAGAGCGCAGAGAGAGAAAGAAAGAGCGCAAAGAGAGAAAAAAAGAGCGCAAAGAGAGAAAAAAAAGAGCGCAGAGAGAAAGAAAGAGCGCAGAGAGAAAGAAAGAGCGCAGAGAGAGAAAGAGAAGAAAGTGCGCAGAGAGAGAGAGAGAGAAAGAGCGCCGAGAGAGAGAAAGAGCGCAGAGAGAGAAAGAAATAGCGCAGAGAGAGAGAAAGAGCGCAGAGAGAGAGAAAGAGCGCAGAGAGAGAGAGGAAGAAAGAGCGCAGAGAGAGAGAAAGAAAGAGCGCAGAGAGAAAGAAAGAGCACATAGAGAGAGAAAGAGCGCAGAGAGAGAGAAAAAGCACAGAGAGAGAAATAAAGAGCGCAGAGAGAGAAAGAAAGAGCGCAGAGAAAGAAAGAGCGCAAAGAGAGAAAGAAAGAGTGCAGAGAGAAAGAAAGAGTGCAGAGAGAAAGAAAGAGCGCAGAGAGAGAGAGCGCAGAGAGAGAAAGAGAAAGAAAGAGCGCAGAGAGAGAAAGAGAAAGAAAGAGCGCAGAGAGAGAGAGAGAAAGAGCGCAGAGAGAGAGAGAAAGAGCGCAGAGAGAGAGAAAGAGAAAGAAAGAGCGCAGAGAGAGAAAGAAAGAGCGCAGAGAGAGAAAGAAAGAGCGCAGAGAGAGAGAAAGAGCGCAGAGAGAGAGAAAGAGCACAGAGAGAGAGAAAGAGCACAGAGAGAGAGAAAGAAAGAGCGCAGAGAGAGAAAGAGCGCAGAGAGAGAAAGAGCGCAGAGAGAGAGAAAGAGCGCAGAGAGAGAGAAAGAAAGAGCGCAGAGAGAGAAAGAGCGCAGAGAGAGAAAGAGCGCAGAGAGAGAGAAAGAGCGCAGAGAGAGAGAAAGAGCGCAGAGAGAGAGAAAGAGCGCAGAGAGAGAGAAAAAAAGAGCGCAGAGAGAGAGAAAGAAAGAGCGCAGAGAGAGAAAGAAAGAGCGCAGAGAGAGAAAGAAAGAGCGCAGAGAGAGAAAGAAAGAGCGCAGAGAGAGAAAGAAAGAGCGCAGAGAGTGAGAGAGAAAGAGCGCAGAGAGAAAGAAAGAGCGCAGAGAGAGAGAGAAAGAAAGAGCGCAGAGAGAGAGAGAAAGAAAGAGCGCAGAGAGAGAAAGAAATAGCGCAGAGAGAGAGAAAGAGCGCAGAGAGAGAGAAAGAGCGCAGAGAGAGAGAGAGGAAGAAAGAGCGCAGAGAGAGAGAAAGAAAGAGCGCAGAGAGAAAGAAAGAGCACATAGAGAGAGAAAGAGCGCAGAGAGAGAGAAAAAGCGCAGAGAGAGAAATAAAGAGCGCAGAGAAAGAAAGAGCGCAGAGAGAGAGAAAGAAAGCGCAGAGAGAGAAAGAAAGAGAGCAGAGAGAGAAAGAAAGAGCGCAAAGAGAGATAAAAAGAGCGCAAAGAGAGAAAAAAAGAGCGCAGAGAGAAAGAAAGAAAGAGCGCAGAGAGAAAGAAAGAGCGCAGAGAGAGAGAGCGCAGAGAGAGAAAGAGAAAGAAAGAGCGCAGAGAGAGAGAGAAAGAGAAAGAAAGAGCGCAGAGAGAGAGAAAGAAAGAGCACAGAGAGAGAAAGAAAGAGCGCAGAGAGAGAAAGAAAGAGCACAGAGAGAGAGAAAGAGCGCAGAGAGAGAGAGAGCGCAGAGAGAGAGAAAGAGCACAGAGAGAGAGAAAGAAAGAGCGCAGAGAGAGAAAGAGCGCAGTGAGAGAAATAAAGAGCGCAGAGAGAGAAATAAAGAGCGCAGAGAGAGAAATAAAGAGCGCAGAGAGAGAGAGCGCAGAGAGAGAAAGAGAAAGAAAGAGCGCAGAGAGAGAGAGAGAGAGAGAAAGAGCGCAGAGAGAGAGAAAGAGAAAGAAAGAGCGCAGAGAGAGAGAGAGAAAGAGCGCAGAGAGAGAGAAAGAGCGCAGAGAGAGAAATAAAGAGCACAGAGAAAGAAAGAGCGCAGAGAAAGAAAGAGCGCAGAGAGAGAGAAAGAAAGAGCGCAGAGAGAGAAAGAAAGAGGACAGAGAGAGAAAGAAAGAGCGCAAAGAGAGAAAAAAAGAGCGCAAAGAGAGAAAAAAAGAGCGCAGAGAGAAAGAAAGAAAGAGCGCAGAGAGAAAGAAAGAGCGCAGAGAGAGAGCGCGCAGAGAGAGAAAGAGAAAGAAAGAGCGCAGAGAGAGAGAGAAAGAGCGCAGAGAGAGAGAAAGAGAAAGAAAGAGCACAGAGAGAGAAAGAAAGAGCGCAGAGAGAGAAAGAAAGAGCGCAGAGAGAGAGAAAGAGCGCAGAGAGAGAGAAAGAGCGCAGAGAGAGAGAAAGAGCGCAGAGAGAGAGAAAGAGCACAGAGAGAGAGAAAGAAAGAGCGCAGAGAGAGAGCGCAGAGAGAGAGAGAAAGAGCGCAGAGAGAGAAATAAAGAGCGCAGAGAGAGAAATAAAGAGCGCAGAGAGAGAGAGCGCAGAGAGAGAAAGAGAAAGAAAGAGCGCAGAGAGAGAGAGAGAGAGAGAGAAAGAGCGCCGAGAGAGAGAAAGAGCGCAGAGAGAGAGAAAGAGAAAGAAAGAGCGCAGAGAGAGAAATAAAGAGCGCAGAGAGAGAAATAAAGAGCGCAGAGAGAGAAATAAAGAGCGCAGAGAGAGAGAAAGAGCGCAGAGAGAGAGAAAGAGCGCAGAGAGAGAAAGAAAGAGCGCAGAGAGAGAAAGAAAGAGCACAGAGAGAGAAAGAAAGAGGGCAGAGAGTGAGAGAGAAAGAGCACAGAGAGAAAGAAAGAGCGCAGAGAGAGAGAGAAAGAAAGAGCGCAGAGAGAGAGAGAAAGAAATAGCGCAGAGAGAGAAAGAGCACAGAGAGAGAGAGAGGAAGAAAGAGCGCAGAGAGAGAGAAAGAAAGAGTGCAGAGAGAGAGAAAGAGCGCAGAGAGAGAGAAAGAAAGAGCACAGAGAAAGAAAGAAAGAGAGCAGAGAGAGAAAGAAAGAGTGCAAAGAGAGAAAAAAAGAGCGCAGAGAGAAAGAAAGAAAGAGCGCAGAGAGAAAGATAGAGCGCAGAGAGAGAGAGCGCAGAGAGAGAAAGAGAAAGAAAGAGCGCAGAGAGAGAGAGAGAAAGAGCGCAGAGAGAGAGAGAGAAAGAGCGCAGAGAGAGAGAGAAAGAGCGCAGAGAGAGAGAAAGAGCGCAGAGAGAGAGAAAGAGCACAGAGAGAGAGAAAGAGCACAGAGAGAGAGAAAGAAAGAGCGCAGAGAGAGAAAGAGTGCAGAGAGAGAAAGAAAGAGCGCAGAGAGAGAGAAAGAAAGAGCGCAGAGAGAGAGCGCATAGAGAGAGAGAAAGAGCGCAGAGAGAGAAATAAAGAGCGCAGAGAGAGAAATAAAGAGCGCAGAGAAAGAAAGAGCGCAGAGAGAAAGAAAGAGCGCAGAGAGAGAAAGAAAGAGCGCAAAGAGAGAAAAAAAGAGCGCAAAGAGAGAAAAAAAGAGCGCAGAGAGAAAGAAAGAAAGAGCGCAGAGAGAAAGAAAAAGCGCAGAGAGAGAGAGAGCACAGAGAGAGAAAAGGAAAGAAAGAGCGCAGAGAGAGAGAGAGAGAAAGAGCGCCGAGAGAGAGAAAGAGCGCAGAGAGAGAGAAAGAGCGCAGAGAGAGAGAAAGAGCACAGACAGAGAGAAAGAGCACAGAGAGAGAGAAAGAAAGAGAGCAGAGAGAGAGAAAGAAAGAGCGCAGAGAGAGAGAAAGAAAGAGCGCAGAGAGAGAGCGCAGAGAGAGAGAGAAAGAGCGCAGAGAGAGAGAAAGAGCACAGAGAGAGAGAAAGAAAGAGCGCAGAGAGAGAAAGAAAGAGCGCAGAGAGAGAGAAAGAAAGAGCGCAGAGAGAGAGCGCAGAGAGAGAGAGAAAGAGCGCAGAGAGAGAAATAAAGAGCGCAGAGAGAGAAATAAAGAGCGCAGAGAGAGAAATAAAGAGCGCAGAGAGAGAAATAAAGAGCGCAGAGAGAGAAATAAAGAGCGCAGAGAAATAAAGAGCGCAGAGAAAGAAAGAGCGCAGAGAGAGAGAAAGAAAGAGCGCAGAGAGAGAAAGAAAGAGCGCAAAGAGAGAAAAAAAGAGCGCAAAGAGAGAAAAAAAAGAGCGCAGAGAGAAAGAAAGAGCGCAGAGAGAAAGAAAGAGCGCAGAGAGAGAAAGAGAAAGAAAGTGCGCAGAGAGAGAGAGAGAAAGAGCGCCGAGAGAGAGAAAGAGCGCAGAGAGAGAAAGAAATAGCGCAGAGAGAGAGAAAGAGCGCAGAGAGAGAGAAAGAGCGCAGAGAGAGAGAGGAAGAAAGAGCGCAGAGAGAGAGAAAGAAAGAGCGCAGAGAGAAAGAAAGAGCACATAGAGAGAGAAAGAGCGCAGAGAGAGAGAAAAAGCACAGAGAGAGAAATAAAGAGCGCAGAGAGAGAAAGAAAGAGCGCAGAGAAAGAAAGAGCGCAAAGAGAGAAAGAAAGAGTGCAGAGATAAAGAAAGAGTGCAGAGAGAAAGAAAGAGCGCAGAGAGAGAGAGCGCAGAGAGAGAAAGAGAAAGAAAGAGCGCAGAGAGAGAAAGAGAAAGAAAGAGCGCAGAGAGAGAGAGAGAAAGAGCGCAGAGAGAGAGAGAAAGAGCGCAGAGAGAGAGAAAGAGAAAGAAAGAGCGCAGAGAGAGAAAGAAAGAGCGCAGAGAGAGAAAGAAAGAGCGCAGAGAGAGAGAAAGAGCGCAGAGAGAGAGAAAGAGCACAGAGAGAGAGAAAGAGCACAGAGAGAGAGAAAGAAAGAGCGCAGAGAGAGAAAGAGCGCAGAGAGAGAAAGAGCGCAGAGAGAGAGAGAAAGAGCGCAGAGAGAGAGAAAGAGCGCAGAGAGAGAGAAAGAGCGCAGAGAGAGAGAAAAAAAGAGCGCAGAGAGAGAGAAAGAAAAAGCGCAGAGAGAGAGAAAGAAAGAGCGCAGAGAGAGAAAGAAAGAGCGCAGAGAGAGAAAGAAAGAGCGCAGAGAGAGAAAGAAAGAGCGCAGAGAGAGAAAGAAAGAGCACAGAGAGAGAAAGAAAGAGCGCAGAGAGTGAGAGAGAAAGAGCGCAGAGAGAAAGAAAGAGCGCAGAGAGAGAGAGAAAGAAAGAGCGCAGAGAGAGAGAGAAAGAAAGAGCGCAGAGAGAGAAAGAAATAGCGCAGAGAGAGAGAAAGAGCGCAGAGAGAGAGAAAGAGCGCAGAGAGAGAGAGGAAGAAAGAGCGCAGAGAGAGAGAAAGAAAGAGCGCAGAGAGAAAGAAAGAGCACATAGAGAGAGAAAGAGCGCAGAGTGAGAGAAAAAGCGCAGAGAGAGAAATAAAGAGCGCAGAGAAAGAAAGAGCGTAGAGAGAGAGAAAGAAAGAGCGCAGAGAGAGAAAGAAAGAGAGCAGAGAGAGAAAGAAAGAGCGCAAAGAGAGATAAAAAGAGCGCAAAGAGAGAAAAAAAGAGCGCAGAGAGAAAGAAAGAAAGAGCGCAGAGAGAAAGAAAGAGCGCAGAGAGAGAAAGAGAAAGAAAGTGCGCAGAGAGAGAGAGAGAGAAAGAGCGCCGAGAGAAAGAAAGAGCGCAGAGAGAGAAAGAAATAGCGCAGAGAGAGAGAAAGAGCGCAGAGAGAGAGAAAGAGCGCAGAGAGAGAGAGGAAGAAAGAGCGCAGAGAGAGAGAAAGAAAGAGCGCAGAGAGAAAGAAAGAGCACATAGAGAGAGAAAGAGCGCAGAGAGAGAGAAAAAGCACAGAGAGAGAAATAAAGAGCGCAGAGAGAGAAAGAAAGAGCGCAGAGAAAGAAAGAGCGCAAAGAGAGAAAGAAAGAGTGCAGAGAGAAAGAAAGAGTGCAGAGAGAAAGAAAGAGCGCAGAGAGAGAGAGCGCAGAGAGAGAAAGAGAAAGAAAGAGCGCAGAGAGAGAGAGAAAGAGAAAGAAAGAGCGCAGAGAGAGAGAAAGAAAGAGCACAGAGAGAGAAAGAAAGAGCGCAGAGAGAGAAAGAAAGAGCACAGAGAGAGAGAAAGAGCGCAGAGAGAGAGAGAGCGCAGAGAGAGAGAAAGAGCACAGAGAGAGAGAAAGAAAGAGCGCAGAGAGAGAAAGAGCGCAGTGAGAGAAATAAAGAGCGCAGAGAGAGAAATAAAGAGCGCAGAGAGAGAAATAAAGAGCGCAGAGAGAGAGAGCGCAGAGAGAGAAAGAGAAAGAAAGAGCGCAGAGAGAGAGAGAGAGAGAGAAAGAGCGCCGAGAGAGAGAAAGAGCGCAGAGAGAGAGAAAGAGAAAGAAAGAGCGCAGAGAGAGAGAGAGAAAGAGCGCAGAGAGAGAGAAAGAGCGCAGAGAGAGAAATAAAGAGTGCAGAGAAAGAAAGAGCGCAGAGAAAGAAAGAGCGCAGAGAGAGAGAAAGAAAGAGCGCAGAGAGAGAAAGAAAGAGAGCAGAGAGAGTGTAAGGTTAAAAACTGTATCTGTCAGCTATGTTCTTTTCAGGGCCTGAATAGGTTAAAACAGCCAAGCTTTATTTTAGCAAAAAGACTAGATGGTAAAAGTATTTCAGCTTTGGAACAGCTGTCCCAGGATATCTATTACATAAGAAACAAGATTATAAGAAACAAGACCGCTAGTCTTGTTTCTGACCCCATTAGTAGTTATTGACCTTTGATCCCTATTTCTACTAATGTAGGCCAGATGGTATATGTCATTTTAGATGTATGATCTATACATTGGAACTGAATTTGTAACAGATGTATGAAATTGACACACGATGTATTGTCCTTGCCTTTTGTATAAATATTCCTCTCTTGGCATATTAAAACCAGAAGTGATAATTCAGCCGCCTTGTGTGCATTGAATCTTTGCTTCTCCGAGCTCGACCATCATATCTGAGACAAAAGAATATAGCAGCTGCGTGATGAAAACTCTCTGAGTGGAGAAAGGAAAAGGTTTCCTGCCCTAGGTCCAGATTTGACCTATCAATTTGGTGACAGAAGTTGGGATTTCGCACAGGAAAAGGTGAGTAAAGATTCTTTTTATTTGTTTCTCACCTTTCCTCTGCGAATCTAAGTAACCTAAATTTTATAGGGCAGAAGAATCGAGGGTTTAAGTCCCCCGATTTATATAACAAAGGGTTGGAGTCCCAATTGTTTAATTGAGAATCGAGGGTTTACTGTAAGTCCCCGATTTATATAACATAGGGTTGGAGTCCCTTGTTAAGTGAAACGAGCTGTATAACTGTATGGTGTCTCAGATAGGATGGTAATTTAGGATAAGATAAGAATTGTTTAAAGTTAAGTTAAGATAAGAATTGTTTAAGTTAAGTTAAGATAAGAATTGTTTATTATTACGTACGCATAAAGTGTTAAACTTTATTTTCTGTATAAACTCATTATGGGCACTAACATTTCATCATCTGCGGGTAAGTCAGATGTTAAGTCAGATGTTATTAAGTATAAGACTAACAAAAAGAAAAGTGTTAAGAAAAGTACACAGCAAGTTGTTCCCTGTAAGCGGAAGTCAAATCAAAGCCCTAAAGAATTTGCAGTAGAATTAATTGGGGATTATTACTGTGACCCGTTTGTGGATAATTTGGCCGGCTGGTCAGAAAAAATGGAGTCTAATAACCCATTTCCCCGGGATGGCTCTTTTAATGATTTTCATGTACTTATGATAAAAGGCACATGTTTGGGAGGAGACCCTGATTGGCCATGGTTTGGAGGTGATCCCAAGTGGAATCATAAATATATGAGGGAAAGTGGCAGTGCTTGGGTTAAGATTGCACCTTATGGTTGTGAAATATCCCCCGATGGAACAGTATGTCCCCCGGTATGTCCATCTGCTATACTGGGTGCAACTGCCCCGAGTATGCCCACATCCCCTCCACCATACGTCCCCTCTATTTACCCTAGTTTGTCCGCCCTCGCACAACCCCCTCCCTCACTGTCAGTGGCATTTGTGGACGAGGACATAATCCTCGCAGCCCAGCGATTAAGGCATAATCAAAGATCTCAGGTTGCGTCTCCGGTCGCGTCTCCGGTTGCATCCGCGGTTGCGTCTCAGGATGCGTCTTCGGTTGCATCCCGGGATGCGTCCTCGGCTGTATCCCCAATTGCGTCCTCAGTCCATAGTGCGGCTGTTTTTATTTATGAGGAAAATGAGTCAGGGAGTGAGACTGATCAGGGTGACACAATGGACCAATACACTTCTGGTCCTGCGGGTCACACTAGATCTCTCACGGCAGCAAAACAAAAAGGGAAGGAATTGGGAGCTCATGAAAAAGTAAATTCTAGGAAGGTAAATAGTAAGACTAAAATCCCCAAGGATAATTCCTCTTCAGAAGAACAGGAAACTATGAATCTTGGTTTAATATCGAAACAACTTGGGGAGGTTGCATACAAATTGTGCAAAATAGCTACTGCAGAGTCCCCTGTAGTATGTAAGACAAACCCTCCAAAAACAGATGAGTCCCAGTCCCAAACACTGGAGGTATCCTCTGCAAGTGTGTCATCTGTAGCTATGCCCTTTATGACAGTAGGTGAACAAGTGGTTATAAAACCCCCAGATACACTTGTCATGAATGCATGGGCACAAGGTTGCCCTGACCCCACTAAACACCCTGAGGCTGCGGTTAGGTATCTAAAAAGATGTACTAAACACATGAAATTGGTGGGTTCTGATTATATCTTTTTGTTAGATTTAGTCACTAAACATGCAGGTATCAAATGGACAGAGAGGTGTAAAACTCTTGAATCACAATATGATAATCCTACTACAACTATTGACAATCATTGGGGAATATCTGAATGGATAGCAGAAATGTGGAAACAGGTTTTGACTGTATTTACAGATGAGAATGGTTCTAGACAAGACATATCTGAGGCTATTGCATGTGTGCAAAAGGTGGATGAAACTGTCACTGATTTTTTAAGAAGGTTTAAAGAGTGTTGGAAGAATGACTGTGGTTTGTCACTAGATGGCGCTCTTGCTCCATTGTATATTCAGCATGCAATGAACAATATGTTGCCAGGCAACGCACAAACAATTAGAATGTGCATTGATAGGTGGCATCAGCTAAATATAGTGGAATGGGATCAGTGTGTTAGGGTGAAGGATGCAGCAGGGGTTTTTCCCCCTCCCGTGAAAAATACGCGACGCTCCAACGCGACCATGTATTTTGACGGAGGACGGGGACGGGGACGAGGTAGAGGTGGTAGGAATCAGGGTAGACGATCCTTTGCAGGACCCCGTAATCACTCAGGAGGGAGATCTCATCATAATGGGTCCTGTTTCAATTGTGGCCAGATGGGACATTGGCAAAATGAGTGCCCATATCACTTTCAGGATGCTAATGGGGAGGCAACTGGCTCATGGCAGCCACCGCCTCAAGCCACATCACAAAACCCCCAACACGCCCCACATAATTATCAGGGAGGACACCCCAGGCCCAATTTGCATGTCCAGTGGAAACCACAAACCCCCCAACAATAGGGATGCCAGAGGACGGAACCCCTCATTTGTTATTTGGCCGAACTCTCCTCTCGATGGGAAAATTTACCTGTGGTAACTTTTACTGTTGACGGGACCCTGTATGATTTTTTAGTTGATACAGGAGCAACCCGCTCATCCATTTCGCAGCGGTTTTATAAGGGTCCGGTCACAGATGCAAGTGAGTCCTCTATTGGTGTTGGTGGGGTTCCAGTGGAATGCAAAAGGACACCACTTTTAAATTTAACGTCTGCAGTCAGACACGTGTCCCCTGGTATTTCCCCTTTGGAGGTACAGCATTCCTTTTTGATTATCCCAAAGTGCCCCGTTAATCTCCTGGGAAGAGATCTTATGGGAAAAATGAGTGTGACATTATATATCACAGACAAGGGTGGGGTTGTGTGTGATACTCCCTATTGTCTTACCACTCCTGCAGGTCCAAAAGAAGATTATGTTACCTGTTTTGTTGCAAGACATACATATGACCCCAATAGGAAGGTTCGCACTCTGATGTTTGCTCAGGAAATCAGACAGCAATTGTATGCAGCTTATGATTTTGCACGCACACAAAAAGCATATGTCAATATTGCCTTTCAAACTCCGATTGAGGCTTGGGATTCGTATGATCAATTTCTAAATCATGCTGACCACCCTCAGCCGGACGCACAGATGTCATCAATAACTGGACTGTATTTGACACCCCGCTATGCATACATCATTACCCCTGACTGTACATATGAGTGGATCAAAGGACATGACATTGTTTTAAAACCTTGTTATTTGCCTTTGGACAGTTTGCCAGCAATGACTTGTTTTCAAACTTGTGATATTACACCACAGCACATTTTTCCACATCCCTCACTTTCTGAAGTACCCATTTCCTTATGGGCCACGTCATCCACTGACCCAGGTTTTATTGATTGCTCTCCTTATGAGGCGACCTTGAAGCCTAATACCTCCCCCGTGTACATTAAACAATACCCCTTATCCGCAGATAAAGAACAGGGTATTGCCCCCATTGTACACGAGCTGTTAGCCAAAGGCATTATTTCTCCTACTGTCTCCCCATACAACACACCTGTTAACCCAGTCCCTAAGCCAGGAGGCCAGCAATGGCGCTTTACACAGGATTTGCGAGCAGTTAACGCACTGGTACAACCTATTGCCCCCATAGTACCAGATGTGAATTCAATCCTCACTGGTATACCTACCACAGCGACTTGTTTCACGGCCGTGGATCTGTGTTCGGCATTCTTTAGTATACCGGTACACCCCAATACCCGGCCTCTTTTTGCTTTCACGTACAGGGGGGGTCAATATACCTGGAACCGTTTACCCCAGGGGTATGTCGACTCCCCAACGGCCTTCTCAACCATAGTCCGTAAAACCCTTGAGTCTTGGTCCCCGCCCTATGATTCTGTATTGCTCCAATATGCAGATGACCTGTTGCTGTGCTGCAAAGACTATGAATCATGTCTCACTGACTCTCACAGCCTGTTTCTACAATTACATGACACAGGACACAAAGTGTCACTCAAGAAACTGCAATTTTGTCTCCCAGAGGTACGATACCTGGGATTCATCCTGTCACATGGGCAAAGGACATTGGCTCCTGAACGTGTGCAAGCAATTGTTGCTTTGCCAAGGCCCAAAACCAAGACTGCATTGCTATCTTTTCTGGGTGTTGTGACATATTGCCGTCAATGGGTTCCTGATTGTTCATATTATGATCATATTCTTCGACAGGCAACCCTCAAAGACATGCCAGATGTTATCCAGTGGAACAATGAGATGTCCGATGCCTTCCGGACACTGAAAGCCTCCCTCTGCTCTGCTCCTGCTCTTGGACTGCCAAACTATAAGCAACCGTTTCACCTTTATTGCTCTGAAGGTGGAGCGACTGTGGCGGGTGTCCTTGCTCAGGAACACGGCTGTGGTTATAGGCCCGTAGCTTTTTATTCTAAAGTACTACCTCCCGTGGTGAGGGGAATGCCGGCATGCTTAAGGGCCGTAGCCGCCTGTGCCATGATGGTTGAAGCTGCTCAGACCATTGTTCTTTCACACTCTCTTATCTTGCATACAACACACCAAGTTATACATATCCTTAACAACATCACCACACAGCACATGACAGCTCAAAGGAAATCAGGATATGAGACAGTTTTAACTGCAACCTCTAATCTGGTTGTCAAGTATTACCCCTCTCATGCAGGCCTCCCCCGTGTACATTAAACAATACCCCTGTGTCATGTGCATGAGAAATTGCTTTATTGTCTGATGTACGAAAACCTCTATTCTGCACAAGCTACTTTCCTGCACTGACACAGGTGACCCAGACGACAGTTTAACACATGATTGTGCTCTGACTTTGAGGGAAGAGACATCTCCAAGATATGACTTATCTTCCTCCCCTTTGTCAACCGGTGACATTGTATTTGTAGATGGCTCTTGCTCAAAACCTATGGATGGTGTTTTTCTTACTGGTTTTGCAGTAGTACAGTTGCCTGACACTGTTTTAATGGCAAATGCTTTGCCCTTTGTTTCAGCCCAAGCTGCCGAGTTGGTAGCCCTGACACAGGCCTGTATACTGTTTGCTGACAAACCAGTCACCATCTATACGGATTCCCGGTATGCTTTTGGAGTGGTACATGATTTTGGGGTAATCTGGAAGAATAGAGGTTTTCGTACATCAGACAATAAAGCAATTTCTCATGCACAGCTAGTTTTAGGTCTTTTAGATGCTATGTTGTTGCCCTCACAGTTAGCTATTGTTAAATGCAAAGGGCACAGTAAAGAGGATTCAGCTATTACTGATGGCAATAATTTGGCAGATATGGTAGCCAAGGATGCGGCATTATCTGCCCAGTTTCATCCTCAGTATCCCGAGGATCACATACCACAATATACTCTGATCTTGCAACCACCCATCCCACAGTTTGACATATTATCTCTTCAATCTCTCGCATCCAAAGAGGATGTTCAGTATTGGGAATCAGAAGGTCTGACAAAGGATGTGCATTCTCTTATGTCAGACAAGGAGGGAAGGGTGGGTATACCAAAGACAGCAGCACCAATTTTTATCAGTCATTTTCATTCTTTTGGTCACATTGGTCGCAAACAAACCTGCAAGACAATACAGACTAAGTTCTGCATTAAGGATCTCCCACTGTTAGTGGAGACACAATTATCTAGGTGTTTGACCTGTGCTCGTAATAACCCCACGGGTAATATTCACGGAGCACACGACCATTTGCCACCACCTGATGGCCCTATGCAGTGTCTACAAATTGACTTTACACACATGCCTAAAGCAAAGGGTAAATTACAATTCTTATTGGTAATTGTGGATCAGTTCTCCAAATGGGTAGAAGCATTTCCCACTGCAAGGGAAGATGCCAAAACGGTGGCTAAAATTTTGTGTAAGGAAGTTATTCCTCGTTTTGGATGCCCATTGATTATCAATAGTGACAAAGGTACCCCATTTACAGCTAAAGTCACGCAGCACATTTGTACACTGTTGTGCATTGACTGGAAGTTTCATATTCCATATCATCCCCAGTCATCGGGTCAGGTGGAGCGCACAAACAGGAC
Source organism: Ascaphus truei (assembly GCF_040206685.1). NCBI lineage: Eukaryota > Metazoa > Chordata > Amphibia > Anura > Ascaphidae > Ascaphus > Ascaphus truei. The sequence continues at coordinate 1,184,422 of NW_027457198.1, read as the reverse complement.
GATCAAAGACAAAATCAGGAAGGGCACTAATGGCACCTTTCGAAACTGGCCTGATCATTTGCCTGCTGTACTAGCAGAGATAAGGATGACCCCAAACAAAACTACTGGGTACTCTCCTTTTGAAATTTTAATGGGTAGGCCTTTTCCTACCCCCTGGGCACGGAACCATGGCACGCCACTAGTAGGGAACGACTTGCAATGTATAACTGAGGAATATGTAACACAACTTATTGAGAAATTGAATGGCATCTATGGTGATGTTTCTGTCTCTTTGCCTTCCCCTTCAGGTGAGCCTACCCACCCCTTTAAGCCTGGAGATACTGTACTGGTCAAACAGCTGTTCAAGAATAAGACATTGGATCCTCCCTTCGGACCACCTGTCACCGTGATCGCCATCACCCGCACTGCCATACTCACAGACGACAGTCCAACATGGATCCACGCAAGTCGCGTCAAGACCGCACCCATTGGCTCCCATGGTCCACCCATCCTGGACCCGTCGGCAAGCTCCTAATGTTCATCATATGTTTATCAATTGTAATAGCTTTGATTTTGGGGCTAATTTGGGGATTAACTTCTTGCATTGTGTATCACAAAGACACCATACCCATTAGTTATAGGTTCAATTACACAATCCAGCACAACCGACAGAAAAGAGAGCTTCATAAATCATCTTGGGAAAAGGATAATATATATGTAAAGTCTCTAATAGTTGTTCACCAAGAAACCAAACCTAATACATCTTGTTGGGTGTGTGGACATGGTCCACATAGCCTTAAACATGGCTACCCAGCAGTACCTATCCCTATTGATCAATCTAAGTTACAGGAGATAGTAGAAAGGGATCTTTCATGGAATCTTACCCCTGACGACAAATCTCAAGAGAGAAAGGAATTAGATCAGATCCATCTTAGTGAAAAAGTTGTAGCCGGAGCCATATGCTACCAGAATGTACAGAATATTCAGGGAGATTCAATTTCTCTATTGCACTCTGACTGTCAGGAGGCAGTGATCACATTACTTTTTAATATACCTCTTATCACACAAAGTGAACATACGATATTTGATTCTCTGAAATTAACCATGAATTGTAGTGAGTTCTGTCAAAATTACGTTACTTATAATGACACCGCCAAGATATGTACCAGTAACCCCCCCAAGTTGTACACGTGGTTCAGAGCACAGCTCCAGACTTGGAGAGTATGGATAAACCCAACACGAACCAATCAGTTCTGGTCAATAGGTGCTTGTGCGTGCGGTGATGGTTTTAGCAACAGTAGTTGTAAATATGGTACTTCACAACTATTGGAAAGGGCGAACACAAGTTACCCACCTAAGATTAAACTCCCATATGGGTATTACTGGTTATGTGGCTCCTGGGCAACGAAGTTCGTGCCCTATAATCATCCCGCCCCGTGCTATCTAGGTTTTGTTCTACCCGCTTTTCAGGTGAAACTTACTCTACCTGAAGGCCGGTTAAGGAACAAAAGAGGTTTAACTGTCAAAACAAGTACAAGCGAAGCATTCGCAGGTACCTTATTCCCTTTTTACGGCATCCTTGATTTATATTCCAAACTGGGATTACTGGTGGACGAGCTAGATATTGCTTTCAACGCCACCAATGACGCTATAACTAGACTCACTAATGAGCAAGAACAGATAAGAACGGTAGTTTTGCAAAATCGCATGGCACTAGATTATCTGTTGGCAGCACAAGGAGGGGTTTGTAAGTTAGTAGGTAAAGAATGTTGTGTTTATATTGATGACCAATCAAAAAGTATACATCATGACATGGACACTCTAGCAGAAATTCAATCTAGAATGCGAGAGGAACCAAAAGGGTTCGATTGGACATTTGGTCTTGGAAATTGGTTAGGTGCATTGGGAATGAAAATTCTTTATGGAATCATTGCAATCGCAAGTTTATTACTTTGTGTGTATATGTTAATCCAAATGACTAGATGTGTAATCCGTTCTATTTTTGCCAAAAAGGCTGCTTCTGCTTCTACCATTATGTATATGTCTCCCACAATGAGAGCGAGAGATACCAATAGTCTTGGTAGTCGCCAACCACTCATATGTTCATCTCTGATTATCAAACGAGATACCTAAAAGAGATAGGTTTCTGCATTCCCATGGTCTCTTGGAGGTTTCTCCCTTGGAGTTTTTCCTCTCCTGAGTGGTGTGCAGAAGAATAAATGGGCCTGGTCAATTGGATTGTTCTTCCAGAACAAAAGGAGGGAATTTAAGGTTAAAAACTGTATCTGTCAGCTATGTTCTTTTCAGGGCCTGAATAGGTTAAAACAGCCAAGCTTTATTTTAGCAAAAAGACTAGATGGTAAAAGTATTTCAGCTTTGGAACAGCTGTCCCAGGATATCTATTACATAAGAAACAAGATTATAAGAAACAAGACCGCTAGTCTTGTTTCTGACCCCATTAGTAGTTATTGACCTTTGATCCCTATTTCTACTAATGTAGGCCAGATGGTATATGTCATTTTAGATGTATGATCTATACATTGGAACTGAATTTGTAACAGATGTATGAAATTGACACACGATGTATTGTCCTTGCCTTTTGTATAAATATTCCTCTCTTGGCATATTAAAACCAGAAGTGATAATTCAGCCGCCTTGTGTGCATTGAATCTTTGCTTCTCCGAGCTCGACCATCATATCTGAGACAAAAGAATATAGCAGCTGCGTGATGAAAACTCTCTGAGTGGAGAAAGGAAAAGGTTTCCTGCCCTAGGTCCAGATTTGACCTATCAGAGAGAAAGAAAGAGCGCAAAGAGAGAAAAAAAGAGCGCAAAGAGAGAAAAAAAGAGCGCAGAGAGAAAGAAAGAAAGAGCGCAGAGAGAAAGAAAGAGCGCAGAGAGAGAGAGCGCAGAGAGAGAAAGAGAAAGAAAGAGCGCAGAGAGAGAGAGAAAGAGCGCAGAGAGAGAGAAAGAGAAAGAAAGAGCACAGAGAGAGAAAGAAAGAGCGCAGAGAGAGAAAGAAAGAGCGCAGAGAGAGAGAAAGAGCGCAGAGAGAGAAAGAGCGCAGAGAGAGAGAAAGAGCACAGAGAGAGAGAAAGAGCACAGAGAGAGAGAAAGAAAGAGCGCAGAGAGAGAAAGAGCGCAGAGAGAGAAAGAAAGAGCGCAGAGAGAGAGAAAGAAAGAGCGCAGAGAGAGAGCGCAGAGAGAGAGAGAAAGAGCGCAGAGAGAGAAATAAAGAGCGCAGAGAGAGAAATAAAGAGCGCAGAGAGAGAAATAAAGAGCGCAGAGAGAGAGAGCGCAGAGAGAGAAAGAGAAAGAAAGAGCGCAGAGAGAGAGAGAGAGAAAGAGCGCCGAGAGAGAGAAAGAGCGCAGAGAGAGAGAAAGAGAAAGAAAGAGCGCAGAGAGAGAAAGAAAGAGCGCAGAGAGAGAAATAAAGAGCGCAGAGAGAGAAATAAAGAGCGCAGAGAGAGAAATAAAGAGCGCAGAGAGAGAAATAAAGAGCGCAGAGAGAGAAATAAAGAGCGCAGAGAGAGAAATAAAGAGCGCAGAGAGAGAAATAAAGAGCGCAGAGAGAGAAATAAAGAGCGCAGAGAAAGAAATAAAGAGCGCAGAGAAAGAAAGAGCGCAGAGAGAGAGAAAGAAAGAGCGCAGAGAGAGAAAGAAAGAGCGCAAAGAGAGAAAAAAAGAGCGCAGAAAGAGAGAAAAAAAGAGCGCAGAGAGAAAGAAAGAAAGAGCGCAGAGAGAAAGAATGAGCGCAGAGAGAGAGCGCAGAGAGAGAAAGAGAAAGAAAGAGCGCAGAGAGAGAGAGAGAGAAAGAGCGCCGAGAGAGAGAAAGAGAGCAGAGAGAGAGAAAGAGAAAGAAAGAGCGCAGAGAGAGAGAAAGAGCGCAGAGAGAGAGAAAGAGCGCAGAGAAAGAAAGAGAAAGAAAGAGCGCAGAGAGAGAAAGAGCGCAGAGAGAGAAAGAGCGCAGAGAGAGAGAGAGCGCAGAGAGAGAAAGAGCGCAGAGAAAGAAAGAGAAAGAAAGAGCGCAGAGAGAGAAAGAGAGAGCGCAGAGAGAGAAAGAAAGAGCGCAAAGAGAGAAAAAAAGAGCGCAGAAAGAAAGAAAGAGCGCAGAGAGAAAGAAAGAAAGAACGCAGAGAGAGAGAAAGAGCGCAGAGAGAGAAAGAGAAAGAAAGAGCGCAGAGAGAGAGAGAGAAAGAGCGCAGAGAGAGAGAGAAAGAGCGCAGAGAGAGAGAAAGAGCGCAGAGAAAGAAAGAGAAAGAAAGAGCGCAGAGAGAGAAAGAGCGCAGAGAGAGAAAGAGCGCAGAGAGAGAAAGAGCGCAGAGAGAGAGCGCAGAGAGAGAAAGAGCGCAGAGAGAAAGAAAGAGCGCAGAGAGAGAGAGAGAAAGAGCGCAGAGAGAGAGAAAGAGCGCAGAGAGAGAGAAAGAGCGCAGAGAGAGAGAAAGAGCGCAGAGAGAGAGAAAGAGCGCAGAGAGAGAGAAAGAGCGCAGAGAGAGAGAAAGAGCGCAGAGAGAGAGAAAGAGCGCAGAGAGAGAGAAAGAAAGAGCGCAGAGAGAGAAAGAAAGAGCGCAGAGAGAGAAAGAAAGAGCGCAGAGAGAGATAGAAAGAGCGCAGAGAGAGAAAGAAAGAGCGCAGAGAGTGAGAGAGAAAGAGCACAGAGAGAAAGAAAGAGCGCAGAGAGAGAGAGAAAGAACGAGCGCAGAGAGAGAGAGAAAGAAAGAGCGCAGAGAGAGAGAGAAAGAAAGAGCGCAGAGAGAGAAAGAAATAGCGCAGAGAGAGAGAAAGAGTGCAGAGAGAGAGAGAGGAAGAAAGAGCGCAGAGAGAGAGAAAGAAAGAGCGCAGAGAGAAAGAAAGAGCACATAGAGAGAGAAAGAGCGCAGAGAGAGAGAAAGAAAGAGCGCAGAGAGAGAGAGAAAGAGCGCAGAGAGAGAGAGATAGAGCGCAGAGAGAGAAATAAAGAGCGCAGAGAGAGAAATAAAGAGCTCAGAGAGAGAAAGAGCGCAGAGAGAGAAAGAAAGAGCGCAGAGAGAGAAAGAAAGAGCGCAGAGAGAGAAAGAAAGAGAGCAGAGAGAGAGAGAAAGAGAGCAGAGAGAGAAAGAAAGAGAGCAGAGAGAGAAGAAAGAGCGCAGAGAGAAAGAAAGAAAGAGCGCAGAGAGAAAGAAAGAGCGCAGAGAGAGAGAGAGAGCGCAGAGAGAGAAAGAGAAAGAAAGAGCGCAGAGAGAGAGAGCGCAGAGAGAGAAAGAAAGAGCGCAGAGAGAGAGAAAGAAAGAGCGCAGAGAGAGAGCGCAGAGAGAGAAAAAAAGAGCGCAGAGAGAGAAATAAAGAGCGCAGAGAAAGAAAGAGCGCAGAGAGAGAGAGAAAGAAAGAGTGCAGAGAGAGAAAGAAAGAGCGCAGAGAGAGAAAGAAAGAGCGCAAAGAGAGAAAAAAAGAGCGCAAAGAGAGAAAAAAAGAGCGCAGAGAGAAAGAAAGAAAGAGCGCAGAGAGAAAGAAAGAGCGCAGAGAGAGAGAGAGAGAGCGCAGAGAGAGAAAGAGAAAGAAAGAGCACAGAGAGAGAGAGAGAGAGAAAGAGCGCCGAGAGAGAGCGCAGAGAGAGAGAGAAAGAGAAAGAAAGAGCGTAGAGAGAGAAAGTGCGCAGAGAGAGAAAGAGCGCAGAGAGAAAGAAAGAGCGCAGAGAGAGAGAGAGAAAGAGCGCAAAGAGAGAAAAAAAGAGCGCAGAAAGAAAGAAACAGCGCAGAGAGAAAGAAAGAAAGAGCGCAGAGAGAAAGAAAGAAAGAGCGCAGAGAGAGAGAAAGAGCGCAGAGAGAGAGAGAAAGAAAAAGCGCAGAGAAAGAAAGAGCGCAGAGAGAGGAAGAAAGAGCGCAGAGAGAGAGAGAAAGAAAGAGCGCAGAGAGAGAGAGAAAGAAAGAGCGCAGAGAGAGAGAAAGAGCGCAGAGAGATAGAAAGAAAGAGCACAGAGAGAGAAAGAAAGAGAGCAGAGAGAGAAAGAAAGAGCGCAAAGAGAGAAAAAAAGAGCTCAGAGAGAAAGAAAGAAAGAGCGCAGAGAGAAAGAAAGAGCGCAGAGAGAGAGAGCGCAGAGAGAGAAAGAGAAAGAAAGAGCGCAGAGAGAGAAAGAGAAAGAAAGAGCGCAGAGAGAGAGAGAGAAAGAGCGCAGAGAGAGAGAGAAAGAGCGCAGAGAGAGAGAAAGAGAAAGAAAGAGCGCAGAGAGAGAAAGAAAGAGCGCAGAGAGAGAAAGAAAGAGCGCAGAGAGAGAGAAAGAGCGCAGAGAGAGAGAAAGAGCGCAGAGAGAGAGAAAGAGCGCAGAGAGAGAGAAAGAGCGCAGAGAGAGAGAGAGAGCGCAGAGAGAGAGAAAGAGCACAGAGAGAGAGAAAGAAAGAGCGCAGAGAGAGAAAGAGCGCAGAGAGAGAAAGAAAGAGCGCAGAGAGAAAGAAAGAGCGCAGAGAGAGAGCGCAGAGAGAGAGAGAAAGAGCGCAGAGAGAAAGAAAGAAAGAGCGCAGAGAGAAAGAAAGAGCGCAGAGAGAGAGAGAGAGCGCAGAGAGAGAAAGAGAAAGAAAGAGCGCAGAGAGAGAGAGAGCGCAGAGAGAGAAAGAAAGAGCGCAGAGAGAGAGAAAGAAAGAGCGCAGAGAGAGAGCGCAGAGAGAGAAAAAAAGAGCGCAGAGAGAGAAATAAAGAGCGCAGAGAAAGAAAGAGCGCAGAGAGAGAGAGAAAGAAAGAGCGCAGAGAGAGAAAGAAAGAGCGCAGAGAGAGAAAGAAAGAGCGCAAAGAGAGAAAAAAAGAGCGCAAAGAGAGAAAAAAAGAGCGCAGAGAGAAAGAAAGAAAGAGCGCAGAGAGAAAGAAAGAGCGCAGAGAGAGAGAGAGAGCGCAGAGAGAGAAAGAGAAAGAAAGAGCACAGAGAGAGAGAGAGAGAGAGAAAGAGCGCCGAGAGAGAGCGCAGAGAGAGAGAGAAAGAGAAAGAAAGAGCGCAGAGAGAGAAAGTGCGCAGAGAGAGAAAGTGCGCAGAGAGAGAAAGAGCGCAGAGAGAAAGAAAGAGCGCAGAGAGAGAGAGAGAAAGAGCGCAAAGAGAGAAAAAAAGAGCGCAGAAAGAAAGAAACAGCGCAGAGAGAAAGAGCGCAGAGAGAAAGAAAGAAAGAGCGCAGAGAGAGAGAAAGAGCGCAGAGAGAGAGAGAAAGAAAAAGCGCAGAGAAAGAAAGAGCGCAGAGAGAGGAAAAAAGAGCGCAGAGAGAGAGAGAAAGAAAGAGCGCAGAGAGAGAGAGAAAGAAAGAGCGCAGAGAGAGAGAAAGAGCGCAGAGAGAGAGAAAGAAAGAGCACAGAGAGAGAAAGAAAGAGAGCAGAGAGAGAAAGAAAGAGCGCAAAGAGAGAAAAAAAGAGCGCAGAGAGAAAGAAAGAAAGAGCTCAGAGAGAAAGAAAGAGCGCAGAGAGAGAGAGCGCAGAGAGAGAAAGAGAAAGAAAGAGCGCAGAGAGAGAAAGAGAAAGAAAGAGCGCAGAGAGAGAGAGAGAAAGAGCGCAGAGAGAGAGAGAAAGAGCGCAGAGAGAGAGAAAGAGAAAGAAAGAGCGCAGAGAGAGAAAGAAAGAGCGCAGAGAGAGAAAGAAAAGCGCAGAGAGAGAGAAAGAGCGCAGAGAGAGAGAAAGAGCGCAGAGAGAGAGAAAGAGCGCAGAGAGAGAGAAAGAGCACAGAGAGAGAGAAAGAGCACACAGAGAGAGAAAGAAAGAGCGCAGAGAGAGAAAGAAAGAGCACAGAGAGAGAGAAAGAGCGCAGAGAGAGAGAGAGAGCGCAGAGAGAGAGAAAGAGCACAGAGAGAGAGAAAGAAAGAGCGCAGAGAGAGAAAGAGCGCAGAGAGAGAAAGAAAGAGCGCAGAGAGAAAGAAAGAGCGCAGAGAGAGAGCGCAGAGAGAGAGAGAAAGAGCGCAGAGAGAGAAATAAAGAGCGCAGAGAGAGAAATAAAGAGCGCAGAGAGAGAAATAAAGAGCGCAGAGAGAGAGAGCGCAGAGAGAGAAAGAGAAAGAAAGAGCGCAGAGAGAGAGAGAGAGAAAGAGCGCAGAGAGAGAGAAAGAGCGCAGAGAGAGAGAAAGAGAAAGAAAGAGCGCAGAGAGAGAGAAAGAGCGCAGAGAGAGAAATAAAGAGCGCAGAGAAAGAAAGAGCGCAGAGAAAGAAAGAGCGCAGAGAGAGAGAAAGAAAGAGCGCAGAGAGAGAAAGAAAGAGAGCAGAGAGAGAAAGAAAGAGCGCAAAGAGAGAGAAAGAGCGCAGAGAGAGAGAAAGAGCGCAGAGAGAGAGAAAGAGCACAGAGAGAGAGAAAGAGCACAGAGAGAGAGAAAGAAAGAGCGCAGAGAGAGAAAGAGCGCAGAGAGAGAAAGAAAGAGCGCAGAGAGAGAGAAAGAAAGAGCGCAGAGAGAGAGCGCAGAGAGAGAGAGAAAGAGCGCAGAGAGAGAAATAAAGAGCGCAGAGAGAGAAATAAAGAGCGCAGAGAGAGAAATAAAGAGCGCAGAGAGAGAGCGCAGAGAGAGAAAGAGAAAGAAAGAGCGCAGAGAGAGAGAGAGAAAGAGCGCCGAGAGAGAGAAAGAGCGCAGAGAGAGAGAAAGAGAAAGAAAGAGCGCAGAGAGAGAAATAAAGAGCGCAGAGAGAGAAATAAAGAGCGCAGAGAGAGAAATAAAGAGCGCAGAGAGAGAAATAAATAGCGCAGAGAGAGAAATAAAGAGCGCAGAGAGAGAAATAAAGAGCGCAGAGAGAGAAATAAAGAGCGCAGAGAGAGAAATAAAGAGCGCAGAGAGAGAAATAAAGAGCGCAGAGAGAGAAATAAAGAGCGCAGAGAAAGAAATAAAGAGCGCAGAGAAAGAAAGAGCGCAGAGAGAGAGAAAGATAGAGCGCAGAGAGAAAGAATGAGCGCAGAGAGAGAGCGCAGAGAGAGAAAGAGAAAGAAAGAGCGCAGAGAGAGAGAGAGAGAAAGAGCGCCGAGAGAGAGAAAGAGAGCAGAGAGAGAGAAAGAGAAAGAAAGAGCGCAGAGAGAGAGAAAGAGTGCAGAGAGAGAGAAAGAGCGCAGAGAAAGAAAGAGAAAGAAAGAGCGCAGAGAGAGAAAGAGCGCAGAGAGAGAAAGAGCGCAGAGAGAGAGAGAGCGCAGAGAGAGAAAGAGCGCAGAGAAAGAAAGAGAAAGAAAGAGCGCAGAGAGAGAAAGAGAGAGCGCAGAGAGAGAAAGAAAGAGCGCAAAGAGAGAAAAAAAGAGCGCAGAAAGAAAGAAAGAGCGCAGAGAGAGAGAAAGAGCGCAGAGAGAGAAAGAGAAAGAAAGAGCGCAGAGAGAGAGGGAGAAAGAGCGCAGAGAGAGAGAGAAAGAGCGCAGAGAGAGAGAAAGAGCGCAGAGAAAGAAAGAGAAAGAAAGAGCGCAGAGAGAGAAAGAGCGCAGAGAGAGAAAGAGCGCAGAGAGAGAAAGAGCGCAGAGAGAGAGCGCAGAGAGAGAAAGAGCGCAGAGAGAAAGAAAGAGCGCAGAGAGACAGAGAGAAAGAGCGCAGAGAGAGAGAAAGAGCGCAGAGAGAGAGAAAGAGCGCAGAGAGAGAGAAAGAGCGCAGAGAGAGAGAAAGAGCGCAGAGAGAGAGAAAGAGCGCAGAGAGAGAGAAAGAAAGAGCGCAGAGAGAGAAAGAAAGAGCGCAGAGAGAGAAAGAAAGAGCGCAGAGAGAGAAAGAAAGAGCGCAGAGAGTGAGAGAGAAAGAGCACAGAGAGAAAGAAAGAGCGCAGAGAGAGAGAGAGAAAGAACGAGCGCAGAGAGAGAGAGAAAGAAAGAGCGCAGAGAGAGAGAGAAAGAAAGAGCGCAGAGAGAGAAAGAAATAGCGCAGAGAGAGAGAAAGAGTGCAGAGAGAGAGAGAGGAAGAAAGAGAGCAGAGAGAGAGAAAGAAAGAGCGCAGAGAGAAAGAAAGAGCACATAGAGAGAGAAAGAGCGCAGAGAGAGAGAAAGAAAGAGCGCAGAGAGAGAGAGAAAGAGCGCAGAGAGAGAGAGATAGAGCGCAGAGAGAGAAATAAAGAGCGCAGAGAGAGAGAGAAAGAGAGCAGAGAGAGAAAGAAAGAGAGCAGAGAGAGAAGAAAGAGCGCAGAGAGAAAGAAAGAAAGAGCGCAGAGAGAAAGAAAGAGCGCAGAGAGAGAGAGAGAGCGCAGAGAGAGAAAGAGAAAGAAAGAGCGCAGAGAGAGAGAGAGCGCAGAGAGAGAAAGAAATAGCGCAGAGAGAGAGAAAGAAAGAGCGCAGAGAGAGAGCGCAGAGAGAGAAAAAAAGAGCGCAGAGAGAGAAATAAAGAGCGCAGAGAGAGAGAGAAAGAAAGAGCGCAGAGAGAGAAAGAAAGAGCGCAGAGAGAGAAAGAAAGAGCGCAAAGAGAGAAAAAAAGAGCGCAAAGAGAGAAAAAAAGAGCGCAGAGAGAAAGAAAGAAAGAGCGCAGAGAGAAAGAAAGAGCGCAGAGAGAGAGAGAGAGAGCGCAGAGTGAGAAAGAGAAAGAAAGAGCACAGAGAGAGAGAGAGAGAAAGAGCGCCGAGAGAGAGAGAGCGCAGAGAGAGAGAGAAAGAGAAAGAAAGAGCGCAGAGAGAGAAAGTGCGCAGAGAGAGAAAGTGCGCAGAGAGAGAAAGAGCGCAGAGAGAAAGAAAGAGCGCAGAAAGAGAGAGAGAAAGAGCGCAAAGAGAGAAAAAAAGAGCGCAGAAAGAAAGAAACAGCGCAGAGAGAAAGAAAGAAAGAGCGCTAGAGAGAAAGAAAGAAAGAGCGCAGAGAGAGAGAAAGAGCGCAGAGAGAGAGAGAAAGAAAAAGCGCAGAGAAAGAAAGAGCGCAGAGAGAGGAAGAAAGAGCGCAGAGAGAGAGAGAAAGAAAGAGCGCAGAGAGAGAGAGAAAGAAAGAGCGCAGAGAGAGAGAAAGAGCGCAGAGAGAGAGAAAGAAAGAGCACAGAGAGAGAAAGAAAGAGAGCAGAGAGAGAAAGAAAGAGCGCAAAGAGAGAAAAAAAGAGCGCAGAGAGAAAGAAAGAAAGAGCGCAGAGAGAAAGAAAGAGCGCAGAGAGAGAGAGCGCAGAGAGAGAAAGAGAAAGAAAGAGCGCAGAGAGAGAAAGAGAAAGAAAGAGCGCAGAGAGAGAGAGAGAAAGAGCGCAGAGAGAGAGAGAAAGAGCGCAGAGAGAGAGAAAGAGAAAGAAAGAGCGCAGAGAGAGAAAGAAAGAGCGCAGAGAGAGAAAGAAAGAGCGCAGAGAGAGAGAAAGAGCGCAGAGAGAGAGAAAGAGCGCAGAGAGAGAGAAAGAGCGCAGAGAGAGAGAAAGAGCGCAGAGAGAGAGAAAGAGCACAGAGAGAGAGAAAGAGCACAGAGAGAGAGAAAGAAAGAGCGCAGAGAGAGAAAGAGCGCAGAGAGAGAAAGAAAGAGCGCAGAGAGAGAGAAAGAAAGAGCGCAGAGAGAGAGAAAGAAAGAGCGCAGAGAGAGAGAGGGAAAGAGCGCAGAGAGAGAGAAAGAGCGCAGAGAGAGAGAAAGAGCGCAGAGAGAGAGAAAGAGCGCAGAGAGAGAGAAAGAGCGCAGAGAGAGAGAAAGAGCGCAGAGAGAGAGAAAGAGCGCAGAGAGAGAGAAAGAAAGAGCGCAGAGAGAGAAAGAAAGAGCGCAGAGAGAGAAAGAAAGAGCGCAGAGAGAGAAAGAAAGAGCGCAGAGAGTGAGAGAGAAAGAGCACAGAGAGAAAGAAAGAGCGCAGAGAGAGAGAGAAAGAACGAGCGCAGAGAGAGAGAAAGAAAGAGCGCAGAGAGAGAGAGAAAGAAAGAGCGCAGAGAGAGAAAGAAATAGCGCAGAGAGAGAGAAAGAGTGCAGAGAGAGAGAGAGAGGAAGAAAGAGCGCAGAGAGAGAGAAAGAAAGAGCGCAGAGAGAAAGAAAGAGCACATAGAGAGAGAAAGAGCGCAGAGAGAGAGAAAGAAAGAGCGCAGAGAGAGAGAGAAAGAGCGCAGAGAGAGAGAGATAGAGCGCAGAGAAAGAAATAAAGAGCGCAGAGAGAGAAATAAAGAGCTCAGAGAGAGAAAGAGCGCAGAGAGAGAAAGAAAGAGCGCAGAGAGAGAAAGAAAGAGCGCAGAGAGAGAAAGAAAGAGAGCAGAGAGTGAAAGAAAGAGAGCAGAGAGAGAAAGAAAGAGAGCAGAGAGAGAAGAAAGAGCGCAGAGAGAGAGAGAGAGCGCAGAGAAAGAAAGAGAAAGAAAGAGCGCAGAGAGAGAGAGAGAAAGAGCGCAGAGAGAGAGATAAAGAGCGCAGAGAGAGAGAATGAGAAAGAAAGAGCACAGAGAGAGAAAGAAAGAGCGCAGAGAGAGAGAAAGAGCACAGAGAGAGAGAAAGAGCACAGAGAGAGAGAAAGAAAGAGCGCAGAGAGAGAAAGAGCGCAGAGAGAGAAAGAAAGAGCGCAGAGAGAGAGAAAGAAAGAGCGCAGAGAGAGAGCGCAGAGAGAGAAATAAAGAGCGCAGAGAGAGAAATAAAGAGCGCAGAGAAAGAAAGAGCGCAGAGAGAGAGAGAAAGAAAGAGCGCAGAGAGAGAAAGAAAGAGCGCAGAGAGAGAAAGAAAGAGCACAAAGAGAGAAAAAAAGAGCGCAGAGAGAAAGAAAGAAAGAGCGCAGAGAGAAAGAAAGAGCGCAGAGAGAGAGAGAGAGAGCGCAGAGAGAGAAAGAGAAAGAAAGAGCACAGAGAGAGAGAGAGAGAGAGAAAGAGCGCCGAGAGAGAGAGAGCGCAGAGAGAGAGAGAAAGAGAAAGAAAGAGCGCAGAGAGAGAAAGTGCGCAGAGAGAGAAAGTGCGCAGAGAGAGATAGAGCGCAGAGAGAAAGAAAGAGTGCAGAGAGAGAGAGAGAAAGAGCGCAAAGAGAGAAAAAAAGAGTGCAGAAAGAAAGAAAGAGCGCAGAGAGAAAGAAAGAAAGAGCGCAGAGAGAAAGAAAGAAAGAGCGCAGAGAGAGAGAAAGAGCGCAGAGAGAGAGAGAAAGAAAAAGCGCAGAGAAAGAAAGAGCGCAGAGAGAGGAAGAAAGAGCGCAGAGAGAGAAAGAGCGCAGAGAGAGAGAAAGAAAGAGCACAGAGAGAGAAAGAAAGAGAGCAGAGAGAGAAAGAAAGAGCGCAAAGAGAGAAAAAAAGAGCGCAGAGAGAAAGAAAGAAAGAGCGCAGAGAGAAAGATAGAGCGCAGAGAGAGAGCGCAGAGAGAGAAAGAGAAAGAAAGAGCGCAGAGAGAGAAAGAGAAAGAAAGAGCGCAGAGAGAGAGAGAGAAAGAGCGCAGAGAGAGAGAGAAAGAGCGCAGAGAGAGAGAAAGAGAAAGAAAGAGCGCAGAGAGAGAAAGAAAGAGCGCAGAGAGAGAAAGAGCACAGAGAGAGAGAAAGAGCGCAGAGAGAGAGAAAGAGCACAGAGAGAGAGAAAGAGCACAGAGAGAGAGAAAGAAAGAGCGCAGAGAGAGAAAGAGCGCAGAGAGAGAAAGAAAGAGCGCAGAGAGAGAGAGAGAAAGAGCGCAGAGAGAGAGCGCATAGAGAGAGAGAAAGAGCGCAGAGAGAGAAATAAAGAGCGCAGAGAGAGAAATAGAGAGGGCAGAGAGAGAAATAAAGAGCGCAGAGAAAGAAAGAGCGCAGAGAGAGAGAAAGAAAGAGTGCAGAGAGAGAAAGAAAGAGCGCAAAGAGAGAAAAAAAGAGCACAAAGAGAGAAAAAAAGAGCGCAGAGAGAAAGAAAGAAAGAGCGCAGAGAGAAAGAAAGAGCGCAGAGAGAGAGAGCGCAGAGAGAGAAAGAGAAAGAAAGAGCGCAGAGAGAGAGAGAGAAAGAGCGCCGAGAGAGAGAAAGAGCGCAGAGAGAGAGAAAGAGAAAGAAAGAGCGCAGAGAGAGAGAGAGAAAGAGCGCAGAGAGAGAGAAAGAGCGCAGAGAAAGAAAGAGAAAGAAAGAGCGCAGAGAGAGAAAGAGCGCAGAGAGAGAAAGAGCGCAGGGAGAGAGAGAGCGCAGAGAGAGAAAGAGCGCAGAGAAAGAAAGAGAAAGAAAGAGCGCAGAGAGAGAAAGAGAGAGCGCAGAGAGAGAAAGAGCGCAGAGATAGAAAGAAAGAAAGAGCGCAGAGAGAGAAAGAAAGAGCGCAGAGAGAGAGAAAGAGCGCAGAGAGAGAAAGAGAAAGTAAGAGCGCAGAGAGAGAGAGAGAAAGAGCGCAGAGAGAGAGAGAAAGAGATGCAGAGAGAGAGAAAGAGCGCAGAGAGAGAGAAAGAGCGCAGAGAAAGAAAGAGAAAGAAAGAGTGCAGAGAGAGAAAGAGCGCAGAGAGAGAAAGAGCGCAGAGAAAGAGCGTAGAGAGAGAGCGCAGAGAGAGAAAGAGCGCAGAGAGAGAGAAAGAGCGCAGAGAGAGAGAAAGAGAGCAAAGAGAGAGAAAGAGCGCAGAGAGAGAGAAAGAGCGCAGAGAGAGAGAAAGAGCGCAGAGAGAGAGAAAGAGCGCAGAGAGAGATAAAGAAAGAGCACAGAGAGAGAAAGAAAGAGAGCAGAGAGAGAAAGAAAGAGCGCAAAGAGAGAAAAAAAGAGCGCAGAGAGAAAGAAAGAAAGAGCGCAGAGAGAAAGAAAGAGCGCAGAGAGAGAGAGCGCAGAGAGAGAAAGAGAAAGAAAGAGCGCAGAGAGAGAAAGAGAAAGAAAGAGCGCAGAGAGAAAGAAAGAGCGCAGAGAGAGAAAGAGAAAGAAAGTGCGCAGAGAGAGAGAGAGAGAAAGAGCGCCGAGAGAGAGAAAGAGCGCAGAGAGAGAAAGAAATAGCGCAGAGAGAGAGAAAGAGCGCAGAGAGAGAGAAAGAGCGCAGAGAGAGAGAGGAAGAAAGAGCGCAGAGAGAGAGAAAGAAAGAGCGCAGAGAGAAAGAAAGAGCACATAGAGAGAGAAAGAGCGCAGAGAGAGAGAAAAAGCACAGAGAGAGAAATAAAGAGCGCAGAGAGAGAAAGAAAGAGCGCAGAGAAAGAAAGAGCGCAAAGAGAGAAAGAAAGAGTGCAGAGAGAAAGAAAGAGTGCAGAGAGAAAGAAAGAGCGCAGAGAGAGAGAGCGCAGAGAGAGAAAGAGAAAGAACGAGCGCAGAGAGAGAAAGAGAAAGAAAGAGCGCAGAGAGAGAGAGAGAAAGAGCGCAGAGAGAGAGAGAAAGAGCGCAGAGAGAGAGAAAGAGAAAGAAAGAGCGCAGAGAGAGAAAGAAAGAGCGCAGAGAGAGAAAGAAAGAGCGCAGAGAGAGAGAAAGAGCGCAGAGAGAGAGAAAGAGCACAGAGAGAGAGAAAGAGCACAGAGAGAGAGAAAGAAAGAGCGCAGAGAGAGAAAGAGCGCAGAGAGAGAGAAAGAGCGCAGAGAGAGAGAAAAAAAGAGCGCAGAGAGAGAGAAAGAAAAAACGCAGAGAGAGAAAGAAAGAGCGCAGAGAGAGAAAGAGCGCAGAGAAAGAGAAAGAGCGCAGAGAGAGAGAAAGAGCGCAGAGAGAGAGAAAAAAAGAGCGCAGAGAGAGAGAAAGAAAAAGCGCAGAGAGAGAGAAAGAAAGAGCGCAGAGAGAGAAAGAAAGAGCGCAGAGAGAGAAAGAAAGAGCGCAGAGAGAGAAAGAAAGAGCGCAGAGAGAGAAAGAAAGAGCGCAGAGAGTGAGAGAGAAAGAGCGCAGAGAGAAAGAAAGAGCGCAGAGAGAGAGAGAAAGAAAGAGCGCAGAGAGAGAGAGAAAGAAAGAGCGCAGAGAGAGAAAGAAATAGCGCAGAGAGAGAGAAAGAGCGCAGAGAGAGAGAAAGAGCGCAGAGAGAGAGAGGAAGAAAGAGCGCAGAGAGAGAGAAAGAAAGAGCACAGAGAGAAAGAAAGAGCATATAGAGAGAGAAAGAGCGCAGAGAGAGAGAAAAAGCGCAGAGAGAGAAATAAAGAGCGCAGAGAAAGAAAGAGCGCAGAGAGAGAGAAAGAAAGAGCGCAGAGAGAGAAAGAAAGAGAGCAGAGAGAGAAAGAAAGAGCGCAAAGAGAGATAAAAAGAGACCAAAGAGAGAAAAAAAGAGCGCAGAGAGAAAGAAAGAAAGAGCGCAGAGAGAAAGAAAGAGCGCAGAGAGAGAGAGCGCAGAGAGAGAAAGAGAAAGAAAGAGCGCAGAGAGAGAGAGAAAGAGCGCAGAGAGAGAGAAAGAGAAAGAAAGAGCACAGAGAGAGAGAGAAAGAGCGCAGAGAGAGAAAGAAAGAGCACAGAGAGAGAGAAAGAGCGCAGAGAGAGAGAGAGAGCGCAGAGAGAGAGAAAGAGCACAGAGAGAGAGAAAGAAAGAGCGCAGAGAGAGAAAGAGCGCAGAGAGAGAAAGAAAGAGCGCAGAGAGAAAGAAAGAGCGCAGAGAGAGAGCGCAGAGAGAGAGAAAGAGCACAGAGAGAGAGAAAGAAAGAGCGCAGAGAGAGAAAGAGCGCAGTGAGAGAAATAAAGAGCGCAGAGAGAGAAATAAAGAGCGCAGAGAGAGAAATAAAGAGCGCAGAGAGAGAAATAAAGAGCGCAGAGAAAGAAAGAGCGCAGAGAGAGAGAAAGAAAGAGCGCAGAGAGAGAAAGAAAGAGCGCAAAGAGAGAAAAAAAGAGCGCAAAGAGAGAAAAAAAAGAGCGCAGAGAGAAAGAAAGAGCGCAGAGAGAAAGAAAGAGCGCAGAGAGAGAAAGAGAAAGAAAGTGCGCAGAGAGAGAGAGAGAGAAAGAGCGCCGAGAGAGAGAAAGAGCGCAGAGAGAGAAAGAAATAGCGCAGAGAGAGAGAAAGAGCGCAGAGAGAGAGAAAGAGCGCAGAGAGAGAGAGGAAGAAAGAGCGCAGAGAGAGAGAAAGAAAGAGCGCAGAGAGAAAGAAAGAGCACATAGAGAGAGAAAGAGCGCAGAGAGAGAGAAAAAGCACAGAGAGAGAAATAAAGAGCGCAGAGAGAGAAAGAAAGAGCGCAGAGAAAGAAAGAGCGCAAAGAGAGAAAGAAAGAGTGCAGAGAGAAAGAAAGAGTGCAGAGAGAAAGAAAGAGCGCAGAGAGAGAGAGCGCAGAGAGAGAAAGAGAAAGAAAGAGCGCAGAGAGAGAAAGAGAAAGAAAGAGCGCAGAGAGAGAAAGAGCGCAGAGAGAGAGAGAGCGCAGAGAGAGAGCGCAGAGAGAGAGCGCAGAGAGAAAGAAAGAGCGCAGAGAGAGAGAAAGAGCGCAGAGAGAAAGAGCGCAGAGAGAGAGAAAGAGCGCAGAGAGAGAGAAAGAGCGCAGAGAGAGAGAAAGAGCGCAGAGAGAGAGAAAGAGCGCCGAGAGAGAGAGAGAGAGCGCAGAGAGAGAGAAAGAAAGAGCGCAGAGAGAGAAAGTGCGCAGAGAGAGAAAGTGCGCAGAGAGAGAAAGAGTGCAGAGAGAAAGAAAGAGCGCAGAGAGAGAGAGAGAGAAAGAGCGCAAAGAGAGAAAAAAAGAGCGCAGAAAGAAAGAAACAGCGCAGAGAGAAAGAAAGAAAGAGCACATAGAGAGAGAAAGAGCGCAGAGAGAGAGAAAAAGCACAGAGAGAGAAATAAAGAGCGCAGAGAGAGAAAGAAAGAGCGCAGAGAAAGAAAGAGCGCAAAGAGAGAAAGAAAGAGTGCAGAGAGAAAGAAAGAGTGCAGAGAGAAAGAAAGAGCGCAGAGAGAGAGAGCGCAGAGAGAGAAAGAGAAAGAAAGAGCGCAGAGAGAGAAAGAGAAAGAAAGAGCGCAGAGAGAGAGAGAGAAAGAGCGCAGAGAGAGAGAGAAAGAGCGCAGAGAGAGAGAAAGAGCGCAGAGAAAGAAAGAGAAAGAAAGAGCGCAGAGAGAGAAAGAGCGCAGAGAGAGAAAGAGCGCAGAGAGAGAAAGAGCGCAGAGAGAGAAAGAGCGCAGAGAGAGAGAGAGCGCAGAGAGAGAGCGCAGAGAGAGAGCGCAGAGAGAAAGAAAGATCGTAGAGAGAGAGAAAGAGCGCAGAGAGAAAGAGCGCAGAGAGAGAGAAAGAGCGCAGAGAGAGAGAAAGAGCGCAGAGAGAGAGAAAGAGCGCAGAGAGAAAGAAAGAGCGCAGAGAGAGAGAGAGAGAAAGAGCGCAAAGAGAGAAAAAAAGAGCGCAGAAAGAAAGAAACAGCGCAGAGAGAAAGAAAGAAAGAGCGCAGAGAGAGAGAAAGAGCGCAGAGAGAGAGAGAGAAAGAAAAAGCGCAGAGAAAGAAAGAGCGCAGAGAGAGAGAGAGAGAAAGAGCGCAAAGAGAGAAAAAAAGAGCGCAGAAAGAAAGAAACAGCGCAGAGAGAAAGAAAGAAAGAGCGCAGAGAGAGAGAAAGAGCGCAGAGAGAGAGAGAAAGAAAAAGCGCAGAGAAAGAAAGAGCGCAGAGAGAAGAAGAAAGAGCGCAGAGAGAGAGAGAAAGAGCGCAGAGAGAGAGAAAGAGCGCAGAGAAAGAAAGAGAAAGAAAGAGCGCAGAGAGAGAAAGAGCGCAGAGAGAGAAAGAGCGCAGAGAGAGAAAGAGCGCAGAGAGAGAGAGAGCGCAGAGAGAGAGCGCAGAGAGAGAGCGCAGAGAGAAAGAAAGAGCGCAGAGAGATTGAAAGAGCGCAGAGAGAGAGAAAGAGCGCAGAGAGAGAGAAAGAGCGCAGAGAGAGAGAAAGAGCGCAGAGAGAGAGAAAGAGCGCAGAGAGAGAGAAAGAGCACAGAGAGAAAGAAAGAGCGCAGAGAGAGAGAGAGAGAAAGAGCGTAAAGAGAGAAAAAAAGAGCGCAGAAAGAAAGAAACAGCGCAGAGAGAAAGAAAGAAAGAGCGCAGAGAGAGAGAAAGAGCGCAGAGAGAGAGAGAGAAAGAAAAAGCGCAGAGAAAGAAAGAGCGCAGAGAGAAGAAGAAAGAGCGCAGAGAGAGAGAGAAAGAGCGCAGAGAGAGAGAAAGAGCGCAGAGAAAGAAAGAGAAAGAAAGAGCGCAGAGAGAGAAAGAGCGCAGAGAGAGAAAGAGCGCAGAGAGAGAAAGAGCGCAGAGAGAGAGAAAGAGCGCAGAGAGAGAGAAAGAGCGCAGAGAGAGAGAAAGAGCGCAGAGAGAGAGAAAGAGCGCAGAGAGAGAGAAAGAGCGCAGAGAGAGAAAGAAAGAGCGCAGAGAGAGAAAGAAAGAGCGCAGAGAGAGAAAGAAAGAGCGCAGAGAGAGAAAGAAAGAGCGCAGAGAGAGAAAGAAAGAGCGCAGAGAGAGAAAGAAAGAGCGCAGAGAGAGAAAGAAAGAGCGCAGAGAGTGAGAGAGAAAGAGCACAGAGAGAAAGAAAGAGCGCAGAGAGAGAGAGAGAAAGAAAGAGCGCAGAGAGAGAGAGAAAGAAAGAGCGCAGAGAGAGAGAGAAAGAAAGAGCGCAGAGAGAGAAAGAGCGCAGAGAGAGAGAGGAAGAAAGAGCGCAGAGAGAGAGAAAGAAAGAGCGCAGAGAGAGAGAAAGAAAGAGCGCAGAGAGAAAGAAAGAGCGCAGAGAAAGAAAGAGAAAGAAAGAGCGCAGAGAGAGAAAGAGCGCAGAGAGAGAAAGAGCGCAGAGAGAGAAAGAGCGCAGAGAGAGAGAAAGAGCGCAGAGAGAGAGAAAGAGCGCAGAGAGAGGGAAAGAGCGCAGAGAGAGAGAAAGAGCGCAGAGAGAGAGAAAGAGCGCAGAGAGAGAAAGAAAGAGCGCAGAGAGAGAAAGAAAGAGCGCAGAGAGAGAAAGAAAGAGCGCAGAGAGAGAAAGAAAGAGCGCAGAGAGAGAAAGAAAGAGCGCAGAGAGAGAAAGAAAGAGCGCAGAGAGTGAGAGAGAAAGAGCACAGAGAGAAAGAAAGAGCGCAGAGAGAGAGAGAGAAAGAAAGAGCGCAGAGAGAGAGAGAAAGAAAGAGCGCAGAGAGAGAGAGAAAGAAAGAGCGCAGAGAGAGAAAGAGCGCAGAGAGAGAGAGGAAGAAAGAGCGCAGAGAGAGAGAAAGAAAGAGCGCAGAGAGAGAGAAAGAAAGAGCGCAGAGAGAAAGAAAGAGCGCAGAGAAAGAAAGAGAAAGAAAGAGCGCAGAGAGAGAAAGAGCGCAGAGAGAGAAAGAGCGCAGAGAGAGAAAGAGCGCAGAGAGAGAAAGAGCGCAGAGAGAGAGAGAGCGCAGAGAGAGAGCGCAGAGAGAGAGCGCAGAGAGAAAGAAAGAGCGCAGAGAGAGAGAAAGAGCGCAGAGAGAGAGAAAGAGCGCAGAGAGAGAGAAAGAGCGCAGAGAGAAAGAAAGAGCGCAGAGAGAGAGAGAGAGAGAAAGAGCGCAAAGAGAGAAAAAAAGAGCGCAGAAAGAAAGAAACAGCGCAGAGAAAAAGAAAGAAAGAGCGCAGAGAGAGAGAAAGAGCGCAGAGAGAGAGAGAGAAAGAAAAAGCGCAGAGAAAGAAAGAGCGCAGAGAGAAGAAGAAAGAGCGCAGAGAGAGAGAGAAAGAGCGCAGAGAGAGAGAAAGAGCGCAGAGAAAGAAAGAGAAAGAAAGAGCGCAGAGAGAGAAAGAGCGCAGAGAGAGAAAGAGCGCAGAGAGAGAAAGAGCGCAGAGAGAGAGAGAGCGCAGAGAGAGAGCGCAGAGAGAGAGCGCAGAGAGAAAGAAAGAGCGCAGAGAGATTGAAAGAGCGCAGAGA
The DNA here is from genome assembly GCF_040206685.1 of Ascaphus truei. NCBI lineage: Eukaryota > Metazoa > Chordata > Amphibia > Anura > Ascaphidae > Ascaphus > Ascaphus truei. The sequence goes on along the minus strand of NW_027457198.1, from coordinate 1,164,003 downwards.
GAGAGAAAGAGCGCAGAGAGAGAGAAAGAGCGCAGAGAGAGAGAAAGAGCGCAGAGAGAGAGAAAGAGCGCAGAGAGAGAGAAAGAGCACAGAGAGAAAGAAAGAGCGCAGAGAGAGAGAGAGAGAAAGAGCGTAAAGAGAGAAAAAAAGAGCGCAGAAAGAAAGAAACAGCGCAGAGAGAAAGAAAGAAAGAGCGCAGAGAGAGAGAAAGAGCGCAGAGAGAGAGAGAGAAAGAAAAAGCGCAGAGAAAGAAAGAGCGCAGAGAGAAGAAGAAAGAGCGCAGAGAGAGAGAGAAAGAGCGCAGAGAGAGAGAAAGAGCGCAGAGAAAGAAAGAGAAAGAAAGAGCGCAGAGAGAGAAAGAGCGCAGAGAGAGAAAGAGCGCAGAGAGAGAAAGAGCGCAGAGAGAGAGAAAGAGCGCAGAGAGAGAGAAAGAGCGCAGAGAGAGAGAAAGAGCGCAGAGAGAGAGAAAGAGCGCAGAGAGAGAGAAAGAGCGCAGAGAGAGAAAGAAAGAGCGCAGAGAGAGAAAGAAAGAGCGCAGAGAGAGAAAGAAAGAGCGCAGAGAGAGAAAGAAAGAGCGCAGAGAGAGAAAGAAAGAGCGCAGAGAGAGAAAGAAAGAGCGCAGAGAGAGAAAGAAAGAGCGCAGAGAGTGAGAGAGAAAGAGCACAGAGAGAAAGAAAGAGCGCAGAGAGAGAGAGAGAAAGAAAGAGCGCAGAGAGAGAGAGAAAGAAAGAGCGCAGAGAGAGAGAGAAAGAAAGAGCGCAGAGAGAGAAAGAGCGCAGAGAGAGAGAGGAAGAAAGAGCGCAGAGAGAGAGAAAGAAAGAGCGCAGAGAGAGAGAAAGAAAGAGCGCAGAGAGAAAGAAAGAGCGCAGAGAAAGAAAGAGAAAGAAAGAGCGCAGAGAGAGAAAGAGCGCAGAGAGAGAAAGAGCGCAGAGAGAGAAAGAGCGCAGAGAGAGAGAAAGAGCGCAGAGAGAGAGAAAGAGCGCAGAGAGAGGGAAAGAGCGCAGAGAGAGAGAAAGAGCGCAGAGAGAGAGAAAGAGCGCAGAGAGAGAAAGAAAGAGCGCAGAGAGAGAAAGAAAGAGCGCAGAGAGAGAAAGAAAGAGCGCAGAGAGAGAAAGAAAGAGCGCAGAGAGAGAAAGAAAGAGCGCAGAGAGAGAAAGAAAGAGCGCAGAGAGTGAGAGAGAAAGAGCACAGAGAGAAAGAAAGAGCGCAGAGAGAGAGAGAGAAAGAAAGAGCGCAGAGAGAGAGAGAAAGAAAGAGCGCAGAGAGAGAGAGAAAGAAAGAGCGCAGAGAGAGAAAGAGCGCAGAGAGAGAGAGGAAGAAAGAGCGCAGAGAGAGAGAAAGAAAGAGCGCAGAGAGAGAGAAAGAAAGAGCGCAGAGAGAAAGAAAGAGCGCAGAGAAAGAAAGAGAAAGAAAGAGCGCAGAGAGAGAAAGAGCGCAGAGAGAGAAAGAGCGCAGAGAGAGAAAGAGCGCAGAGAGAGAAAGAGCGCAGAGAGAGAGAGAGCGCAGAGAGAGAGCGCAGAGAGAGAGCGCAGAGAGAAAGAAAGAGCGCAGAGAGAGAGAAAGAGCGCAGAGAGAGAGAAAGAGCGCAGAGAGAGAGAAAGAGCGCAGAGAGAAAGAAAGAGCGCAGAGAGAGAGAGAGAGAGAAAGAGCGCAAAGAGAGAAAAAAAGAGCGCAGAAAGAAAGAAACAGCGCAGAGAAAAAGAAAGAAAGAGCGCAGAGAGAGAGAAAGAGCGCAGAGAGAGAGAGAGAAAGAAAAAGCGCAGAGAAAGAAAGAGCGCAGAGAGAAGAAGAAAGAGCGCAGAGAGAGAGAGAAAGAGCGCAGAGAGAGAGAAAGAGCGCAGAGAAAGAAAGAGAAAGAAAGAGCGCAGAGAGAGAAAGAGCGCAGAGAGAGAAAGAGCGCAGAGAGAGAGAGAGCGCAGAGAGAGAGCGCAGAGAGAGAGCGCAGAGAGAAAGAAAGAACGCAGAGAGAGAGAAAGAGCGCAGAGAGAGAGAAAGAGCGCAGAGAGAGAGAAAGAGCGCAGAGAGAGAGAAAGTGCGCAGAGAGAGAGAAAGAGCGCAGAGAGAGAGAAAGAGCGCAGAGAGAGAGAAAGAGCGCAGAGAGAGAAAGAAAGAGCGCAGAGAGAGAAAGTAAGAGCGCAGAGAGAGAAAGAAAGAGCGCAGAGAGAGAAAGAAAGAGCGCAGAGAGAGAAAGAAAGAGCGCAGAGAGTGAGAGAGAAAGAGCACAGAGAGAAAGAAAGAGCGCAGAGAGAGAGAGAGAAAGAAAGAGCGCAGAGAGAGAGAGAAAGAAAGAGCGCAGAGAGAGAGAGAAAGAAAGAGCGCAGAGAAAGAAAGAGCGCAGAGAGAGAGAGGAAGAAAGAGCGCAGAGAGAGAGAAAGAAAGAGCGCAGAGAGAAAGAAAGAGAGCAGAGAGAGAAAGAAAGAGAGCAGAGAGAGAAAGAAAGAGCGCAAAGAGAGAAAAAAAGAGCGCAGAGAGAAAGAAAGAAAGAGCGCAGAGAGAAAGAAAGAGCGCAGAGAGAGAGAGAGAGAGCGCAGAGAGAAAGAGAAAGAAAGAGCGCAGAGAGAGAGAGAGAAAGAGCGCCGAGAGAGAGAGAGAGCGCAGAGAGAGAGAAAGAGAAAGAAAGAGCGCAGAGAGAGAAAGTGCGCAGAGAGAGAAAGAGCGCAGAGAGAAAGAAAGAGCGCAGAGAGAGAGAGAGAAAGAAAAAGCGCAGAGAAAGGAAGAGCGCAGAGAGAGGAAGAAAGAGCGCAGAGAGAGAGAGAAAGAAAGAGCGCAGAGAGAGAGAAAGAGCGCAGAGAGAGAGAGAAAGAACGCAGAGAGAGAGAAAGAGCGCAGAGAGAAAGAAAGTGCGCAGAGAGAGAGAAAGAGCGCAGAGAGAGAGAGAGAAAGAAAAAGCGCAGAGAAAGAAAGAGCGCAGAGAGAGGAAGAAAGAGCGCAGAGAGAAAGAGAAAGAAAGAGCGCAGAGAGAGAGAAAGAGCGCAGAGAGAGAGAGAAAGAACGCAGAGAGAGAGAAAGAGCGCAGAGAGAGAGAAAGAGCGCAGAGAGAGAGAAAGAGCGCAGAGAGAGAGAAAGAGCGCAGAGAGAGAGAGCGCGCAGAGAAAGAGAAAGAGCGCAGAGAGAGAGAAAGAGCGCAGAGAGAGAAATAAAGAGCGCAGAGAGAGAAATAAAGAGCGCAGAGAGAGAAATAAAGAGCGCAGAGAGAGAAATAAAGAGCGCAGAGAGAGAAAGAAAGAGCGCAGAGAGAGAAAGAAAGAGCGCAGAGAGAGAAAGAAAGAGCGCAGAGAGAGAAAGAAAGAGCGCAGAGAGAGAAAGAAAGAGCGCAGAGAGAGAAAGAAAGAGCGCAGAGAGTGAGAGAGAAAGAGCACAGAGAGAAAGAAAGAGCGCAGAGAGAGAGAGAGAAAGAAAGAGCGCAGAGAGAGAGAGAAAGAAAGAGCGCAGAGAGAGAGAGAAAGAAAGAGCGCAGAGAGAGAAAGAGCGCAGAGAGAGAGAGGAAGAAAGAGCGCAGAGAGAGAGAAAGAAAGAGCGCAGAGAGAAAGAAAGAGCACATAGAGAGAGAAAGAGCGCAGAGAGAGAGAAAGAAAGAGCGCAGAGAGAGAGAAAGAGCGCAGAGAGAGAGAGAAAGAGCGCAGAGAGAGAAATAAAGAGCACAGAGAGAGAAAGAAAGAGCGCAGAGAAAGAAAGGGCGCAGAGAGAGAGAAAGAAAGAGCGCAGAGAGAGAAAGAAAGAGAGCAGAGAGAGAAAGAAAGAGAGCAGAGAGAGAAAGAAAGAGCGCAAAGAGAGAAAAAAAGAGCGCAGAGAGAAAGAAAGAAAGAGCGCAGAGAGAAAGAAAGAGCGCAGAGAGAGAGAGAGAGCGCAGAGAGAAAGAGAAAGAAAGAGCGCAGAGAGAGAGAGAGAAAGAAAAAGCGCAGAGAAAGGAAGAGCGCAGAGAGAGGAAGAAAGAGCGCAGAGAGAGAGAGAAAGAAAGAGCGCAGAGAGAGAGAAAGAGCGCAGAGAGAGAGAGAAAGAACGCAGAGAGAGAGAAAGAGCGCAGAGAGAAAGAAAGTGCGCAGAGAGAGAGAAAGAGCGCAGAGAGAGAGAGAGAAAGAAAAAGCGCAGAGAAAGAAAGAGCGCAGAGAGAGGAAGAAAGAGCGCAGAGAGAAAGAGAAAGAAAGAGCGCAGAGAGAGAGAAAGAGCGCAGAGAGAGAGAGAAAGAACGCAGAGAGAGAGAAAGAGCGCAGAGAGAGAGAAAGAGCGCAGAGAGAGAGAAAGAGCGCAGAGAGAGAGAAAGAGCGCAGAGAGAGAGAGCGCGCAGAGAAAGAGAAAGAGCGCAGAGAGAGAGAAAGAGCGCAGAGAGAGAAATAAAGAGCGCAGAGAGAGAAATAAAGAGCGCAGAGAGAGAAATAAAGAGCGCAGAGAGAGAAATAAAGAGCGCAGAGAGAGAAAGAAAGAGCGCAGAGAGAGAAAGAAAGAGCGCAGAGAGAGAAAGAAAGAGCGCAGAGAGAGAAAGAAAGAGCGCAGAGAGAGAAAGAAAGAGCGCAGAGAGTGAGAGAGAAAGAGCAAAGAGAGAAAGAAAGAGCGCAGAGAGAGAGAGAGAAAGAAAGAGCGCAGAGAGAGAGAGAAAGAAAGAGCGCAGAGAGAGAGAGAAAGAAAGAGCGCAGAGAGAGAAAGAGCGCAGAGAGAGAGAGGAAGAAAGAGCGCAGAGAGAGAGAAAGAAAGAGCGCAGAGAGAAAGAAAGAGCACATAGAGAGAGAAAGAGCGCAGAGAGAGAGAAAGAAAGAGCGCAGAGAGAGAGAAAGAGCGCAGAGAGAGAGAGAAAGAGCGCAGAGAGAGAAATAAAGAGCACAGAGAGAGAAAGAAAGAGCGCAGAGAAAGAAAGGGCGCAGAGAGAGAGAAAGAAAGAGCGCAGAGAGAGAAAGAAAGAGAGCAGAGAGAGAAAGAAAGAGAGCAGAGAGAGAAAGAAAGAGCGCAAAGAGAGAAAAAAAGAGCGCAGAGAGAAAGAAAGAAAGAGCGCAGAGAGAAAGAAAGAGCGCAGAGAGAGAGAGAGAGCGCAGAGAGAAAGAGAAAGAAAGAGCGCAGAGAGAGAGAAAGAGCGCCGAGAGAGAGAGAGAGAGCGCAGAGAGAGAGAAAGAGAAAGAAAGAGCGCAGAGAGAGAAAGTGCGCAGAGAGAGAAAGAGCGCAGAGAGAAAGAAAGAGCGCAGAGAGAGAGAGAGAAAGAAAAAGCGCAGAGAAAGAAAGAGCGCAGAGAGAGGAAGAAAGAGCGCAGAGAGAGAGAGAAAGAAAGAGCGCAGAGAGAGAGAAAGAGCGCAGAGAGAGAGAGAAAGAACGCAGAGAGAGAGAAAGAGCGCAGAGAGAAATAAAGTGCGCAGAGAGAGAGAAAGAGCGCAGAGAGAGAGAGAGAAAGAAAAAGCGCAGAGAAAGAAAGAGCGCAGAGAGAGGAAGAAAGAGCGCAGAGAGAGAGAGAAAGAAAGAGCGCAGAGAGAGAGAAAGAGCGCAGAGAGAGAGAGAAAGAACGCAGAGAGAGAGAAAGAGCGCAGAGAGAGAGAAAGAGCGCAGAGAGAGAGAAAGAGCGCAGAGAGAGAGAAAGAGCGCAGAGAGAGAGAGAGCACAGAGAAAGAGAAAGAGCGCAGAGAGAGAGAAAGAGCGCAGAGAGAGAAATAAAGAGCGCAGAGAGAGAAATAAAGAGCGCAGAGAGAGAAATAAAGAGCGCAGAGAGAGAAATAAAGAGCGCAGAGAAATAAAGAGCGCAGAGAAAGAAAGAGCGCAGAGAGAGAGAAAGAAAGAGCGCAGAGAGAGAAAAAAGAGCGCAAAGAGAGAAAAAAAGAGCGCAAAGAGAGAAAAAAAGAGCGCAAAGAGAAAGAAAGAAAGAGCGCAGAGAGAAAGAAAGAGCGCAGATAGAGAGCGCAGAGAGAGAAAGAGAAAGAAAGAGCGCAGAGAGAGAGAGAGAGAAAGAGCGCCGAGAGAGAGAAAGAGCGCAGAGAGAGAGAAAGAGAAAGAAAGAGCACAGAGAGAGAGAGAGAAAGAGCGCAGAGAGAGAGAAAGAGCGCAGAGAAAGAAAGAGCGCAGAGAGAGAAAGAGCGCAGAGAGAGAGAGAGCGCAGAGAGAGAAAGAGCGCAGAGAAAGAAAGAGAAAGAAAGAGCGCAGAGAGAGAAAGAGAGAGCACAGAGAGAGAAAGAAAGAGTGCAGAGAGAGAGAGAAAGAACGCAGAGAGAGAGAAAGAGCGCAGAGAGAGAGAAAGAGCGCAGAGAGAGAGAAAGAGCGCAGAGAGAGAGAAAGAGCGCAGAGAAAGAGAAAGAGCGCAGAGAGAGAGAAAGAGCGCAGAGAGAGAAATAAAGAGCGCAGAGAGAGAAATAAAGAGCGCAGAGAGAGAAATAAAGAGCGCAGAGAGAGAAATAAAGAGCGCAGAGAAATAAAGAGCGCAGAGAAAGAAAGAGCGCAGAGAGAGAAAGAAAGAGCGCAGAGAGAGAAAGAAAGAGCGCAAAGAGAGAAAAAAAGAGCGCAAAGAGAGAAAAAAAGAGCGCAGAGAGAAAGAAAGAAAGAGCGCAGAGAGAAAGAAAGAGCGCAGATAGAGAGCGCAGAGAGAGAAAGAGAAAGAAAGAGCACAGAGAGAGCAGAGAGAGAAAGAGCGCCGAGAGAAAGAGCGCAGAGAGAGAGAAAGAGAAAGAAAGAGCGCAGAGAGAGAGAGAGAGAAAAAGCGCAGAGAGAGAGAAAGAGCGCAGAGAAAGAAAGAGAAAGAAAGAGCGCAGAGAGAGAAAGAGCGCAGAGAGAGAGAGCGCAGAGAGAGAAAGAGCGCAGAGAAAGAAAGAGAAAGAAAGAGCGCAGAGAGTGAAAGAAAGAGCGCAGAAAGAAAGAAAGAGCGCAGAGAGAAAGAAAGAAAGAGGGCAGAGAGAGAGAAAGAGCGCAGAGAGAGAAAGAGAAAGAAAGAGCGCAGAGAGAGAGAGAGAAAGAGCGCAGAGAGAGAGAGAAAGAGCGCAGAGAGAGAGAAAGAGCGCAGATAAAGAAAGAGAAAGAAAGAGCGCAGAGAGAGAAAGAGCGCAGAGAGAGAAATAGCGCAGAGAGAGAGAGCGCAGAGAGAGAAAGAGCGCAGAGAGAAAGAAAGAGCGCAGAGAGAGAGAGAATGAGCGCAGAGAGAGAGAGAAAGCGCAGAGAGAGAGAAAGAGCGCAGAGAGAGAGAAAGAGCGCAGAGAGAGAGAGAAAGAGCGCAGAGAGAGAGAAAGAGCGCAGAGAGAGAGAAAGAGCGCAGAGAGAAAGAAAGAGCGCAGAGAGAGAGCGCAGAGAGAGAGAGAAAGAGCGCAGAGAGAGAGAGAAAGAGCGCAGAGAGAGAAATAAAGAGCGCAGAGAGAGAAATAAAGAGCGCAGAGAGAGAAATAAAGAGCGCAGAGAAAGAAAGAGCGCAGAGAGAGAGAAAGAAAGAGCGCAGAGAGAGAAAGAAAGAGCGCAAAGAGAGAAAAAAAGAGCGCAAAGAGAGAAAAAAAGAGCGCAGAGAGAAAGAAAGAAAGAGCGCAGAGAGAAAGAAAGAGCGCAGAGAGAGAGAGCGCAGAGAGAGAAAGAGAAAGAAAGAGCGCAGAGAGAGAGAGAAAGAGCGCAGAGAGAGAGAAAGAGCGCAGAGAGAGAGAAAGAGAAAGAAAGAGCACAGAGAGAAAAAGTGCGCAGAGAGAGAAAGAGCGCAGAGAGAAAGAAAGAGCGCAGAGAGAGAGAGAGCGCAGAGAGAGAAAGAAAGAGCGCAAAGAGAGAAAAAAAGAGCGCAGAAAGAAAGAAAAAGCGCAGAGAGAAAGAAAGAAAGAGCGCAGAGAGAGAGAAAGAGCGCAGAGAGAGCGCAGAGAAAGAAAGAGCGCAGAGAGAGAGAGAGAAAGAGCGCAGAGAGAGAGAGAAAGAGCGCAGAGAGAGAGAGCGCAGAGAAAGAAAGAGAAAGAAAGAGCGCAGAGAGAGAAAGAGCGCAGAGAGAGAAAGAGCGCAGAGAGAGAAAGAGCGCAGAGAGAGAAAGAGCGCAGAGAGAGAGAGAGCGCAGAGAGAGAAAGAGTGCAGAGAGAGAGAGAAAGAGCGCAGAGAGAGAGAGAAAGAGCGCAGAGAGAGAGAGAAAGAGCGCAGAGAGAGAGAAAGAGCGCAGAGAGAGAGAAAGAGCGCAGAGAGAAAGAGCGCAGAGAGAGAGAAAGAGCGCAGAGAAAGAGAAAGAGCGCAGAGAGAGAGAAAGAGCGCAGAGAGAGAAATAAAGAGCGCAGAGAGAGAAATAAAGAGCGCAGAGAGAGAAATAAAGAGCGCAGAGAGAGAAATAAAGAGCGCAGAGAGAGAAAAAAAGAGCGCAAAGAGAGAAAAAAAGAACGCAGAGAGAAAGAAAGAAAGAGCGCAGAGAGAAAGAAAGAGCGCAGAGAGAGAGAGCGCAGAGAGAGAAAGAGAAAGAAAGAGCGCAGAGAGAGAGAGAGAGAGAAAGAGCGCCGAGAGAGAGAAAGAGCGCAGAGAGAGAGAAAGAGAAAGAAAGAGCGCAGAGAGAGAGAGAGAAAGAGCGCAGAGAGAGAGAAAGAGCGCAGAGAAAGAAAGAGAAAGAAAGAGCGCAGAGAGAGAGAGAGCGCAGAGAGAGAAAGAGCGCAGAGAAAGAAAGAGAAAGAAAGAGCGCAGAGAGAGAAAGAGAGAGCGCAGAGAGAGAAAGAAAGAGCGCAGAAAGAAAGAAAGAGCGCAGAGAGAAAGAAAGAAAGAGCGCAGAGAGAGAGAAAGAGCGCAGAGAGAGAAAGAGAAAGAAAGAGCGCAGAGAGAGAGAAAGAGCGCAGAGAGAGAGAGAAAGAGCGCAGAGAGAGAGAAAGAGCGCAGAGAAAGAAAGAGAAAGAAAGAGCGCAGAGAGAGAAAGAGCGCAGAGAGAGAGAGAGCGCAGAGAGAGAAAGAGCGCAGAGAGAAAGAAAGAGCGCAGAGAGAGAGAGAAAGAGCGCAGAGAGAGAGAAAGAGCGCAGAGAGAGAGAAAGAGCGCAGAGAGAAAGAAATAGCGCAGAGAGAAAGAAATAGCGCAGAGAGAGAGAGGAAGAAAGAGCGCAGAGAAAGAGAAAGAAAGAGCGCAGAGAGAAAAAAAGAGCACATAGAGAGAGAAAGAGCGCAGAGAGAGAGAAAGAAAGAGCGCAGAGAGAGAGAGAAAGAGCGCAGAGAGAGAGAGAAAGAGCGCAGAGAGAGAAATAAAGAGCGCAGAGAGAGAAAGAAAGAGCGCAGAGAAAGAAAGAGCGCAGAGAGAGAGAAAAAAAGAGCGCAGAGAGAGAAAGAAAGAGAGCAGAGAGAGAGAGAAAGAGCGCAGAGAGAGAGAGAAAGAGCGCAGAGAGAGAGAAAGAGAAAGAAAGAGCACAGAGAGAGAAAGAAAGAGTACAGGGAGAGAGAAAGAGCGCAGAGAGAGAGAAAGAAAGAGCGCAGAGAGAGAAAGAGCGCAGAGAGAGAGAAAGAAAGAGCGCAGAGAGAGAGAAAGAAAGAGCGCAGAGAGAGAGCGCAGAGAGAGAAATAAAGAGCGCAGAGAGAGAAATAAAGAGCGCAGAGAAAGAAAGAGCGCAGAGAGAGAGAGAACGAAAGAGCGCAGAGAGAGAAAGAAAGAGCGCAGGGAGAGAAAGAAAGAGCGCAAAGAGAGAAAAAAAGAGCGCAAAGAGAGAAAAAAAGAGCGCAGAGAGAAAGAAAGAAAGAGCGCAGAGAGAAAGAAAGAGCGCAGAGAGAGAGAGAGCGCAGAGAGAGAAAGAGAAAGAAAGAGCACAGAGAGAGAGAGAGAGAGAGAAAGAGCGCCGAGAGAGAGAGAGAGAGAGAGCGCAGAGAGAGAGAAAGAGAAAGAAAGAGCGCAGAGAGAGAAAGTGCGCAGAGAGAGAAAGTGCGCAGAGAGAGAAAGAGCGCAGAGAGAAAGAAAGAGCGCAGAGAGAGAGAGAGAAAGAGCGCAAAGAGAGAAAAAAAGAGCGCAGAAAGAAAGAAACAGCGCAGAGAGAAAGAAAGAAAGAGCGCAGAGAGAGAGAAAGAGCGCAGAGAGAGAAAGAGAAAGAAAGAGCGCAGAGAGAGAGAGAAAGAGCACAGAGAGAGAGAGAAAGAGCGCAAAGAGAGAGAAAGAGCGCAGAGAGAGAAAGAGAAAGAAAGAGCGCAGAGAGAGAAAGAGCACAGAGAGAGAAAGAGCGCAGAGAGAGAAAGAGCGCAGAGAGAGAAAGAGCGCAGAGAGAGAAAGAGCGCAGAGAGAAAGAAGAGCGCAGAGAGAGAAAGAACGCAGAGAGAAAGAAAGAGCGCAGAGAGAAAGAAAGAGCGCAGAGAGAGAGAGAAAGAGCGCAGAGAGAGAGAGAAAGAGCTTAGAGAGAGAGAAAAAAGTGCGCAGAGAGAGAGAAAAAAGAGCGCAGAGAGAAAGAAAGAGCGCAGAGAGAGAAAGAAAGAGCGCAGAGAGAGAAAGAAAGAGCGCAGAGAGTGAGAGAGAAAGAGCGCAGAGAGAGAGAGAAAGAAAGAACGCAGAGAGAGAGAGAAAGAAAGAGCGCAGAGAGAGAGAGAAAGAAAGAGCGCAGAGATAGAAAGAAATAGCGCAGAGAGAGAAAGAAATAGCGCAGAGAGAGAGAAAGAGCGCAGAGAGAGAGAGGAAGAAAGAGCGCAGAGAGAGAGAAAGAAAGAGCGCAGAGAGAAAGAAAGAGCACATACTGTAGAGAGAGAAAGAGCGCAGAGAGAGAGAGAAAGAGCGCAGAGAGAAAGAGAGAGCGCAGAGAGAGAGAGCGCAGACAGAGAGAGCGCAGAGAGAGAGAGCGCAGAGAGAAAGAGAGAGAGCGCAGAGAGAGAGAAAAAAAGAGCGCAGAGAGAGAGAAAGAGCGTAGAGAAAAAAAGAGCGCAGAGAGAGAGAGAGGAAGAAAGAGCGCAGACAGAGAAAGAAAGAGCGCAGAGAGAGAAAGAAAGAGCCACACTGTAATGGGGACCGGTTAGACCACAGGGGCCAATGTGAGATTGGGTGGGTCAGGCCGGGCCAGAAATACCATTACATTTGGAGGCACTGCTGAGATCAGATCTGTCATCAGGACAGGCTCTAGCTAGGCACACTGGGAAACAGGGAGAGTGTCTGCTGCCACTTTGTGCTGCATAGGGACGGACCTAGGGGTAGTCAGGGGGCTGACGGGATATATTCAGTTCGCAGGGACAACCTAGGGGCCTGAAGGGAGTGAGGGGTCTGGAGCCGGGCTATAGCTGACCGAGTCACCTTGAGGCAGTGCTAGTTGGTAGGATGCCTGAAGGGATAGCCTGTTAACATGGTCAGGAATCCTGGAGAGGGTCTGCGCTAGGCTGACCAAGACAGGTAGACGCCCCAAGTACTGCATGGCAGAGCCAGAGTACCTAGCCCATTCCAGACACTCACCGTAGGGAGCACAGACTGGGAGGAAGGAGTCACAGCAGACACTGAGAGAGTGAGCCTAGCCTGAGGTAGTGCAACACTGGGTCACACCTAGATAAGGTACACATGTGGTGGTGCATCTGAAGCTAATCTTTATTGTACCGGTGTGGTGGCTGCCCTGCAGAGTGGAGCCCCATGTACGATAACTGTTACGAGAGAGTGGAGGATCCGCGTGGTGCGGAGAACATGAAATGGCGGACAGAGGCTGATGGGGAGGGCACCCGTGGCGTGCAACCCACTGAAGAGCAGACTGTCGCCGAATTGTCATTAACGAATCTGCTCTGGAGCGGAGCGAAGGCCGTGGCTGCCCCATTTTTATCCTGTCTGGGACAGCGAGGGGCCACCCTTGAAGAGTGTGAGGACATTGTAATAATTGGGGGAGAACCCCGTGAGGAGAGCAAACAAATGGACTTTTTGGGCTTAAAAGTCAACCAAAATGGCGGTTCCCGCTTGCTAGGGAAACCGCATGGGCCAGTCGCAGAGAAAATGGCTGACGCAGGACTTGCAAAGAGCTGGCCGGGAATGGCGCGAACAGCAGAGCCCCGCCCTGATGGGGGGCATGGCGCGAAAGCTATAGCTGCGCCGGGATGGACAGTGACTAATTCAGCCCCTGTGCTGAGTCAACCGCTAAGTCTATGGGACCCTCCCCTGATTTCTACCAGGGGGAGTCATTTTCAACTATGGCCTGTGGGGATGCACCCACTGGGCCCAGGGACTGATATCCAGACGGCGCCACTACAAAAAGTAGTTCCGGCCGCGGGAGTGAATTACCAAAAAGAAGGATACTTTGCACGCAAAGCTGCTGCAAGGAGAAGGCGGGAACTAGCCACGGGAAAAGACTACAGCTCTGAGGAGGAAACTGGCGCGAAAACGCAGACCACGCCCACCAGGACTGAGAAAGGCGCGGCCTTAATTAAGGGGCATGATATTCCCCTGTGGGACCCGCCCATTATTGCAACCCCTGGGGGCGGGTTTCACTCTCACAACATTATGGCTGGTTGGAGACAGTCCGAACCACAAGTACCGGGTCCATGGTTCTGGCCGTATACTGGGGGGACGGGGACGACTCCCATTAACCCCTGACTATACCGGGGATACGCTTATCACAATGCCTTTCTGGTCTGTGCTGAAGCAGGGCATTCTGGCAGGCAAGTGGCTTGACCTTTATTAGTGAGCCTGGTTACCCCCTCTCGGAACCACAGACTTAGAAATCGCCAGCTCATATACAGTGCATAAAATATATTTATATATATACCCTTATACACCATTTTAATAAAAAATATCACAAAATTCTTCTAAGTCCCTCGGGAAGAGTGAAAGACGCGTACGTTCATTTTCAGAGCTCCTAGACCTTCCTATAAGAAGTTAGCTAAAAAGTAGCTTCGAAAAACGCTTAGGTTAAGTTTCAGAGTTGCTTCTAATGTACCAAAGCTGGACTTAGACATAATTTCACTCTCACAACATTATGGCTGGTTGGAGACAGTCCGAACCACAAGTACCGGGTCCATGGTTCTGGCCGTATACTGGGGGGACTGGGACGACTCCCATTAACCCCTGACTATACCGGGGATACGCTTATCACAATGCCTTTCTGGTCTGTGCTGAAGCAGGGCATTCTGGCAGCCAAGTGGCTTGACCTTTATTAGTGAGCCTGGTTACCCCCTCTCGGAACCACAGACTTAGAAATCGCCAGCTCATATACAGTGCATAAAATATATTTATATATATACCCTTATACACCATTTTAATAAAAAAAATCACAAAATTCTTCTAAGTCTCTCGGGAAGAGTGAAAGACGCGCACGTTCATTTTCAGAGCTCCTAGACCTTCCTATAAGAAGTTAGCCAAAAGATAGCTTCGAAAAACGCTTAGGTTAAGTTTCAGAGTTGCTTCTAATGTACCAAAGCTGGACTTAGACATAATTTCACTCTCACAACATTATGGCTGGTTGGAGACAGTCCGAACCACAAGTACCGGGTCCATGGTTCTGGCCGTATACTGGGGGGACGGGGACGACTCCCATTAACCCCTGACTATACCGGGGATACGCTTATCACAATGCCTTTCTGGTCTGTGCTGAAGCAGGGCATTCTGGCAGGCAAGTGGCTTGACCTTTATTAGTGAGCCTGGTTACCCCCTCTCGGAACCACAGACTTAGAAATCGCCAGCTCATATACAGTGCATAAAATATATTTATATATATACCCTTATACACCATTTTAATAAAAAATATCACAAAATTCTTCTAAGTCCCTCAGGAAGAGAGAAAGACGCGTACGTTCATTTTCAGAGCTCCTAGACCTTCCTATAAGAAGTTAGCTAAAAAGTAGCTTCGAAAAACGCTTAGGTTAAGTTTCAGAGTTGCTTCTAATGTACCAAAGCTGGACTTAGACATAATTTCACTCTCACAACATTATGGCTGGTTGGAGACAGTCCGAACCACAAGTACCGGGTCCATGGTTCTGGCCGTATACTGGGGGGACGGGGACGACTCCCATTAACCCCTGACTATACCGGGGATACGCTTATCACAATGCCTTTCTGGTCTGTGCTGAAGCAGGGCATTCTGGCAGGCAAGTGGCTTGACCTTTATTAGTGAGCCTGGTTACCCCCTCTCGGAACCACAGACTTAGAAATCGCCAGCTCATATACAGTGCATAAAATATATTTATATATATACCCTTATACACCATTTTAATAAAAAAATATCACAAAATTCTTCTAAGTCTCTCGGGAAGAGTGAAAGACGCGCACGTTCATTTTCAGAGCTCCTAGACCTTCCTATAAGAAGTTAGCCAAAAAGTAGCTTCGAAAAACGCTTAGGTTAAGTTTCAGAGTTGCTTCTAATGTACCAAAGCTGGACTTAGACATAATTTCACTCTCACAACATTATGGCTGGTTGGAGACAGTCCGAACCACAAGTACCGGGTCCATGGTTCTGGCCGTATACTGGGGGGACGGGGACGACTCCCATTAACCCCTGACTATACCGGGGATACGCTTATCACAATGCCTTTCTGGTCTGTGCTGAAGCAGGGCATTCTGGCAGCCAAGTGGCTTGACCTTTATTAGTGAGCCTGGTTACCCCCTCTCGGAACCACAGACTTAGAAATCGCCAGCTCATATACAGTGCATAAAATATATTTATATATATACCCTTATACACCATTTTAATAAAAAATATCACAAAATTCTTCTAAGTCCCTCGGGAAGAGTGAAAGACGCGCACGTTCATTTTCAGAGCTCCTAGACCTTCCTATAAGAAGTTAGCCAAAAAGTCGCTTCGAAAAACGCTTAGGTTAAGTTTCAGAGTTGCTTCTAATGTACCAAAGCTGGACTTAGACATAATGTCACTCTCACAACATTATGGCTGGTTGGAGACAGTCCGAACCACAAGTACCGGGTCCATGGTTCTGGCCGTATACTGGGGGGACGGGGACGACTCCCATTAACCCCTGACTATACCGGGGATACGCTTATCACAATGCCTTTCTGGTCTGTGCTGAAGCAGGGCATTCTGGCAGCCAAGTGGCTTGACCTTTATTAGTGAGCCTGGTTACCCCCTCTCGGAACCACAGACTTAGAAATCGCCAGCTCATATACAGTGCATAAAATATATTTATATATATACCCTTATACACCATTTTAATAAAAAAATATCACAAAATTCTTCTAAGTCTCTCGGGAAGAGTGAAAGACGCGCACGTTCATTTTCAGAGCTCCTAGACCTTCCTATAAGAAGTTAGCCAAAAAGTAGCTTCGAAAAACGCTTAGGTTAAGTTTCAGAGTTGCTTCTAATGTACCAAAGCTGGACTTAGACATAATTTCACTCTCACAACATTATGGCTGGTTGGAGACAGTCCGAACCACAAGTACCGGGTCCATGGTTCTGGCCGTATACTGGGGGGACGGGGACGACTCCCATTAACCCCTGACTATACCGGGGATACGCTTATCACAATGCCTTTCTGGTCTGTGCTGAAGCAGGGCATTCTGGCAGCCAAGTGGCTTGACCTTTATTAGTGAGCCTGGTTACCCCCTCTCGGAACCACAGACTTAGAAATCGCCAGCTCATATACAGTGCATAAAATATATTTATATATATACCCTTATACACCATTTTAATAAAAAATATCACAAAATTCTTCTAAGTCCCTCGGGAAGAGTGAAAGACGCGCACGTTCATTTTCAGAGCTCCTAGACCTTCCTATAAGAAGTTAGCCAAAAAGTAGCTTCGAAAAACGCTTAGGTTAAGTTTCAGAGTTGCTTCTAATGTACCAAAGCTGGACTTAGACATAATGTCACTCTCACAACATTATGGCTGGTTGGAGACAGTCCGAACCACAAGTACCGGGTCCATGGTTCTGGCCGTATACTGGGGGGACGGGGACGACTCCCATTAACCCCTGACTATACCGGGGATACGCTTATCACAATGCCTTTCTGGTCTGTGCTGAAGCAGGGCATTCTGGCAGCCAAGTGGCTTGACCTTTATTAGTGAGCCTGGTTACCCCCTCTCGGAACCACAGACTTAGAAATCGCCAGCTCATATACAGTGCATAAAATATATTTATATATATACCCTTATACACCATTTTAATAAAAAAATATCACAAAATTCTTCTAAGTCTCTCGGGAAGAGTGAAAGACGCGCACGTTCATTTTCAGAGCTCCTAGACCTTCCTATAAGAAGTTAGCCAAAAAGTAGCTTCGAAAAACGCTTAGGTTAAGTTTCAGAGTTGCTTCTAATGTACCAAAGCTGGACTTAGACATAATTTCACTCTCACAACATTATGGCTGGTTGGAGACAGTCCGAACCACAAGTACCGGGTCCATGGTTCTGGCCGTATACTGGGGGGACGGGGACGACTCCCATTAACCCCTGACTATACCGGGGATACGCTTATCACAATGCCTTTCTGGTCTGTGCTGAAGCAGGGCATTCTGGCAGCCAAGTGGCTTGACCTTTATTAGTGAGCCTGGTTACCCCCTCTCGGAACCACAGACTTAGAAATCGCCAGCTCATATACAGTGCATAAAATATATTTATATATATACCCTTATACACCATTTTAATAAAAAATATCACAAAATTCTTCTAAGTCCCTCGGGAAGAGTGAAAGACGCGCACGTTCATTTTCAGAGCTCCTAGACCTTCCTATAAGAAGTTAGCCAAAAAGTAGCTTCGAAAAACGCTTAGGTTAAGTTTCAGAGTTGCTTCTAATGTACCAAAGCTGGACTTAGACATAATGTCACTCTCACAACATTATGGCTGGTTGGAGACAGTCCGAACCACAAGTACCGGGTCCATGGTTCTGGCCGTATACTGGGGGGACGGGGACGACTCCCATTAACCCCTGACTATACCGGGGATACGCTTATCACAATGCCTTTCTGGTCTGTGCTGAAGCAGGGCATTCTGGCAGCCAAGTGGCTTGACCTTTATTAGTGAGCCTGGTTACCCCCTCTCGGAACCACAGACTTAGAAATCGCCAGCTCATATACAGTGCATACAATATATTTATATATATACCCTTATACACCATTTTAATAAAAAAATATCACAAAATTCTTCTAAGTCTCTCGGGAAGAGTGAAAGACGCGCACGTTCATTTTCAGAGCTCCTAGACCTTCCTATAAGAAGTTAGCCAAAAAGTAGCTTCGAAAAACGCTTAGGTTAAGTTTCAGAGTTGCTTCTAATGTACCAAAGCTGGACTTAGACATAATTTCACTCTCACAACATTATGGCTGGTTGGAGACAGTCCGAACCACAAGTACCGGGTCCATGGTTCTGGCCGTATACTGGGGGGACGGGGACGACTCCCATTAACCCCTGACTATACCGGGGATACGCTTATCACAATGCCTTTCTGGTCTGTGCTGAAGCAGGGCATTCTGGCAGCCAAGTGGCTTGACCTTTATTAGTGAGCCTGGTTACCCCCTCTCGGAACCACAGACTTAGAAATCGCCAGCTCATATA
Source organism: Ascaphus truei (assembly GCF_040206685.1). Classification (NCBI taxonomy): domain Eukaryota; kingdom Metazoa; phylum Chordata; class Amphibia; order Anura; family Ascaphidae; genus Ascaphus; species Ascaphus truei. Next base: position 1,146,694 of record NW_027457198.1, on the reverse strand, counting down.
CAGTGCATAAAATATATTTATATATATACCCTTATACACCATTTTAATAAAAAAAATCACAAAATTCTTCTAAGTCTCTCGGGAAGAGTGAAAGACGCGCACGTTCATTTTCAGAGCTCCTAGACCTTCCTATAAGAAGTTAGCCAAAAGGTAGCTTCGAAAAACGCTTAGGTTAAGTTTCAGAGTTGCTTCTAATGTACCAAAGCTGGACTTTGACATAATTTCACTCTCACAACATTATGGCTGGTTGGAGACAGTCCGAACCACAAGTACCGGGTCCATGGTTCTGGCCGTATACTGGGGGGACGGGGACGACTCCCATTAACCCCTGACTATACCGGGGATACGCTTATCACAATGCCTTTCTGGTCTGTGCTGAAGCAGGGCATTCTGGCAGGCAAGTGGCTTGACCTTTATTAGTGAGTCTGGTTACCCCCTCTCGGAACCACAGACTTAGAAATCGCCAGCTCATATACAGTGCATAAAATATATTTATATATATACCCTTATACACCATTTTAATAAAAAAATATCACAAAATTCTTCTAAGTCTCTCGGGAAGAGTGAAAGACGCGCACGTTCATTTTCAGAGCTCCTAGACCTTCCTATAAGAAGTTAGCCAAAAAGTAGCTTCGAAAAACGCTTAGGTTAAGTTTCAGAGTTGCTTCTAATGTACCAAAGCTGGACTTAGACATAATGTCACTCTCACAACATTATGGCTGGTTGGAGACAGTCCGAACCACAAGTACCGGGTCCATGGTTCTGGCCGTATACTGGGGGGACGGGGACGACTCCCATTAACCCCTGACTATACCGGGGATACGCTTATCACAATGCCTTTCTGGTCTGTGCTGAAGCAGGGCATTCTGGCAGCCAAGTGGCTTGACCTTTATTAGTGAGCCTGGTTACCCCCTCTCGGAACCACAGACTTAGAAATCGCCAGCTCATATACAGTGCATAAAATATATTTATATATATACCCTTATACACCATTTTAATAAAAAAATATCACAAAATTCTTCTAAGTCCCTCGGGAAGAGTGAAAGACGCGCACGTTCATTTTCAGAGCTCCTAGACCTTCCTATAAGAAGTTAGCCAAAAAGTCGCTTCGAAAAACGCTTAGGTTAAGTTTCAGAGTTGCTTCTAATGTACCAAAGCTGGACTTAGACATAATGTCACTCTCACAACATTATGGCTGGTTGGAGACAGTCCGAACCACAAGTACCGGGTCCATGGTTCTGGCCGTATACTGGGGGGACGGGGACGACTCCCATTAACCCCTGACTATACCGGGGATACGCTTATCACAATGCCTTTCTGGTCTGTGCTGAAGCAGGGCATTCTGGCAGCCAAGTGGCTTGACCTTTATTAGTGAGCCTGGTTACCCCCTCTCGGAACCACAGACTTAGAAATCGCCAGCTCATATACAGTGCATAAAATATATTTATATATATACCCTTATACACCATTTTAATAAAAAAATATCACAAAATTCTTCTAAGTCTCTCGGGAAGAGTGAAAGACGCGCACGTTCATTTTCAGAGCTCCTAGACCTTCCTATAAGAAGTTAGCCAAAAAGTAGCTTCGAAAAACGCTTAGGTTAAGTTTCAGAGTTGCTTCTAATGTACCAAAGCTGGACTTAGACATAATGTCACTCTCACAACATTATGGCTGGTTGGAGACAGTCCGAACCACAAGTACCGGGTCCATGGTTCTGGCCGTATACTGGGGGGACGGGGACGACTCCCATTAACCCCTGACTATACCGGGGATACGCTTATCACAATGCCTTTCTGGTCTGTGCTGAAGCAGGGCATTCTGGCAGCCAAGTGGCTTGACCTTTATTAGTGAGCCTGGTTACCCCCTCTCGGAACCACAGACTTAGAAATCGCCAGCTCATATACAGTGCATAAAATATATTTATATATATACCCTTATACACCATTTTAATAAAAAAATATCACAAAATTCTTCTAAGTCTCTCGGGAAGAGTGAAAGACGCGCACGTTCATTTTCAGAGCTCCTAGACCTTCCTATAAGAAGTTAGCCAAAAAGTAGCTTCGAAAAACGCTTAGGTTAAGTTTCAGAGTTGCTTCTAATGTACCAAAGCTGGACTTAGACATAATTTCACTCTCACAACATTATGGCTGGTTGGAGACAGTCCGAACCACAAGTACCGGGTCCATGGTTCTGGCCGTATACTGGGGGGACGGGGACGACTCCCATTAACCCCTGACTATACCGGGGATACGCTTATCACAATGCCTTTCTGGTCTGTGCTGAAGCAGGGCATTCTGGCAGCCAAGTGGCTTGACCTTTATTAGTGAGCCTGGTTACCCCCTCTCGGAACCACAGACTTAGAAATCGCCAGCTCATATACAGTGCATAAAATATATTTATATATATACCCTTATACACCATTTTAATAAAAAATATCACAAAATTCTTCTAAGTCCCTCGGGAAGAGTGAAAGACGCGCACGTTCATTTTCAGAGCTCCTAGACCTTCCTATAAGAAGTTAGCCAAAAAGTCGCTTCGAAAAACGCTTAGGTTAAGTTTCAGAGTTGCTTCTAATGTACCAAAGCTGGACTTAGACATAATGTCACTCTCACAACATTATGGCTGGTTGGAGACAGTCCGAACCACAAGTACCGGGTCCATGGTTCTGGCCGTATACTGGGGGGACGGGGACGACTCCCATTAACCCCTGACTATACCGGGGATACGCTTATCACAATGCCTTTCTGGTCTGTGCTGAAGCAGGGCATTCTGGCAGCCAAGTGGCTTGACCTTTATTAGTGAGCCTGGTTACCCCCTCTCGGAACCACAGACTTAGAAATCGCCAGCTCATATACAGTGCATAAAATATATTTATATATATACCCTTATACACCATTTTAATAAAAAATATCACAAAATTCTTCTAAGTCCCTCAGGAAGAGTGAAAGACGCGCACGTTCATTTTCAGAGCTCCTAGACCTTCCTATAAGAAGTTAGCCAAAAAGTAGCTTCGAAAAACGCTTAGGTTAAGTTTCAGAGTTGCTTCTAATGTACCAAAGCTGGACTTAGACATAATGTCACTCTCACAACATTATGGCTGGTTGGAGACAGTCCGAACCACAAGTACCGGGTCCATGGTTCTGGCCGTATACTGGGGGGATGGGGACGACTCCCATTAACCCCTGACTATACCGGGGATACGCTTATCACAATGCCTTTCTGGTCTGTGCTGAAGCAGGGCATTCTGGCAGGCAAGTGGCTTGACCTTTATTAGTGAGCCTGGTTACCCCCTCTGGAACCACAGACTTAGAAATCGCCAGCTCATATACAGTGCATAAAATATATTTATATATATACCCTTATACACCATTTTAATAAAAAATATCACAAAATTCTTCTAAGTCCCTCGGGAAGAGTGAAAGACGCGCACGTTCATTTTCAGAGCTCCTAGACCTTCCTATAAGAAGTTAGCCAAAAAGTAGCTTCGAAAAACGCTTAGGTTAAGTTTCAGAGTTGCTTCTAATGTACCAAAGCTGGACTTAGACATAATGTCACTCTCACAACATTATGGCTGGTTGGAGACAGTCCGAACCACAAGTACCGGGTCCATGGTTCTGGCCGTATACTGGGGGGACGGGGACGACTCCCATTAACCCCTGACTATACCGGGGATACGCTTATCACAATGCCTTTCTGGTCTGTGCTGAAGCAGGGCATTCTGGCAGCCAAGTGGCTTGACCTTTATTAGTGAGCCTGGTTACCCCCTCTCGGAACCACAGACTTAGAAATCGCCAGCTCATATACAGTGCATAAAATATATTTATATATATACCCTTATACACCATTTTAATAAAAAAATATCACAAAATTCTTCTAAGTCTCTCGGGAAGAGTGAAAGACGCGCACGTTCATTTTCAGAGCTCCTAGACCTTCCTATAAGAAGTTAGCCAAAAAGTAGCTTCGAAAAACGCTTAGGTTAAGTTTCAGAGTTGCTTCTAATGTACCAAAGCTGGACTTGGACATAATGTCACTCTCACAACATTATGGCTGGTTGGAGACAGTCCGAACCACAAGTACCGGGTCCATGGTTCTGGCCGTATACTGGGGGGACGGGGACGACTCCCATTAACCCCTGACTATACCGGGGATACGCTTATCACAATGCCTTTCTGGTCTGTGCTGAAGCAGGGCATTCTGGCAGCCAAGTGGCTTGACCTTTATTAGTGAGCCTGGTTACCCCCTCTCGGAACCACAGACTTAGAAATCGCCAGCTCATATACAGTGCATAAAATATATTTATATATATACCCTTATACACCATTTTAATAAAAAAATATCACAAAATTCTTCTAAGTCTCTCGGGAAGAGTGAAAGACGCGCACGTTCATTTTCAGAGCTCCTAGACCTTCCTATAAGAAGTTAGCCAAAAAGTAGCTTCGAAAAACGCTTAGGTTAAGTTTCAGAGTTGCTTCTAATGTACCAAAGCTGGACTTAGACATAATTTCACTCTCACAACATTATGGCTGGTTGGAGACAGTCCGAACCACAAGTACCGGGTCCATGGTTCTGGCCGTATACTGGGGGGACGGGGACGACTCCCATTAACCCCTGACTATACCGGGGATACGCTTATCACAATGCCTTTCTGGTCTGTGCTGAAGCAGGGCATTCTGGCAGCCAAGTGGCTTGATCTTTATTAGTGAGCCTGGTTACCCCCTCTCGGAACCACAGACTTAGAAATCGCCAGCTCATATACAGTGCATAAAATATATTTATATATATACCCTTATACACCATTTTAATAAAAAATATCACAAAATTCTTCTAAGTCCCTCGGGAAGAGTGAAAGACGCGCACGTTCATTTTCAGAGCTCCTAGACCTTCCTATAAGAAGTTAGCCAAAAAGTAGCTTCGAAAAACGCTTAGGTTAAGTTTCAGAGTTGCTTCTAATGTACCAAAGCTGGACTTAGACATAATGTCACTCTCACAACATTATGGCTGGTTGGAGACAGTCCGAACCACAAGTACCGGGTCCATGGTTCTGGCCGTATACTGGGGGGACGGGGACGACTCCCATTAACCCCTGACTATACCGGGGATACGCTTATCACAATGCCTTTCTGGTCTGTGCTGAAGCAGGGCATTCTGGCAGGCAAGTGGCTTGACCTTTATTAGTGAGCCTGGTTACCCCCTCTGGAACCACAGACTTAGAAATCGCCAGCTCATATACAGTGCATAAAATATATTTATATATATACCCTTATACACCATTTTAATAAAAAATATCACAAAATTCTTCTAAGTCCCTCGGGAAGAGTGAAAGACGCGCACGTTCATTTTCAGAGCTCCTAGACCTTCCTATAAGAAGTTAGCCAAAAAGTAGCTTCGAAAAACGCTTAGGTTAAGTTTCAGAGTTGCTTCTAATGTACCAAAGCTGGACTTAGACATAATGTCACTCTCACAACATTATGGCTGGTTGGAGACAGTCCGAACCACAAGTACCGGGTCCATGGTTCTGGCCGTATACTGGGGGGACGGGGACGACTCCCATTAACCCCTGACTATACCGGGGATACGCTTATCACAATGCCTTTCTGGTCTGTGCTGAAGCAGGGCATTCTGGCAGCCAAGTGGCTTGACCTTTATTAGTGAGCCTGGTTACCCCCTCTCGGAACCACAGACTTAGAAATCGCCAGCTCATATACAGTGCATAAAATATATTTATATATATACCCTTATACACCATTTTAATAAAAAAATATCACAAAATTCTTCTAAGTCTCTCGGGAAGAGTGAAAGACGCGCACGTTCATTTTCAGAGCTCCTAGACCTTCCTATAAGAAGTTAGCCAAAAAGTAGCTTCGAAAAACGCTTAGGTTAAGTTTCAGAGTTGCTTCTAATGTACCAAAGCTGGACTTAGACATAATTTCACTCTCACAACATTATGGCTGGTTGGAGACAGTCCGAACCACAAGTACCGGGTCCATGGTTCTGGCCGTATACTGGGGGGACGGGGACGACTCCCATTAACCCCTGACTATACCGGGGATACGCTTATCACAATGCCTTTCTGGTCTGTGCTGAAGCAGGGCATTCTGGCAGCCAAGTGGCTTGATCTTTATTAGTGAGCCTGGTTACCCCCTCTCGGAACCACAGACTTAGAAATCGCCAGCTCATATACAGTGCATAAAATATATTTATATATATACCCTTATACACCATTTTAATAAAAAATATCACAAAATTCTTCTAAGTCCCTCGGGAAGAGTGAAAGACGCGCACGTTCATTTTCAGAGCTCCTAGACCTTCCTATAAGAAGTTAGCCAAAAAGTAGCTTCGAAAAACGCTTAGGTTAAGTTTCAGAGTTGCTTCTAATGTACCAAAGCTGGACTTAGACATAATGTCACTCTCACAACATTATGGCTGGTTGGAGACAGTCCGAACCACAAGTACCGGGTCCATGGTTCTGGCCGTATACTGGGGGGACGGGGACGACTCCCATTAACCCCTGACTATACCGGGGATACGCTTATCACAATGCCTTTCTGGTCTGTGCTGAAGCAGGGCATTCTGGCAGGCAAGTGGCTTGACCTTTATTAGTGAGCCTGGTTACCCCCTCTGGAACCACAGACTTAGAAATCGCCAGCTCATATACAGTGCATAAAATATATTTATATATATACCCTTATACACCATTTTAATAAAAAATATCACAAAATTCTTCTAAGTCCCTCGGGAAGAGTGAAAGACGCGCACGTTCATTTTCAGAGCTCCTAGACCTTCCTATAAGAAGTTAGCCAAAAAGTAGCTTCGAAAAACGCTTAGGTTAAGTTTCAGAGTTGCTTCTAATGTACCAAAGCTGGACTTAGACATAATGTCACTCTCACAACATTATGGCTGGTTGGAGACAGTCCGAACCACAAGTACCGGGTCCATGGTTCTGGCCGTATACTGGGGGGACGGGGACGACTCCCATTAACCCCTGACTATACCGGGGATACGCTTATCACAATGCCTTTCTGGTCTGTGCTGAAGCAGGGCATTCTGGCAGCCAAGTGGCTTGACCTTTATTAGTGAGCCTGGTTACCCCCTCTCGGAACCACAGACTTAGAAATAGCCAGCTCATATACAGTGCATAAAATATATTTATATATATACCCTTATACACCATTTTAATAAAAAAATATCACAAAATTCTTCTAAGTCTCTCGGGAAGAGTGAAAGACGCGCACGTTCATTTTCAGAGCTCCTAGACCTTCCTATAAGAAGTTAGCCAAAAAGTAGCTTCGAAAAACGCTTAGGTTAAGTTTCAGAGTTGCTTCTAATGTACCAAAGCTGGACTTAGACATAATTTCACTCTCACAACATTATGGCTGGTTGGAGACAGTCCGAACCACAAGTACCGGGTCCATGGTTCTGGCCGTATACTGGGGGGACGGGGACGACTCCCATTAACCCCTGACTATACCGGGGATACGCTTATCACAATGCCTTTCTGGTCTGTGCTGAAGCAGGGCATTCTGGCAGGCAAGTGGCTTGACCTTTATTAGTGAGCCTGGTTACCCCCTCTGGAACCACAGACTTAGAAATCGCCAGCTCATATACAGTGCATAAAATATATTTATATATATACCCTTATACACCATTTTAATAAAAAATATCACAAAATTCTTCTAAGTCTCTCGGGAAGAGTGAAAGACGCGCACGTTCATTTTCAGAGCTCCTAGACCTTCCTATAAGAAGTTAGCCAAAAAGTAGCTTCGAAAAACGCTTAGGTTAAGTTTCAGAGTTGCTTCTAATGTACCAAAGCTGGACTTAGACATAATTTCACTCTCACAACATTATGGCTGGTTGGAGACAGTCCGAACCACAAGTACCGGGTCCATGGTTCTGGCCGTATACTGGGGGGACGGGGACGACTCCCATTAACCCCTGACTATACCGGGGATACGCTTATCACAATGCCTTTCTGGTCTGTGCTGAAGCAGGGCATTCTGGCAGCCAAGTGGCTTGACCTTTATTAGTGAGCCTGGTTACCCCCTCTCGGAACCACAGACTTAGAAATCGCCAGCTCATATACAGTGCATAAAATATATTTATATATATACCCTTATACACCATTTTAATAAAAAATATCACAAAATTCTTCTAAGTCCCTCGGGAAGAGTGAAAGAAGCGCACGTTCATTTTCAGAGCTCCTAGACCTTCCTATAAGAAGTTAGCCAAAAAGTAGCTTCGAAAAACGCTTAGGTTAAGTTTCAGAGTTGCTTCTAATGTACCAAAGCTGGACTTAGACATAATGTCACTCTCACAACATTATGGCTGGTTGGAGACAGTCCGAACCACAAGTACCGGGTCCATGGTTCTGGCCGTATACTGGGGGGACGGGGACGACTCCCATTAACCCCTGACTATACCGGGGATACGCTTATCACAATGCCTTTCTGGTCTGTGCTGAAGCAGGGCATTCTGGCAGCCAAGTGGCTTGACCTTTATTAGTGAGCCTGGTTACCCCCTCTCGGAACCACAGACTTAGAAATCGCCAGCTCATATACAGTGCATAAAATATATTTATATATATACCCTTATACACCATTTTAATAAAAAAATATCACAAAATTCTTCTAAGTCTCTCGGGAAGAGTGAAAGACGCGCACGTTCATTTTCAGAGCTCCTAGACCTTCCTATAAGAAGTTAGCCAAAAAGTAGCTTCGAAAAACGCTTAGGTTAAGTTTCAGAGTTGCTTCTAATGTACCAAAGCTGGACTTAGACATAATTTCACTCTCACAACATTATGGCTGGTTGGAGACAGTCCGAACCACAAGTACCGGGTCCATGGTTCTGGCCGTATACTGGGGGGACGGGGACGACTCCCATTAACCCCTGACTATACCGGGGATACGCTTATCACAATGCCTTTCTGGTCTGTGCTGAAGCAGGGCATTCTGGCAGCCAAGTGGCTTGATCTTTATTAGTGAGCCTGGTTACCCCCTCTCGGAACCACAGACTTAGAAATCGCCAGCTCATATACAGTGCATAAAATATATTTATATATATACCCTTATACACCATTTTAATAAAAAAATATCACAAAATTCTTCTAAGTCCCTCGGGAAGAGTGAAAGACGCGCACGTTCATTTTCAGAGCTCCTAGACCTTCCTATAAGAAGTTAGCCAAAAAGTAGCTTCGAAAAACGCTTAGGTTAAGTTTCAGAGTTGCTTCTAATGTACCAAAGCTGGACTTAGACATAATGTCACTCTCACAACATTATGGCTGGTTGGAGACAGTCCGAACCACAAGTACCGGGTCCATGGTTCTGGCCGTATACTGGGGGGACGGGGACGACTCCCATTAACCCCTGACTATACCGGGGATACGCTTATCACAATGCCTTTCTGGTCTGTGCTGAAGCAGGGCATTCTGGCAGGCAAGTGGCTTGACCTTTATTAGTGAGCCTGGTTACCCCCTCTGGAACCACAGACTTAGAAATCGCCAGCTCATATACAGTGCATAAAATATATTTATATATATACCCTTATACACCATTTTAATAAAAAATATCACAAAATTCTTCTAAGTCCCTCGGGAAGAGTGAAAGACGCGCACGTTCATTTTCAGAGCTCCTAGACCTTCCTATAAGAAGTTAGCCAAAAAGTAGCTTCGAAAAACGCTTAGGTTAAGTTTCAGAGTTGCTTCTAATGTACCAAAGCTGGACTTAGACATAATGTCACTCTCACAACATTATGGCTGGTTGGAGACAGTCCGAACCACAAGTACCGGGTCCATGGTTCTGGCCGTATACTGGGGGGACGGGGACGACTCCCATTAACCCCTGACTATACCGGGGATACGCTTATCACAATGCCTTTCTGGTCTGTGCTGAAGCAGGGCATTCTGGCAGCCAAGTGGCTTGACCTTTATTAGTGAGCCTGGTTACCCCCTCTCGGAACCACAGACTTAGAAATCGCCAGCTCATATACAGTGCATAAAATATATTTATATATATACCCTTATACACCATTTTAATAAAAAAATATCACAAAATTCTTCTAAGTCTCTCGGGAAGAGTGAAAGACGCGCACGTTCATTTTCAGAGCTCCTAGACCTTCCTATAAGAAGTTAGCCAAAAAGTAGCTTCGAAAAACGCTTAGGTTAAGTTTCAGAGTTGCTTCTAATGTACCAAAGCTGGACTTAGACATAATGTCACTCTCACAACATTATGGCTGGTTGGAGACAGTCCGAACCACAAGTACCGGGTCCATGGTTCTGGCCGTATACTGGGGGGACGGGGACGACTCCCATTAACCCCTGACTATACCGGGGATACGCTTATCACAATGCCTTTCTGGTCTGTGCTGAAGCAGGGCATTCTGGCAGCCAAGTGGCTTGACCTTTATTAGTGAGCCTGGTTACCCCCTCTCGGAACCACAGACTTAGAAATCGCCAGCTCATATACAGTGCATAAAATATATTTATATATATACCCTTATACACCATTTTAATAAAAAAATATCACAAAATTCTTCTAAGTCTCTCGGGAAGAGTGAAAGACGCGCACGTTCATTTTCAGAGCTCCTAGACCTTCCTATAAGAAGTTAGCCAAAAAGTAGCTTCGAAAAACGCTTAGGTTAAGTTTCAGAGTTGCTTCTAATGTACCAAAGCTGGACTTAGACATAATTTCACTCTCACAACATTATGGCTGGTTGGAGACAGTCCGAACCACAAGTACCGGGTCCATGGTTCTGGCCGTATACTGGGGGGACGGGGACGACTCCCATTAACCCCTGACTATACCGGGGATACGCTTATCACAATGCCTTTCTGGTCTGTGCTGAAGCAGGGCATTCTGGCAGCCAAGTGGCTTGACCTTTATTAGTGAGCCTGGTTACCCCCTCTCGGAACCACAGACTTAGAAATCGCCAGCTCATATACAGTGCATAAAATATATTTATATATATACCCATATACACCATTTTAATAAAAAATATCACAAAATTCTTCTAAGTCCCTCGGGAAGAGTGAAAGACGCGCACGTTCATTTTCAGAGCTCCTAGACCTTCCTATAAGAAGTTAGCCAAAAAGTAGCTTCGAAAAACGCTTAGGTTAAGTTTCAGAGTTGCTTCTAATGTACCAAAGCTGGACTTAGACATAATGTCACTCTCACAACATTATGGCTGGTTGGAGACAGTCCGAACCACAAGTACCGGGTCCATGGTTCTGGCCGTATACTGGGGGGACGGGGACGACTCCCATTAACCCCTGACTATACCGGGGATACGCTTATCACAATGCCTTTCTGGTCTGTGCTGAAGCAGGGCATTCTGGCAGGCAAGTGGCTTGACCTTTATTAGTGAGCCTGGTTACCCCCTCTGGAACCACAGACTTAGAAATCGCCAGCTCATATACAGTGCATAAAATATATTTATATATATACCCTTATACACCATTTTAATAAAAAATATCACAAAATTCTTCTAAGTCCCTCGGGAAGAGTGAAAGACGCGCACGTTCATTTTCAGAGCTCCTAGACCTTCCTATAAGAAGTTAGCCAAAAAGTAGCTTCGAAAAACGCTTAGGTTAAGTTTCAGAGTTGCTTCTAATGTACCAAAGCTGGACTTAGACATAATGTCACTCTCACAACATTATGGCTGGTTGGAGACAGTCCGAACCACAAGTACCGGGTCCATGGTTCTGGCCGTATACTGGGGGGACGGGGACGACTCCCATTAACCCCTGACTATACCGGGGATACGCTTATCACAATGCCTTTCTGGTCTGTGCTGAAGCAGGGCATTCTGGCAGCCAAGTGGCTTGACCTTTATTAGTGAGCCTGGTTACCCCCTCTCGGAACCACAGACTTAGAAATCGCCAGCTCATATACAGTGCATAAAATATATTTATATATATACCCTTATACACCATTTTAATAAAAAAATATCACAAAATTCTTCTAAGTCTCTCGGGAAGAGTGAAAGACGCGCACGTTCATTTTCAGAGCTCCTAGACCTTCCTATAAGAAGTTAGCCAAAAAGTAGCTTCGAAAAACGCTTAGGTTAAGTTTCAGAGTTGCTTCTAATGTACCAAAGCTGGACTTAGACATCATTTCACTCTCACAACATTATGGCTGGTTGGAGACAGTCCGAACCACAAGTACCGGGTCCATGGTTCTGGCCGTATACTGGGGGGACGGGGACGACTCCCATTAACCCCTGACTATACCGGGGATACGCTTATCACAATGCCTTTCTGGTCTGTGCTGAAGCAGGGCATTCTGGCAGCCAAGTGGCTTGACCTTTATTAGTGAGCCTGGTTACCCCCTCTCGGAACCACAGACTTAGAAATCGCCAGCTCATATACAGTGCATAAAATATATTTATATATATACCCATATACACCATTTTAATAAAAAATATCACAAAATTCTTCTAAGTCCCTCGGGAAGAGTGAAAGACGCGCACGTTCATTTTCAGAGCTCCTAGACCTTCCTATAAGAAGTTAGCCAAAAAGTAGCTTCGAAAAACGCTTAGGTTAAGTTTCAGAGTTGCTTCTAATGTACCAAAGCTGGACTTAGACATAATGTCACTCTCACAACATTATGGCTGGTTGGAGACAGTCCGAACCACAAGTACCGGGTCCATGGTTCTGGCCGTATACTGGGGGGACGGGGACGACTCCCATTAACCCCTGACTATACCGGGGATACGCTTATCACAATGCCTTTCTGGTCTGTGCTGAAGCAGGGCATTCTGGCAGCCAAGTGGCTTGACCTTTATTAGTGAGCCTGGTTACCCCCTCTCGGAACCACAGACTTAGAAATCGCCAGCTCATATACAGTGCATAAAATATATTTATATATATACCCTTATACACCATTTTAATAAAAAAATATCACAAAATTCTTCTAAGTCTCTCGGGAAGAGTGAAAGACGCGCACGTTCATTTTCAGAGCTCCTAGACCTTCCTATAAGAAGTTAGCCAAAAAGTAGCTTCGAAAAACGCTTAGGTTAAGTTTCAGAGTTGCTTCTAATGTACCAATGCTGGACTTAGACATAATTTCACTCTCACAACATTATGGCTGGTTGGAGACAGTCCGAACCACAAGTACCGGGTCCATGGTTCTGGCCGTATACTGGGGGGACGGGGACGACTCCCATTAACCCCTGACTATACCGGGGATACGCTTATCACAATGCCTTTCTGGTCTGTGCTGAAGCAGGGCATTCTGGCAGCCAAGTGGCTTGACCTTTATTAGTGAGCCTGGTTACCCCCTCTCGGAACCACAGACTTAGAAATCGCCAGCTCATATACAGTGCATAAAATATATTTATATATATACCCTTATACACCATTTTAATAAAAAAAAATCACAAAATTCTTCTAAGTCTCTCGGGAAGAGTGAAAGACGCGCACGTTCATTTTCAGAGCTCCTAGACCTTCCTATAAGAAGTTAGCCAAAAAGTAGCTTCGAAAAACGCTTAGGTTAAGTTTCAGAGTTGCTTCTAATGTACCAAAGCTGGACTTAGACATAATTTCACTCTCACAACATTATGGCTGGTTGGAGACAGTCCGAACCACAAGTACCGGGTCCATGGTTCTGGCCGTATACTGGGGGGACGGGGACGACTCCCATTAACCCCTGACTATACCGGGGATACGCTTATCACAATGCCTTTCTGGTCTGTGCTGAAGCAGGGCATTCTGGCAGCCAAGTGGCTTGATCTTTATTAGTGAGCCTGGTTACCCCCTCTCGGAACCACAGACTTAGAAATCGCCAGCTCATATACAGTGCATAAAATATATTTATATATATACCCTTATACACCATTTTAATAAAAAATATCACAAAATTCTTCTAAGTCCCTCGGGAAGAGTGAAAGACGCGCACGTTCATTTTCAGAGCTCCTAGACCTTCCTATAAGAAGTTAGCCAAAAAGTAGCTTCGAAAAACGCTTAGGTTAAGTTTCAGAGTTGCTTCTAATGTACCAAAGCTGGACTTAGACATAATGTCACTCTCACAACATTATGGCTGGTTGGAGACAGTCCGAACCACAAGTACCGGGTCCATGGTTCTGGCCGTATACTGGGGGGACGGGGACGACTCCCATTAACCCCTGACTATACCGGGGATACGCTTATCACAATGCCTTTCTGGTCTGTGCTGAAGCAGGGCATTCTGGCAGGCAAGTGGCTTGACCTTTATTAGTGAGCCTGGTTACCCCCTCTGGAACCACAGACTTAGAAATCGCCAGCTCATATACAGTGCATAAAATATATTTATATATATACCCTTATACACCATTTTAATAAAAAATATCACAAAATTCTTCTAAGTCCCTCGGGAAGAGTGAAAGACGCGCACGTTCATTTTCAGAGCTCCTAGACCTTCCTATAAGAAGTTAGCCAAAAAGTAGCTTCGAAAAACGCTTAGGTTAAGTTTCAGAGTTGCTTCTAATGTACCAAAGCTGGACTTAGACATAATGTCACTCTCACAACATTATGGCTGGTTGGAGACAGTCCGAACCACAAGTACCGGGTCCATGGTTCTGGCCGTATACTGGGGGGACGGGGACGACTCCCATTAACCCCTGACTATACCGGGGATACGCTTATCACAATGCCTTTCTGGTCTGTGCTGAAGCAGGGCATTCTGGCAGCCAAGTGGCTTGACCTTTATTAGTGAGCCTGGTTACCCCCTCTCGGAACCACAGACTTAGAAATCGCCAGCTCATATACAGTGCATAAAATATATTTATATATATACCCTTATACACCATTTTAATAAAAAAATATCACAAAATTCTTCTAAGTCTCTCGGGAAGAGTGAAAGACGCGCACGTTCATTTTCAGAGCTCCTAGACCTTCCTATAAGAAGTTAGCCAAAAAGTAGCTTCGAAAAACGCTTAGGTTAAGTTTCAGAGTTGCTTCTAATGTACCAAAGCTGGACTTAGACATAATTTCACTCTCACAACATTATGGCTGGTTGGAGACAGTCCGAACCACAAGTACCGGGTCCATGGTTCTGGCCGTATACTGGGGGGACGGGGACGACTCCCATTAACCCCTGACTATACCGGGGATACGCTTATCACAATGCCTTTCTGGTCTGTGCTGAAGCAGGGCATTCTGGCAGCCAAGTGGCTTGACCTTTATTAGTGAGCCTGGTTACCCCCTCTCGGAACCACAGACTTAGAAATCGCCAGCTCATATACAGTGCATAAAATATATTTATATATATACCCTTATACACCATTTTAATAAAAAATATCACAAAATTCTTCTAAGTCCCTCGGGAAGAGTGAAAGACGCGCACGTTCATTTTCAGAGCTCCTAGACCTTCCTATAAGAAGTTAGCCAAAAAGTAGCTTCGAAAAACGCTTAGGTTAAGTTTCAGAGTTGCTTCTAATGTACCAAAGCTGGACTTAGACATAATGTCACTCTCACAACATTATGGCTGGTTGGAGACAGTCCGAACCACAAGTACCGGGTCCATGGTTCTGGCCGTATACTGGGGGGACGGGGACGACTCCCATTAACCCCTGACTATACCGGGGATACGCTTATCACAATGCCTTTCTGGTCTGTGCTGAAGCAGGGCATTCTGGCAGCCAAGTGGCTTGACCTTTATTAGTGAGCCTGGTTACCCCCTCTCGGAACCACAGACTTAGAAATCGCCAGCTCATATACAGTGCATAAAATATATTTATATATATACCCTTATACACCATTTTAATAAAAAAAATCACAAAATTCTTCTAAGTCCCTCGGGAAGAGAGAAAGACGCGTACGTTCATTTTCAGAGCTCCTAGACCTTCCTATAAGAAGTTAGCTAAAAAGTAGCTTCGAAAAACGCTTAGGTTAAGTTTCAGAGTTGCTTCTAATGTACCAAAGCTGGACTTAGACATAATTTCACTCTCACAACATTATGGCTGGTTGGAGACAGTCCGAACCACAAGTACCGGGTCCATGGTTCTGGCCGTATACTGGGGGGACGGGGACGACTCCCATTAACCCCTGACTATACCGGGGATACGCTTATCACAATGCCTTTCTGGTCTGTGCTGAAGCAGGGCATTCTGGCAGGCAAGTGGCTTGACCTTTATTAGTGAGCCTGGTTACCCCCTCTCGGAACCACAGACTTAGAAATCGCCAGCTCATATACAGTGCATAAAATATATTTATATATATACCCTTATACACCATTTTAATAAAAAATATCACAAAATTCTTCTAAGTCCCTCGGGAAGAGTGAAAGACGCGCACGTTCATTTTCAGAGCTCCTAGACCTTCCTATAAGAAGTTAGCCAAAAAGTAGCTTCGAAAAACGCTTAGGTTAAGTTTCAGAGTTGCTTCTAATGTACCAAAGCTGGACTTAGACATAATGTCACTCTCACAACATTATGGCTGGTTGGAGACAGTCCGAACCACAAGTACCGGGTCCATGGTTCTGGCCGTATACTGGGGGGACGGGGACGACTCCCATTAACCCCTGACTATACCGGGGATACGCTTATCACAATGCCTTTCTGGTCTGTGCTGAAGCAGGGCATTCTGGCAGCCAAGTGGCTTGACCTTTATTAGTGAGCCTGGTTACCCCCTCTCGGAACCACAGACTTAGAAATCGCCAGCTCATATACAGTGCATAAAATATATTTATATATATATACCCTTATACACCATTTTAATAAAAAAATATCACAAAATTCTTCTATGTCTCTCGGGAAGAGTGAAAGACGCGCACGTTCATTTTCAGAGCTCCTAGACCTTCCTATAAGAAGTTAGCCAAAAAGTAGCTTCGAAAAACGCTTAGGTTAAGTTTCAGAGTTGCTTCTAATGTACCAAAGCTGGACTTAGACATAATTTCACTCTCACAACATTATGGCTGGTTGGAGACAGTCCGAACCACAAGTACCGGGTCCATGGTTCTGGCCGTATACTGGGGGGACGGGGACGACTCCCATTAACCCCTGACTATACCGGGGATACGCTTATCACAATGCCTTTCTGGTCTGTGCTGAAGCAGGGCATTCTGGCAGCCAAGTGGCTTGATCTTTATTAGTGAGCCTGGTTACCCCCTCTCGGAACCACAGACTTAGAAATCGCCAGCTCATATACAGTGCATAAAATATATTTATATATATACCCTTATACACCATTTTAATAAAAAATATCACAAAATTCTTCTAAATCCCTCGGGAAGAGTGAAAGACGCGCACGTTCATTTTCAGAGCTCCTAGACCTTCCTATAAGAAGTTAGCCAAAAAGTAGCTTCGAAAAACGCTTAGGTTAAGTTTCAGAGTTGCTTCTAATGTACCAAAGCTGGACTTAGACATAATGTCACTCTCACAACATTATGGCTGGTTGGAGACAGTCCGAACCACAAGTACCGGGTCCATGGTTCTGGCCGTATACTGGGGGGACGGGGACGACTCCCATTAACCCCTGACTATACCGGGGATACGCTTATCACAATGCCTTTCTGGTCTGTGCTGAAGCAGGGCATTCTGGCAGCCAAGTGGCTTGACCTTTATTAGTGAGCCTGGTTACCCCCTCTCGGAACCACAGACTTAGAAATCGCCAGCTCATATACAGTGCATAAAATATATTTATATATATACCCTTATACACCATTTTAATAAAAAAATATCACAAAATTCTTCTAAGTCTCTCGGGAAGAGTGAAAGACGCGCACGTTCATTTTCAGAGCTCCTAGACCTTCATATAAGAAGTTAGCCAAAAAGTAGCTTCGAAAAACGCTTAGGTTAAGTTTCAGAGTTGCTTCTAATGTACCAAAGCTGGACTTAGACATAATTTCACTCTCACAACATTATGGCTGGTTGGAGATAGTCCGAACCACAAGTACCGGGTCCATGGTTCTGGCCGTATACTGGGGGGACGGGGACGACTCCCATTAACCCCTGACTATACCGGGGATACGCTTATCACAATGCCTTTCTGGTCTGTGCTGAAGCAGGGCATTCTGGCAGCCAAGTGGCTTGACCTTTATTAGTGAGCCTGGTTACCCCCTCTCGGAACCACAGACTTAGAAATCGCCAGCTCATATACAGTGCATAAAATATATTTATATATATACCCTTATACACCATTTTAATAAAAAAATATCACAAAATTCTTCTAAGTCTCTCGGGAAGAGTGAAAGACGCGCACGTTCATTTTCAGAGCTCCTAGACCTTCCTATAAGAAGTTAGCCAAAAAGTAGCTTCGAAAAACGCTTAGGTTAAGTTTCAGAGTTGCTTCTAATGTACCAAAGCTGGACTTAGACATAATGTCACTCTCACAACATTATGGCTGGTTGGAGACAGTCCGAACCACAAGTACCGGGTCCATGGTTCTGGCCGTATACTGGGGGGACGGGGACGACTCCCATTAACCCCTGACTATACCGGGGATACGCTTATCACAATGCCTTTCTGGTCTGTGCTGAAGCAGGGCATTCTGGCAGCCAAGTGGCTTGACCTTTATTAGTGAGCCTGGTTACCCCCTCTCGGAACCACAGACTTAGAAATCGCCAGCTCATATACAGTGCATAAAATATATTTATATATATATACCCTTATACACCATTTTAATAAAAAAATATCACAAAATTCTTCTATGTCTCTCGGGAAGAGTGAAAGACGCGCACGTTCATTTTCAGAGCTCCTAGACCTTCCTATAAGAAGTTAGCCAAAAAGTAGCTTCGAAAAACGCTTAGGTTAAGTTTCAGAGTTGCTTCTAATGTACCAAAGCTGGACTTAGACATAATGTCACTCTCACAACATTATGGCTGGTTGGAGACAGTCCGAACCACAAGTACCGGGTCCATGGTTCTGGCCGTATACTGGGGGGACGGGGACGACTCCCATTAACCCCTGACTATACCGGGGATACGCTTATCACAATGCCTTTCTGGTCTGTGCTGAAGCAGGGCATTCTGGCAGCCAAGTGGCTTGACCTTTATTAGTGAGCCTGGTTACCCCCTCTCGGAACCACAGACTTAGAAATCGCCAGCTCATATACAGTGCATAAAATATATTTATATATATATACCCTTATACACCATTTTAATAAAAAAATATCACAAAATTCTTCTATGTCTCTCGGGAAGAGTGAAAGACGCGCACGTTCATTTTCAGAGCTCCTAGACCTTCCTATAAGAAGTTAGCCAAAAAGTAGCTTCGAAAAACGCTTAGGTTAAGTTTCAGAGTTGCTTCTAATGTACCAAAGCTGGACTTAGACATAATTTCACTCTCACAACATTATGGCTGGTTGGAGACAGTCCGAACCACAAGTACCGGGTCCATGGTTCTGGCCGTATACTGGGGGGACGGGGACGACTCCCATTAACCCCTGACTATACCGGGGATACGCTTATCACAATGCCTTTCTGGTCTGTGCTGAAGCAGGGCATTCTGGCAGCCAAGTGGCTTGATCTTTATTAGTGAGCCTGGTTACCCCCTCTCGGAACCACAGACTTAGAAATCGCCAGCTCATATACAGTGCATAAAATATATTTATATATATACCCTTATACACCATTTTAATAAAAAATATCACAAAATTCTTCTAAATCCCTCGGGAAGAGTGAAAGACGCGCACGTTCATTTTCAGAGCTCCTAGACCTTCCTATAAGAAGTTAGCCAAAAAGTAGCTTCGAAAAACGCTTAGGTTAAGTTTCAGAGTTGCTTCTAATGTACCAAAGCTGGACTTAGACATAATGTCACTCTCACAACATTATGGCTGGTTGGAGACAGTCCGAACCACAAGTACCGGGTCCATGGTTCTGGCCGTATACTGGGGGGACGGGGACGACTCCCATTAACCCCTGACTATACCGGGGATACGCTTATCACAATGCCTTTCTGGTCTGTGCTGAAGCAGGGCATTCTGGCAGCCAAGTGGCTTGACCTTTATTAGTGAGCCTGGTTACCCCCTCTCGGAACCACAGACTTAGAAATCGCCAGCTCATATACAGTGCATAAAATATATTTATATATATACCCTTATACACCATTTTAATAAAAAAATATCACAAAATTCTTCTAAGTCTCTCGGGAAGAGTGAAAGACGCGCACGTTCATTTTCAGAGCTCCTAGACCTTCCTATAAGAAGTTAGCCAAAAAGTAGCTTCGAAAAACGCTTAGGTTAAGTTTCAGAGTTGCTTCTAATGTACCAAAGCTGGACTTAGACATAATTTCACTCTCACAACATTATGGCTGGTTGGAGACAGTCCGAACCACAAGTACCGGGTCCATGGTTCTGGCCGTATACTGGGGGGACGGGGACGACTCCCATTAACCCCTGACTATACCGGGGATACGCTTATCACAATGCCTTTCTGGTCTGTGCTGAAGCAGGGCATTCTGGCAGCCAAGTGGCTTGACCTTTATTAGTGAGCCTGGTTACCCCCTCTCGGAATCACAGACTTAGAAATCGCCAGCTCATATACAGTGCATAAAATATATTTATATATATACCCTTATACACCATTTTAATAAAAAATATCACAAAATTCTTCTAAGTCCCTCGGGAAGAGTGAAAGACGCGCACGTTCATTTTCAGAGCTCCTAGACCTTCCTATAAGAAGTTAGCCAAAAAGTAGCTTCGAAAAACGCTTAGGTTAAGTTTCAGAGTTGCTTCTAATGTACCAAAGCTGGACTTAGACATAATGTCACTCTCACAACATTATGGCTGGTTGGAGACAGTCCGAACCACAAGTACCGGGTCCATGGTTCTGGCCGTATACTGGGGGGACGGGGACGACTCCCATTAACCCCTGACTATACCGGGGATACGCTTATCACAATGCCTTTCTGGTCTGTGCTGAAGCAGGGCATTCTGGCAGCCAAGTGGCTTGACCTTTATTAGTGAGCCTGGTTACCCCCTCTCGGAACCACAGACTTAGAAATCGCCAGCTCATATACAGTGCATAAAATATATTTATATATATACCCTTATACACCATTTTAATAAAAAAATATCACAAAATTCTTCTAAGTCTCTCGGGAAGAGTGAAAGACGCGCACGTTCATTTTCAGAGCTCCTAGACCTTCCTATAAGAAGTTAGCCAAAAAGTAGCTTCGAAAAACGCTTAGGTTAAGTTTCAGAGTTGCTTCTAATGTACCAAAGCTGGACTTAGACATAATGTCACTCTCACAACATTATGGCTGGTTGGAGACAGTCCGAACCACAAGTACCGGGTCCATGGTTCTGGCCGTATACTGGGGGGACGGGGACGACTCCCATTAACCCCTGACTATACCGGGGATACGCTTATCACAATGCCTTTCTGGTCTGTGCTGAAGCAGGGCATTCTGGCAGCCAAGTGGCTTGACCTTTATTAGTGAGCCTGGTTACCCCCTCTCGGAACCACAGACTTAGAAATCGCCAGCTCATATACAGTGCATAAAATATATTTATATATATATACCCTTATACACCATTTTAATAAAAAAATATCACAAAATTCTTCTATGTCTCTCGGGAAGAGTGAAAGACGCGCACGTTCATTTTCAGAGCTCCTAGACCTTCCTATAAGAAGTTAGCCAAAAAGTAGCTTCGAAAAACGCTTAGGTTAAGTTTCAGAGTTGCTTCTAATGTACCAAAGCTGGACTTAGACATAATTTCACTCTCACAACATTATGGCTGGTTGGAGACAGTCCGAACCACAAGTACCGGGTCCATGGTTCTGGCCGTATACTGGGGGGACGGGGACGACTCCCATTAACCCCTGACTATACCGGGGATACGCTTATCACAATGCCTTTCTGGTCTGTGCTGAAGCAGGGCATTCTGGCAGCCAAGTGGCTTGATCTTTATTAGTGAGCCTGGTTACCCCCTCTCGGAACCACAGACTTAGAAATCGCCAGCTCATATACAGTGCATAAAATATATTTATATATATACCCTTATACACCATTTTAATAAAAAATATCACAAAATTCTTCTAAATCCCTCGGGAAGAGTGAAAGACGCGCACGTTCATTTTCAGAGCTCCTAGACCTTCCTATAAGAAGTTAGCCAAAAAGTAGCTTCGAAAAACGCTTAGGTTAAGTTTCAGAGTTGCTTCTAATGTACCAAAGCTGGACTTAGACATAATGTCACTCTCACAACATTATGGCTGGTTGGAGACAGTCCGAACCACAAGTACCGGGTCCATGGTTCTGGCCGTATACTGGGGGGACGGGGACGACTCCCATTAACCCCTGACTATACCGGGGATACGCTTATCACAATGCCTTTCTGGTCTGTGCTGAAGCAGGGCATTCTGGCAGCCAAGTGGCTTGACCTTTATTAGTGAGCCTGGTTACCCCCTCTCGGAACCACAGACTTAGAAATCGCCAGCTCATATACAGTGCATAAAATATATTTATATATATACCCTTATACACCATTTTAATAAAAAAATATCACAAAATTCTTCTAAGTCTCTCGGGAAGAGTGAAAGACGCGCACGTTCATTTTCAGAGCTCCTAGACCTTCCTATAAGAAGTTAGCCAAAAAGTAGCTTCGAAAAACGCTTAGGTTAAGTTTCAGAGTTGCTTCTAATGTACCAAAGCTGGACTTAGACATAATTTCACTCTCACAACATTATGGCTGGTTGGAGACAGTCCGAACCACAAGTACCGGGTCCATGGTTCTGGCCGTATACTGGGGGGACGGGGACGACTCCCATTAACCCCTGACTATACCGGGGATACGCTTATCACAATGCCTTTCTGGTCTGTGCTGAAGCAGGGCATTCTGGCAGCCAAGTGGCTTGACCTTTATTAGTGAGCCTGGTTACCCCCTCTCGGAATCACAGACTTAGAAATCGCCAGCTCATATACAGTGCATAAAATATATTTATATATATACCCTTATACACCATTTTAATAAAAAATATCACAAAATTCTTCTAAGTCCCTCGGGAAGAGTGAAAGACGCGCACGTTCATTTTCAGAGCTCCTAGACCTTCCTATAAGAAGTTAGCCAAAAAGTAGCTTCGAAAAACGCTTAGGTTAAGTTTCAGAGTTGCTTCTAATGTACCAAAGCTGGACTTAGACATAATGTCACTCTCACAACATTATGGCTGGTTGGAGACAGTCCGAACCACAAGTACCGGGTCCATGGTTCTGGCCGTATACTGGGGGGACGGGGACGACTCCCATTAACCCCTGACTATACCGGGGATACGCTTATCACAATGCCTTTCTGGTCTGTGCTGAAGCAGGGCATTCTGGCAGCCAAGTGGCTTGACCTTTATTAGTGAGCCTGGTTACCCCCTCTCGGAACCACAGACTTAGAAATCGCCAGCTCATATACAGTGCATAAAATATATTTATATATATACCCTTATACACCATTTTAATAAAAAAATATCACAAAATTCTTCTAAGTCTCTCGGGAAGAGTGAAAGACGCGCACGTTCATTTTCAGAGCTCCTAGACCTTCCTATAAGAAGTTAGCCAAAAAGTAGCTTCGAAAAACGCTTAGGTTAAGTTTCAGAGTTGCTTCTAATGTACCAAAGCTGGACTTAGACATAATGTCACTCTCACAACATTATGGCTGGTTGGAGACAGTCCGAACCACAAGTACCGGGTCCATGGTTCTGGCCGTATACTGGGGGGACGGGGACGACTCCCATTAACCCCTGACTATACCGGGGATACGCTTATCACAATGTCTTTCTGGTCTGTGCTGAAGCAGGGCATTCTGGCAGCCAAGTGGCTTGACCTTTATTAGTGAGCCTGGTTACCCCCTCTCGGAACCACAGACTTAGAAATCGCCAGCTCATATACAGTGCATAAAATATATTTATATATATACCCTTATACACCATTTTAATAAAAAATATCACAAAATTCTTCTAAGTCCCTCGGGAAGAGTGAAAGACGCGCACGTTCATTTTCAGAGCTCCTAGACCTTCCTATAAGAAGTTAGCCAAAAAGTAGCTTCGAAAAACGCTTAGGTTAAGTTTCAGAGTTGCTTCTAATGTACCAAAGCTGGACTTAGACATAATGTCACTCTCACAACATTATGGCTGGTTGGAGACAGTCCGAACCACAAGTACCGGGTCCATGGTTCTGGCCGTATACTGGGGGGACGGGGACGACTCCCATTAACCCCTGACTATACCGGGGATACGCTTATCAAAATGCCTTTCTGGTCTGTGCTGAAGCAGGGCATTCTGGCAGCCAAGTGGCTTGACCTTTATTAGTGAGCCTGGTTACCCCCTCTCGGAACCACAGACTTAGAAATCGCCAGCTCATATACAGTGCATAAAATATATTTATATATATACCCTTATACACCATTTTAATAAAAAAAATCACAAAATTCTTCTAAGTCCCTCGGGAAGAGAGAAAGACGCGTACGTTCATTTTCAGAGCTCCTAGACCTTCCTATAAGAAGTTAGCTAAAAAGTAGCTTCGAAAAACGCTTAGGTTAAGTTTCAGAGTTGCTTCTAATGTACCAAAGCTGGACTTAGACATAATTTCACTCTCACAACATTATGGCTCGTTGGAGACAGTCCGAACCACAAGTACCGGGTCCATGGTTCTGGCCGTATACTGGGGGGACGGGGACGACTCCCATTAACCCCTGACTATACCGGGGATACGCTTATCACAATGCCTTTCTGGTCTGTGCTGAAGCAGGGCATTCTGGCAGCCAAGTGGCTTGACCTTTATTAGTGAGCCTGGTTACCCCCTCTCGGAACCAAAGACTTAGAAATCGCCAGCTCATATACAGTGCATAAAATATATTTATATATATACCCTTATACACCATTTTAATAAAAAAATATCACAAAATTCTTCTAAGTCTCTCGGGAAGAGTGAAAGACGCGCACGTTCATTTTTAGAGCTCCTAGACCTTCCTATAAGAAGTTAGCCAAAAAGTAGCTTCGAAAAACGCTTAGGTTAAGTTTCAGAGTTGCTTCTAATGTACCAAAGCTGGACTTAGACATAATTTCACTCTCACAACATTATGGCTGGTTGGAGACAGTCCGAACCACAAGTACCGGGTCCATGGTTCTGGCCGTATACTGGGGGGACGGGGACGACTCCCATTAACCCCTGACTATACCGGGGATACGCTTATCACAATGCCTTTCTGGTCTGTGCTGAAGCAGGGCATTCTGGCAGCCAAGTGGCTTGATCTTTATTAGTGAGCCTGGTTACCCCCTCTCGGAACCACAGACTTAGAAATCGCCAGCTCATATACAGTGCATAAAATATATTTATATATATACCCTTATACACCATTTTAATAAAAAAAATATCACAAAATTCTTCTAAGTCTCTCGGGAAGAGTGAAAGACGCGCACGTTCATTTTCAGAGCTCCTAGACCTTCCTATAAGAAGTTAGCCAAAAAGTAGCTTCGAAAAACGCTTAGGTTAAGTTTCAGAGTTGCTTCTAATGTACCAAAGCTGGACTTAGACATAATTTCACTCTCACAACATTATGGCTGGTTGGAGACAGTCCGAACCACAAGTACCGGGTCCATGGTTCTGGCCGTATACTGGGGGGACGGGGACGACTCCCATTAACCCCTGACTATACCGGGGATACGCTTATCACAATGCCTTTCTGGTCTGTGCTGAAGCAGGGCATTCTGGCAGCCAAGTGGCTTGATCTTTATTAGTGAGCCTGGTTACCCCCTCTCGGAACCACAGACTTAGAAATCGCCAGCTCATATACAGTGCATAAAATATATTTATATATATACCCTTATACACCATTTTAATAAAAAATATCACAAAATTCTTCTAAATCCCTCGGGAAGAGTGAAAGACGCGCACGTTCATTTTCAGAGCTCCTAGACCTTCCTATAAGAAGTTAGCCAAAAAGTAGCTTCGAAAAACGCTTAGGTTAAGTTTCAGAGTTGCTTCTAATGTACCAAAGCTGGACTTAGACATAATGTCACTCTCACAACATTATGGCTGGTTGGAGACAGTCCGAACCACAAGTACCGGGTCCATGGTTCTGGCCGTATACTGGGGGGACGGGGACGACTCCCATTAACCCCTGACTATACCGGGGATACGCTTATCACAATGCCTTTCTGGTCTGTGCTGAAGCAGGGCATTCTGGCAGCCAAGTGGCTTGACCTTTATTAGTGAGCCTGGTTACCCCCTCTCGGAACCACAGACTTAGAAATCGCCAGCTCATATACAGTGCATAAAATATATTTATATATATACCCTTATACACCATTTTAATAAAAAAATATCACAAAATTCTTCTAAGTCTCTCGGGAAGAGTGAAAGACGCGCACGTTCATTTTCAGAGCTCCTAGACCTTCCTATAAGAAGTTAGCCAAATAGTAGCTTCGAAAAACGCTTAGGTTAAGTTTCAGAGTTGCTTCTAATGTACCAAAGCTGGACTTAGACATAATTTCACTCTCACAACATTATGGCTGGTTGGAGACAGTCCGAACCACAAGTACCGGGTCCATGGTTCTGGCCGTATACTGGGGGGACGGGGACGACTCCCATTAACCCCTGACTATACCGGGGATACGCTTATCACAATGCCTTTCTGGTCTGTGCTGAAGCAGGGCATTCTGGCAGCCAAGTGGCTTGACCTTTATTAGTGAGCCTGGTTACCCCCTCTCGGAACCACAGACTTAGAAATCGCCAGCTCATATACAGTGCATAAAATATATTTATATATATACCCTTATACACCATTTTAATAAAAAATATCACAAAATTCTTCTAAGTCCCTCGGGAAGAGTGAAAGACGCGCACGTTCATTTTCAGAGCTCCTAGACCTTCCTATAAGAAGTTAGCCAAAAAGTAGCTTCGAAAAACGCTTAGGTTAAGTTTCAGAGTTGCTTCTAATGTACCAAAGCTGGACTTAGACATAATGTCACTCTCACAACATTATGGCTGGTTGGAGACAGTCCGAACCACAAGTACCGGGTCCATGGTTCTGGCCGTATACTGGGGGGACGGGGACGACTCCCATTAACCCCTGACTATACCGGGGATACGCTTATCACAATGCCTTTCTGGTCTGTGCTGAAGCAGGGCATTCTGGCAGCCAAGTGGCTTGACCTTTATTAGTGAGCCTGGTTACCCCCTCTCGGAACCACAGACTTAGAAATCGCCAACTCATATACAGTGCATAAAATATATTTATATATATACCCTTATACACCATTTTAATAAAAAAATATCACAAAATTCTTCTAAGTCTCTCGGGAAGAGTGAAAGACGCGCACGTTCATTTTCAGAGCTCCTAGACCTTCCTATAAGAAGTTAGCCAAAAAGTAGCTTCGAAAAACGCTTAGGTTAAGTTTCAGAGTTGCTTCTAATGTACCAAAGCTGGACTTAGACATAATTTCACTCTCACAACATTATGGCTGGTTGGAGACAGTCCGAACCACAAGTACCGGGTCCATGGTTCTGGCCGTATACTGGGGGGACGGGGACGACTCCCATTAACCCCTGACTATACCGGGGATACGCTTATCACAATGCCTTTCTGGTCTGTGCTGAAGCAGGGCATTCTGGCAGCCAAGTGGCTTGACCTTTATTAGTGAGCCTGGTTACCCCCTCTCGGAACCACAGACTTAGAAATCGCCAGCTCATATACAGTGCATAAAATATATTTATATATATACCCTTATACACCATTTTAATAAAAAAATATCACAAAATTCTTCTAAGTCTCTCGGGAAGAGTGAAAGACGCGCACGTTCATTTTCAGAGCTCCTAGACCTTCCTATAAGAAGTTAGCCAAAAAGTAGCTTCGAAAAACGCTTAGGTTAAGTTTCAGAGTTGCTTCTAATGTACCAAAGCTGGACTTAGACATAATGTCACTCTCACAACATTATGGCTGGTTGGAGACAGTCCGAACCACAAGTACCGGGTCCATGGTTCTGGCCGTATACTGGGGGGACGGGGACGACTCCCATTAACCCCTGACTATACCGGGGATACGCTTATCACAATGTCTTTCTGGTCTGTGCTGAAGCAGGGCATTCTGGCAGCCAAGTGGCTTGACCTTTATTAGTGAGCCTGGTTACCCCCTCTCGGAACCACAGACTTAGAAATCGCCAGCTCATATACAGTGCATAAAATATATTTATATATATACCCTTATACACCATTTTAATAAAAAATATCACAAAATTCTTCTAAGTCCCTCGGGAAGAGTGAAAGACGCGCACGTTCATTTTCAGAGCTCCTAGACCTTCCTATAAGAAGTTAGCCAAAAAGTAGCTTCGAAAAACGCTTAGGTTAAGTTTCAGAGTTGCTTCTAATGTACCAAAGCTGGACTTAGACATAATGTCACTCTCACAACATTATGGCTGGTTGGAGACAGTCCGAACCACAAGTACCGGGTCCATGGTTCTGGCCGTATACTGGGGGGACGGGGACGACTCCCATTAACCCCTGACTATACCGGGGATACGCTTATCAAAATGCCTTTCTGGTCTGTGCTGAAGCAGGGCATTCTGGCAGCCAAGTGGCTTGACCTTTATTAGTGAGCCTGGTTACCCCCTCTCGGAACCACAGACTTAGAAATCGCCAGCTCATATACAGTGCATAAAATATATTTATATATATACCCTTATACACCATTTTAATAAAAAAAATCACAAAATTCTTCTAAGTCCCTCGGGAAGAGAGAAAGACGCGTACGTTCATTTTCAGAGCTCCTAGACCTTCCTATAAGAAGTTAGCTAAAAAGTAGCTTCGAAAAACGCTTAGGTTAAGTTTCAGAGTTGCTTCTAATGTACCAAAGCTGGACTTAGACATAATTTCACTCTCACAACATTATGGCTGGTTGGAGACAGTCCGAACCACAAGTACCGGGTCCATGGTTCTGGCCGTATACTGGGGGGACGGGGACGACTCCCATTAACCCCTGACTATACCGGGGATACGCTTATCACAATGCCTTTCTGGTCTGTGCTGAAGCAGGGCATTCTGGCAGCCAAGTGGCTTGACCTTTATTAGTGAGCCTGGTTACCCCCTCTCGGAACCAAAGACTTAGAAATCGCCAGCTCATATACAGTGCATAAAATATATTTATATATATACCCTTATACACCATTTTAATAGAAAAATATCACAAAATTCTTCTAAGTCTCTCGGGAAGAGTGAAAGACGCGCACGTTCATTTTTAGAGCTCCTAGACCTTCCTATAAGAAGTTAGCCAAAAAGTAGCTTCGAAAAACGCTTAGGTTAAGTTTCAGAGTTGCTTCTAATGTACCAAAGCTGGACTTAGACATAATTTCACTCTCACAACATTATGGCTGGTTGGAGACAGTCCGAACCACAAGTACCGGGTCCATGGTTCTGGCCGTATACTGGGGGGACGGGGACGACTCCCATTAACCCCTGACTATACCGGGGATACGCTTATCACAATGCCTTTCTGGTCTGTGCTGAAGCAGGGCATTCTGGCAGCCAAGTGGCTTGATCTTTATTAGTGAGCCTGGTTACCCCCTCTCGGAACCACAGACTTAGAAATCGCCAGCTCATATACAGTGCATAAAATATATTTATATATATACCCTTATACACCATTTTAATAAAAAAAATATCACAAAATTCTTCTAAGTCTCTCGGGAAGAGTGAAAGACGCGCACGTTCATTTTCAGAGCTCCTAGACCTTCCTATAAGAAGTTAGCCAAAAAGTAGCTTCGAAAAACGCTTAGGTTAAGTTTCAGAGTTGCTTCTAATGTACCAAAGCTGGACTTAGACATAATTTCACTCTCACAACATTATGGCTGGTTGGAGACAGTCCGAACCACAAGTACCGGGTCCATGGTTCTGGCCGTATACTGGGGGGACGGGGACGACTCCCATTAACCCCTGACTATACCGGGGATACGCTTATCACAATGCCTTTCTGGTCTGTGCTGAAGCAGGGCATTCTGGCAGCCAAGTGGCTTGATCTTTATTAGTGAGCCTGGTTACCCCCTCTCGGAACCACAGACTTAGAAATCGCCAGCTCATATGCAGTGCATAAAATATATTTATATATATACCCTTATACACCATTTTAATAAAAAATATCACAAAATTCTTCTAAATCCCTCGGGAAGAGTGAAAGACGCGCACGTTCATTTTCAGAGCTCCTAGACCTTCCTATAAGAAGTTAGCCAAAAAGTAGCTTCGAAAAACGCTTAGGTTAAGTTTCAGAGTTGCTTCTAATGTACCAAAGCTGGACTTAGACATAATGTCACTCTCACAACATTATGGCTGGTTGGAGACAGTCCGAACCACAAGTACCGGGTCCATGGTTCTGGCCGTATACTGGGGGGACGGGGACGACTCCCATTAACCCCTGACTATACCGGGGATACGCTTATCACAATGCCTTTCTGGTCTGTGCTGAAGCAGGGCATTCTGGCAGCCAAGTGGCTTGACCTTTATTAGTGAGCCTGGTTACCCCCTCTCGGAACCACAGACTTAGAAATCGCCAGCTCATATACAGTGCATAAAATATATTTATATATATACCCTTATACACCATTTTAATAAAAAAATATCACAAAATTCTTCTAAGTCTCTCGGGAAGAGTGAAAGACGCGCACGTTCATTTTCAGAGCTCCTAGACCTTCCTATAAGAAGTTAGCCAAAAAGTAGCTTCGAAAAACGCTTAGGTTAAGTTTCAGAGTTGCTTCTAATGTACCAAAGCTGGACTTAGACATAATTTCACTCTCACAACATTATGGCTGGTTGGAGACAGTCCGAACCACAAGTACCGGGTCCATGGTTCTGGCCGTATACTGGGGGGACGGGGACGACTCCCATTAACCCCTGACTATACCGGGGATACGCTTATCACAATGCCTTTCTGGTCTGTGCTGAAGCAGGGCATTCTGGCAGCCAAGTGGCTTGACCTTTATTAGTGAGCCTGGTTACCCCCTCTCGGAACCACAGACTTAGAAATCGCCAGCTCATATACAGTGCATAAAATATATTTATATATATACCCTTATACACCATTTTAATAAAAAATATCACAAAATTCTTCTAAGTCCCTCGGGAAGAGTGAAAGACGCGCACGTTCATTTTCAGAGCTCCTAGACCTTCCTATAAGAAGTTAGCCAAAAAGTAGCTTCGAAAAACGCTTAGGTTAAGTTTCAGAGTTGCTTCTAATGTACCAAAGCTGGACTTAGACATAATGTCACTCTCACAACATTATGGCTGGTTGGAGACAGTCCGAACCACAAGTACCGGGTCCATGGTTCTGGCCGTATACTGGGGGGACGGGGACGACTCCCATTAACCCCTGACTATACCGGGGATACGC
Organism: Ascaphus truei; assembly: GCF_040206685.1. Lineage (NCBI taxonomy): Eukaryota > Metazoa > Chordata > Amphibia > Anura > Ascaphidae > Ascaphus > Ascaphus truei. Next base: position 1,115,433 of record NW_027457198.1, on the reverse strand, counting down.
TTATCACAATGCCTTTCTGGTCTGTGCTGAAGCAGGGCATTCTGGCAGCCAAGTGGCTTGACCTTTATTAGTGAGCCTGGTTACCCCCTCTCGGAACCACAGACTTAGAAATCGCCAGCTCATATACAGTGCATAAAATATATTTATATATATACCCTTATACACCATTTTAATAAAAAAATATCACAAAATTCTTCTAAGTCTCTCGGGAAGAGTGAAAGACGCGCACGTTCATTTTCAGAGCTCCTAGACCTTCCTACTGTATAAGAAGTTAGCCAAAAAGTAGCTTCGAAAAACGCTTAGGTTAAGTTTCAGAGTTGCTTCTAATGTACCAAAGCTGGACTTAGACATAATTTCACTCTCACAACATTATGGCTGGTTGGAGACAGTCCGAACCACAAGTACCGGGTCCATGGTTCTGGCCGTATACTGGGGGGACGGGGACGACTCCCATTAACCCCTGACTATACCGGGGATACGCTTATCACAATGCCTTTCTGGTCTGTGCTGAAGCAGGGCATTCTGGCAGCCAAGTGGCTTGACCTTTATTAGTGAGCCTGGTTACCCCCTCTCGGAACCACAGACTTAGAAATCGCCAGCTCATATACAGTGCATAAAATATATTTATATATATACCCTTATACACCATTTTAATAAAAAAATATCACAAAATTCTTCTAAGTCTCTCGGGAAGAGTGAAAGACGCGCACGTTCATTTTCAGAGCTCCTAGACCTTCCTATAAGAAGTTAGCCAAAAAGTAGCTTCGAAAAACGCTTAGGTTAAGTTTCAGAGTTGCTTCTAATGTACCAAAGCTGGACTTAGACATAATTTCACTCTCACAACATTATGGCTGGTTGGAGACAGTCCGAACCACAAGTACCGGGTCCATGGTTCTGGCCGTATACTGGGGGGACGGGGACGACTCCCATTAACCCCTGACTATACCGGGGATACGCTTATCACAATGCCTTTCTGGTCTGTGCTGAAGCAGGGCATTCTGGCAGCCAAGTGGCTTGATCTTTATTAGTGAGCCTGGTTACCCCCTCTCGGAACCACAGACTTAGAAATCGCCAGCTCATATACAGTGCATAAAATATATTTATATATATACCCTTATACACCATTTTAATAAAAAAAATATCACAAAATTCTTCTAAGTCTCTCGGGAAGAGTGAAAGACGCGCACGTTCATTTTCAGAGCTCCTAGACCTTCCTATAAGAAGTTAGCCAAAAAGTAGCTTCGAAAAACGCTTAGGTTAAGTTTCAGAGTTGCTTCTAATGTACCAAAGCTGGACTTAGACATAATTTCACTCTCACAACATTATGGCTGGTTGGAGACAGTCCGAACCACAAGTACCGGGTCCATGGTTCTGGCCGTATACTGGGGGGACGGGGACGACTCCCATTAACCCCTGACTATACCGGGGATACGCTTATCACAATGCCTTTCTGGTCTGTGCTGAAGCAGGGCATTCTGGCAGCCAAGTGGCTTGATCTTTATTAGTGAGCCTGGTTACCCCCTCTCGGAACCACAGACTTAGAAATCGCCAGCTCATATGCAGTGCATAAAATATATTTATATATATACCCTTATACACCATTTTAATAAAAAATATCACAAAATTCTTCTAAATCCCTCGGGAAGAGTGAAAGACGCGCACGTTCATTTTCAGAGCTCCTAGACCTTCCTATAAGAAGTTAGCCAAAAAGTAGCTTCGAAAAACGCTTAGGTTAAGTTTCAGAGTTGCTTCTAATGTACCAAAGCTGGACTTAGACATAATGTCACTCTCACAACATTATGGCTGGTTGGAGACAGTCCGAACCACAAGTACCGGGTCCATGGTTCTGGCCGTATACTGGGGGGACGGGGACGACTCCCATTAACCCCTGACTATACCGGGGATACGCTTATCACAATGCCTTTCTGGTCTGTGCTGAAGCAGGGCATTCTGGCAGCCAAGTGGCTTGACCTTTATTAGTGAGCCTGGTTACCCCCTCTCGGAACCACAGACTTAGAAATCGCCAGCTCATATACAGTGCATAAAATATATTTATATATATACCCTTATACACCATTTTAATAAAAAAATATCACAAAATTCTTCTAAGTCTCTCGGGAAGAGTGAAAGACGCGCACGTTCATTTTCAGAGCTCCTAGACCTTCCTATAAGAAGTTAGCCAAAAAGTAGCTTCGAAAAACGCTTAGGTTAAGTTTCAGAGTTGCTTCTAATGTACCAAAGCTGGACTTAGACATAATTTCACTCTCACAACATTATGGCTGGTTGGAGACAGTCCGAACCACAAGTACCGGGTCCATGGTTCTGGCCGTATACTGGGGGGACGGGGACGACTCCCATTAACCCCTGACTATACCGGGGATACGCTTATCACAATGCCTTTCTGGTCTGTGCTGAAGCAGGGCATTCTGGCAGCCAAGTGGCTTGACCTTTATTAGTGAGCCTGGTTACCCCCTCTCGGAACCACAGACTTAGAAATCGCCAGCTCATATACAGTGCATAAAATATATTTATATATATACCCTTATACACCATTTTAATAAAAAATATCACAAAATTCTTCTAAGTCCCTCGGGAAGAGTGAAAGACGCGCACGTTCATTTTCAGAGCTCCTAGACCTTCCTATAAGAAGTTAGCCAAAAAGTAGCTTCGAAAAACGCTTAGGTTAAGTTTCAGAGTTGCTTCTAATGTACCAAAGCTGGACTTAGACATAATGTCACTCTCACAACATTATGGCTGGTTGGAGACAGTCCGAACCACAAGTACCGGGTCCATGGTTCTGGCCGTATACTGGGGGGACGGGGACGACTCCCATTAACCCCTGACTATACCGGGGATACGCTTATCACAATGCCTTTCTGGTCTGTGCTGAAGCAGGGCATTCTGGCAGCCAAGTGGCTTGACCTTTATTAGTGAGCCTGGTTACCCCCTCTCGGAACCACAGACTTAGAAATCGCCAGCTCATATACAGTGCATAAAATATATTTATATATATACCCTTATACACCATTTTAATAAAAAAATATCACAAAATTCTTCTAAGTCTCTCGGGAAGAGTGAAAGACGCGCACGTTCATTTTCAGAGCTCCTAGACCTTCCTACTGTATAAGAAGTTAGCCAAAAAGTAGCTTCGAAAAACGCTTAGGTTAAGTTTCAGAGTTGCTTCTAATGTACCAAAGCTGGACTTAGACATAATTTCACTCTCACAACATTATGGCTGGTTGGAGACAGTCCGAACCACAAGTACCGGGTCCATGGTTCTGGCCGTATACTGGGGGGACGGGGACGACTCCCATTAACCCCTGACTATACCGGGGATACGCTTATCACAATGCCTTTCTGGTCTGTGCTGAAGCAGGGCATTCTGGCAGCCAAGTGGCTTGACCTTTATTAGTGAGCCTGGTTACCCCCTCTCGGAACCACAGACTTAGAAATCGCCAGCTCATATACAGTGCATAAAATATATTTATATATATACCCTTATACACCATTTTAATAAAAAAATATCACAAAATTCTTCTAAGTCTCTCGGGAAGAGTGAAAGACGCGCACGTTCATTTTCAGAGCTCCTAGACCTTCCTATAAGAAGTTAGCCAAAAAGTAGCTTCGAAAAACGCTTAGGTTAAGTTTCAGAGTTGCTTCTAATGTACCAAAGCTGGACTTAGACATAATTTCACTCTCACAACATTATGGCTGGTTGGAGACAGTCCGAACCACAAGTACCGGGTCCATGGTTCTGGCCGTATACTGGGGGGACGGGGACGACTCCCATTAACCCCTGACTATACCGGGGATACGCTTATCACAATGCCTTTCTGGTCTGTGCTGAAGCAGGGCATTCTGGCAGCCAAGTGGCTTGATCTTTATTAGTGAGCCTGGTTACCCCCTCTCGGAACCACAGACTTAGAAATCGCCAGCTCATATACAGTGCATAAAAAAGCAAAGATATACGCGATTTCAGAATGTGTTCCTAGAACAGCTGCGAGCAACTTTTTTACTCAACGTTAACAACACATCTGAAGCTCAATATTTCTGGGCTGAAGCGGGGAAGATTAGACAAAGTGTGCACTGTAAAGGGGAAGTCTGTGGCATTAACAGGAAGGGAGAAAAAGTACTTTCTACCCATTTTTAGTTCAGCGGTAAAACTGAAATTTCTATGGAACTGCAGCTCGGCTTGTGACTCTGGTTTTCCCGGTCACACAAAAATGCTGAAATTCGACTTATACAGTGTTTGTGCTTATTAAACTTGATGAATTCTCTCCTCTTGACGGTAGAATAGTGTGTAAAGCAAAGCACAATACATTGCTATGTGTAGAAGCAAAGATATACGCGATTTCATAATGTGTTCCTAGAACAGCTGCGAGCAACTTTTTTACTCAACGTTAACAACACATCTGAAGCTCAATATTTCTGGGCTGAAGCGGGGAGGATTAGACAAAGTGTGCACTGTAAAGGGGAAGTCTGTGGCATTAACAGGAAGGGAGAAAAAGTACTTTCTACCCATTTTTAGGTTCAGCGGTAAAACTGAAGTTTCTATGGAACTGCAGCTCGTCTTGTGACTGTGGTTTTCCCGGTCACACAAAAATGCTGAAATTCGACTTATACAGTGTTTGTGCTTATTAAACTTGATGAATTCTCTCCTCTTGACGGTAGAATAGTGTGTAAAGCAAAGCACAATACATTGCTATGTGTAGAAGCAAAGATATACGCGATTTCATAATGTGTTCCTAGAACAGCTGCGAGCAACTTTTTTACTCAACGTTAACAACACATCTGAAGCTTAATATTTCTGGGCTGAAGCGGGGAGGATTAGACAAAGTGTGCACTGTAAAGGGGAAGTCTGTGGCATTAACAGGAAGGGAGAAAAAGTACTTTCTACCCATTTCTAGTTCAGCGGTAAAACTGAAATTTCTATGGAACTGCAGCTCGGTTTGTGACTCTGGTTTTCCCGGTCACACAAAAATGCTGAAATTCGACTTATACAGTGTTTGTGCTTATTAAACTTGATGAATTCTCTCCTCTTGACGGTAGAATAGTGTGTAAAGCAAAGCACAATACATTGCTATGTGTAGAAGCAAAGATATACGCGATTTCATAATGTGTTCCTAGAACAGCTGCGAGCAACTTTTTTACTCAACGTTAACAACACATCTGAAGCTCAATATTTCTGGGCTGAAGCGGGGAGGATTAGACAAAGTGTGCACTGTAAAGGGGAAGTCTGTGGCATTAACAGGAAGGGAGAAAAAGTACTTTCTACCCATTTTTAGTTCAGCGGTAAAACTGAAATTTCTATGGAACTGCAGCTCGTCTTGTGACTGTGGTTTTCCCGGTCACACAAAAATGCTGAAATTCGACTTATATAGTGTTTGTGCTTATTAAACTTGATGAATTCTCTCCTCTTGACGGTAGAATAGTGTGTAAAGCAAAGCACAATACATTGCTATGTGTAGAAGCAAAGATATACGCGATTTCAGAATGAGTTCCTAGAACAGCTGCGAGCAACTTTTTTACTCAACGTTAACAACACATCTGAAGCTCAATATTTCTGGGCTGAAGCGGGGAAGATTAGACAAAGTGTGCACTGTAAAGGGGAAGTCTGTGGCATTAACAGGAAGGGAGAAAAAGTACTTTCTACCCATTTCTAGTTCAGCGGTAAAACTGAAATTTCTATGGAACTGCAGCTCGGTTTGTGACTCTGGTTTTCCCGGTCACACAAAAATGCTGAAATTCGACTTATTCAGTGTTTGTGCTTATTAAACTTGATGAATTCTCTCCTCTTGACGGTAGAATAGTGTGTAAAGCAAAGCACAATACATTGCTATGTGTAGAAGCAAAGATATACGCGATTTCATAATGTGTTCCTAGAACAGCTGCGAGCAACTTTTTTACTCAACGTTAACAACACATCTGAAGCTTAATATTTCTGGGCTGAAGCGGGGAGGATTAGACAAAGTGTGCACTGTAAAGGGGAAGTCTGTGGCATTAACAGGAAGGGAGAAAAAGTACTTTCTACCCATTTCTAGTTCAGCGGTAAAACTGAAATTTCTATGGAACTGCAGCTCGGTTTGTGACTCTGGTTTTCCCGGTCACACAAAAATGCTGAAATTCGACTTATACAGTGTTTGTGCTTATTAAACTTGATGAATTCTCTCCTCTTGACGGTAGAATAGTGTGTAAAGCAAAGCACAATACATTGCTATGTGTAGAAGCAAAGATATACGCGATTTCATAATGTGTTCCTAGAACAGCTGCGAGCAACTTTTTTACTCAACGTTAACAACACATCTGAAGCTCAATATTTCTGGGCTGAAGCGGGGAGGATTAGACAAAGTGTGCACTGTAAAGGGGAAGTCTGTGGCATTAACAGGAAGGGAGAAAAAGTACTTTCTACCCATTTTTAGTTCAGCGGTAAAACTGAAATTTCTATGGAACTGCAGCTCGTCTTGTGACTGTGGTTTTCCCGGTCACACAAAAATGCTGAAATTCGACTTATACAGTGTTTGTGCTTATTAAACTTGATGAATTCTCTCCTCTTGACGGTAGAATAGTGTGTAAAGCAAAGCACAATACATTGCTATGTGTAGAAGCAAAGATATACGCGATTTCATAATGTGTTCCTAGAACAGCTGCGAGCAACTTTTTTACTCAACGTTAACAACACATCTGAAGCTTAATATTTCTGGGCTGAAGCGGGGAGGATTAGACAAAGTGTGCACTGTAAAGGGGAAGTCTGTGGCATTAACAGGAAGGGAGAAAAAGTACTTTCTACCCATTTCTAGTTCAGCGGTAAAACTGAAATTTCTATGGAACTGCAGCTCGGTTTGTGACTCTGGTTTTCCCGGTCACACAAAAATGCTGAAATTCGACTTATACAGTGTTTGTGCTTACTAAACTTGATGAATTCTCTCCTCTTGACGGTAGAATAGTGTGTAAAGCAAAGCACAATACATTGCTATGTGTAGAAGCAAAGATATACGCGATTTCATAATGTGTTCCTAGAACAGCTGCGAGCAACTTTTTTACTCAACGTTAACAACACATCTGAAGCTTAATATTTCTGGGCTGAAGCGGGGAGGATTAGACAAAGTGTGCACTGTAAAGGGGAAGTCTGTGGCATTAACAGGAAGGGAGAAAAAGTACTTTCTACCCATTTCTAGTTCAGCGGTAAAACTGAAATTTCTATGGAACTGCAGCTCGGTTTGTGACTCTGGTTTTCCCGGTCACACAAAAATGCTGAAATTCGACTTATACAGTGTTTGTGCTTATTAAACTTGATGAATTCTCTCCTCTTGACGGTAGAATAGTGTGTAAAGCAAAGCACAATACATTGCTATGTGTAGAAGCAAAGATATACGCGATTTCAGAATGTGTTCCTAGAACAGCTGCGAGCAACTTTTTTACTCAACGTTAACAACACATCTGAAGCTCAATATTTCTGGGCTGAAGCGGGGAGGATTAGACAAAGTGTGCACTGTAAAGGGGAAGTCTGTGGCATTAACAGGAAGGGAGAAAAAGTACTTTCTACCCATTTTTAGTTCAGCGGTAAAACTGAAATTTCTATGGAACTGCAGCTCGTCTTGTGACTGTGGTTTTCCCGGTCACACAAAAATGCTGAAATTCGACTTATACAGTGTTTGTGCTTATTAAACTTGATGAATTCTCTCCTCTTGACGGTAGAATAGTGTGTAAAGCAAAGCACAATACATTGCTATGTGTAGAAGCAAAGATATACGCGATTTCATAATGTGTTCCTAGAACAGCTGCGAGCAACTTTTTTACTCAACGTTAACAACACATCTGAAGCTTAATATTTCTGGGCTGAAGCGGGGAGGATTAGACAAAGTGTGCACTGTAAAGGGGAAGTCTGTGGCATTAACAGGAAGGGAGAAAAAGTACTTTCTACCCATTTCTAGTTCAGCGGTAAAACTGAAATTTCTATGGAACTGCAGCTCGATTTATGACTCTTGTTTTCCCGGTCACACAAAAATGCTGAAATTCGACTTATACAGTGTTTGTGCTTATTAAACTTGATGAATTCTCTCCTCTTGACGGTAGAATAGTGTGTAAAGCAAAGCACAATACATTGCTATGTGTAGAAGCAAAGATATACGCGATTTCATAATGTGTTCCTAGAACAGCTGCGAGCAACTTTTTTACTCAACGTTAACAACACATCTGAAGCTTAATATTTCTGGGCTGAAGCGGGGAGGATTAGACAAAGTGTGCACTGTAAAGGGGAAGTCTGTGGCATTAACAGGAAGGGAGAAAAAGTACTTTCTACCCATTTCTAGTTCAGCGGTAAAACTGAAATTTCTATGGAACTGCAGCTCGATTTATGACTCTTGTTTTCCCGGTCACACAAAAATGCTGAAATTCGACTTATACAGTGTTTGTGCTTATTAAACTTGATGAATTCTCTCCTCTTGACGGTAGAATAGTGTGTAAAGCAAAGCACAATACATTGCTATGTGTAGAAGCAAAGATATACGCGATTTCATAATGTGTTCCTAGAACAGCTGCGAGCAACTTTTTTACTCAACGTTAACAACACATCTGAAGCTCAATATTTCTGGGCTGAAGCGGGGAGGATTAGACAAAGTGTGCACTGTAAAGGGGAAGTCTGTGGCATTAACAGGAAGGGAGAAAAAGTACTTTCTACCCATTTTTAGTTCAGCGGTAAAACTGAAATTTCTATGGAACTGCAGCTCGTCTTGTGACTGTGGTTTTCCCGGTCACACAAAAATGCTGAAATTCGACTTATACAGTGTTTGTGCTTATTAAACTTGATGAATTCTCTCCTCTTGACGGTAGAATAGTGTGTAAAGCAAAGCACAATACATTGCTATGTGTAGAAGCAAAGATATACGCGATTTCAGAATGAGTTCCTAGAACAGCTGCGAGCAACTTTTTTACTCAACGTTAACAACACATCTGAAGCTCAATATTTCTGGGCTGAAGCGGGGAAGATTAGACAAAGTGTGCACTGTAAAGGGGAAGTCTGTGGCATTAACAGGAAGGGAGAAAAAGTACTTTCTACCCATTTCTAGTTCAGCGGTAAAACTGAAATTTCTATGGAACTGCAGCTCGGTTTGTGACTCTGGTTTTCCCGGTCACACAAAAATGCTGAAATTCGACTTATTCAGTGTTTGTGCTTATTAAACTTGATGAATTCTCTCCTCTTGACGGTAGAATAGTGTGTAAAGCAAAGCACAATACATTGCTATGTGTAGAAGCAAAGATATACGCGATTTCATAATGTGTTCCTAGAACAGCTGCGAGCAACTTTTTTACTCAACGTTAACAACACATCTGAAGCTTAATATTTCTGGGCTGAAGCGGGGAGGATTAGACAAAGTGTGCACTGTAAAGGGGAAGTCTGTGGCATTAACAGGAAGGGAGAAAAAGTACTTTCTACCCATTTCTAGTTCAGCGGTAAAACTGAAATTTCTATGGAACTGCAGCTCGGTTTGTGACTCTGGTTTTCCCGGTCACACAAAAATGCTGAAATTCGACTTATACAGTGTTTGTGCTTATTAAACTTGATGAATTCTCTCCTCTTGACGGTAGAATAGTGTGTAAAGCAAAGCACAATACATTGCTATGTGTAGAAGCAAAGATATACGCGATTTCATAATGTGTTCCTAGAACAGCTGCGAGCAACTTTTTTACTCAACGTTAACAACACATCTGAAGCTCAATATTTCTGGGCTGAAGCGGGGAGGATTAGACAAAGTGTGCACTGTAAAGGGGAAGTCTGTGGCATTAACAGGAAGGGAGAAAAAGTACTTTCTACCCATTTTTAGTTCAGCGGTAAAACTGAAATTTCTATGGAACTGCAGCTCGTCTTGTGACTGTGGTTTTCCCGGTCACACAAAAATGCTGAAATTCGACTTATACAGTGTTTGTGCTTATTAAACTTGATGAATTCTCTCCTCTTGACGGTAGAATAGTGTGTAAAGCAAAGCACAATACATTGCTATGTGTAGAAGCAAAGATATACGCGATTTCATAATGTGTTCCTAGAACAGCTGCGAGCAACTTTTTTACTCAACGTTAACAACACATCTGAAGCTTAATATTTCTGGGCTGAAGCGGGGAGGATTAGACAAAGTGTGCACTGTAAAGGGGAAGTCTGTGGCATTAACAGGAAGGGAGAAAAAGTACTTTCTACCCATTTCTAGTTCAGCGGTAAAACTGAAATTTCTATGGAACTGCAGCTCGGTTTGTGACTCTGGTTTTCCCGGTCACACAAAAATGCTGAAATTCGACTTATACAGTGTTTGTGCTTATTAAACTTGATGAATTCTCTCCTCTTGACGGTAGAATAGTGTGTAAAGCAAAGCACAATACATTGCTATGTGTAGAAGCAAAGATATACGCGATTTCATAATGTGTTCCTAGAACAGCTGCGAGCAACTTTTTTACTCAACGTTAACAACACATCTGAAGCTTAATATTTCTGGGCTGAAGCGGGGAGGATTAGACAAAGTGTGCACTGTAAAGGGGAAGTCTGTGGCATTAACAGGAAGGGAGAAAAAGTACTTTCTACCCATTTTTAGTTCAGCGGTAAAACTGAAATTTCTATGGAACTGCAGCTCGGCTTGTGACTGTGGTTTTCCTGGTCACACAAAAATGCTGAAATTCGACTTATACAGTGTTTGTGCTTATTAAACTTGATGAATTCTCTCCTCTTGACGGTAGAATAGTGTGTAAAGCAAAGCACAATACATTGCTATGTGTAGAAGCAAAGATATACGCGATTTCAGAATGTGTTCCTAGAACAGCTGCGAGCAACTTTTTTACTCAACGTTAACAACACATCTGAAGCTCAATATTTCTGGGCTGAAGCGGGGAGGATTAGACAAAGTGTGCACTGTAAAGGGGAAGTCTGTGGCATTAACAGGAAGGGAGAAAAAGTACTTTCTACCCATTTTTAGTTCAGCGGTAAAACTGAAATTTCTATGGAACTGCAGCTCGTCTTGTGACTGTGGTTTTCCCGGTCACACAAAAATGCTGAAATTCGACTTATACAGTGTTTGTGCTTATTAAACTTGATGAATTCTCTCCTCTTGACGGTAGAATAGTGTGTAAAGCAAAGCACAATACATTGCTATGTGTAGAAGCAAAGATATACGCGATTTCATAATGTGTTCCTAGAACAGCTGCGAGCAACTTTTTTACTCAACGTTAACAACACATCTGAAGCTTAATATTTCTGGGCTGAAGCGGGGAGGATTAGACAAAGTGTGCACTGTAAAGGGGAAGTCTGTGGCATTAACAGGAAGGGAGAAAAAGTACTTTCTACCCATTTTTAGTTCAGCGGTAAAACTGAAATTTCTATGGAACTGCAGCTCGTCTTGTGACTGTGGTTTTCCCGGTCACACAAAAATGCTGAAATTCGACTTATACAGTGTTTGTGCTTATTAAACTTGATGAATTCTCTCCTCTTGACGGTAGAATAGTGTGTAAAGCAAAGCACAATACATTGCTATGTGTAGAAGCAAAGATATACGCGATTTCATAATGTGTTCCTAGAACAGCTGCGAGCAACTTTTTTACTCAACGTTAACAACACATCTGAAGCTCAATATTTCTGGGCTGAAGCGGGGAGGATTAGACAAAGTGTGCACTGTAAAGGGGAAGTCTGTGGCATTAACAGGAAGGGAGAAAAAGTACTTTCTACCCATTTTTAGGTTCAGCGGTAAAACTGAAATTTCTATGGAACTGCAGCTCGGCTTGTGACTGTGGTTTTCCTGGTCACACAAAAATGCTGAAATTCGACTTATACAGTGTTTGTGCTTATTAAACTTGATGAATTCTCTCCTCTTGACGGTAGAATAGTGTGTAAAGCAAAGCACAATACATTGCTATGTGTAGAAGCAAAGATATACGCGATTTCAGAATGTGATCCTAGAACAGCTGCGAGCAACTTTTTTACCCAACGTTAACAACACATCTGAAGCTCAATATTTCTGGGCTGAAGCGGGGAGGATTAGACAAAGTGTGCACTGTAAAGGGGAAGTCTGTGGCATTAACAGGAAGGGAGAAAAAGTACTTTCTACCCATTTTTAGTTCAGCGGTAAAACTGAAATTTCTATGGAACTGCAGCTCGGCTTGTGACTGTGGTTTTCCCGGTCACACAAAAATGCTGAAATTCGACTTATACAGTGTTTGTGCTTATTAAACTTGATGAATTCTCTCCTCTTGACGGTAGAATAGTGTGTAAAGCAAAGCACAATACATTGCTATGTGTAGAAGCAAAGATATACGCGATTTCATAATGTGTTCCTAGAACAGCTGCGAGCAACTTTTTTACTCAACGTTAACAACACATCTGAAGCTTAATATTTCTGGGCTGAAGCGGGGAGGATTAGACAAAGTGTGCACTGTAAAGGGGAAGTCTGTGGCATTAACAGGAAGGGAGAAAAAGTACTTTCTACCCATTTGTAGTTCAGCGGTAAAACTGAAATTTCTATGGAACTGCAGCTCGGTTTGTGACTCTGGTTTTCCCGGTCACACAAAAATGCTGAAATTCGACTTATACAGTGTTTGTGCTTATTAAACTTGATGAATTCTCACCTCTTGACGGTAGAATAGTGTGTAAAGCAAAGCACAATACATTGCTATGTGTAGAAGCAAAGATATACGCGATTTCATAATGTGTTCCTAGAACAGCTGCGAGCAACTTTTTTACTCAACGTTAACAACACATCTGAAGCTCAATATTTCTGGGCTGAAGCGGGGAGGATTAGACAAAGTGTGCACTGTAAAGGGGAAGTCTGTGGCATTAACAGGAAGGGAGAAAAAGTACTTTCTACCCATTTTTAGTTCAGCGGTAAAACTGAAATTTCTATGGAACTGCAGCTCGGCTTGTGACTGTGGTTTTCCCGGTCACACAAAAATGCTGAAATTCGACTTATACAGTGTTTGTGCTTATTAAACTTGATGAATTCTCTCCTCTTGACGGTAGAATAGTGTGTAAAGCAAAGCACAATACATTGCTATGTGTAGAAGCAAAGATATACGCGATTTCATAATGTGTTCCTAGAACAGCTGCGAGGAACTTTTTTACCCAACGTTAACAACACATCTGAAGCTCAATATTTCTGGGCTGAAGCGGGGAGGATTAGACAAAGTGTGCACTGTAAAGGGGAAGTCTGTGGCATTAACAGGAAGGGAGAAAAAGTACTTTCTACCCATTTTTAGTTCAGCGGTAAAACTGAAATTTCTATGGAACTGCAGCTCGGCTTGTGACTGTGGTTTTCCCGGTCACACAAAAATGCTGAAATTCGACTTATACAGTGTTTGTGCTTATTAAACTTGATGAATTCTCTCCTCTTGACGGTAGAATAGTGTGTAAAGCAAAGCACAATACATTGCTATGTGTAGAAGCAAAGATATACGCGATTTCATAATGTGTTCCTAGAACAGCTGCGAGCAACTTTTTTACTCAACGTTAACAACACATCTGAAGCTTAATATTTCTGGGCTGAAGCGGGGAGGATTAGACAAAGTGTGCACTGTAAAGGGGAAGTCTGTGGCATTAACAGGAAGGGAGAAAAAGTACTTTCTACCCATTTCTAGTTCAGCGGTAAAACTGAAATTTCTATGGAACTGCAGCTCGATTTATGACTCTTGTTTTCCCGGTCACACAAAAATGCTGAAATTCGACTTATACAGTGTTTGTGCTTATTAAACTTGATGAATTCTCTCCTCTTGACGGTAGAATAGTGTGTAAAGCAAAGCACAATACATTGCTATGTGTAGAAGCAAAGATATACGCGATTTCATAATGTGTTCCTAGAACAGCTGCGAGCAACTTTTTTACTCAACGTTAACAACACATCTGAAGCTCAATATTTCTGGGCTGAAGCGGGGAGGATTAGACAAAGTGTGCACTGTAAAGGGGAAGTCTGTGGCATTAACAGGAAGGGAGAAAAAGTACTTTCTACCCATTTTTAGTTCAGCGGTAAAACTGAAATTTCTATGGAACTGCAGCTCGGCTTGTGACTGTGGTTTTCCCGGTCACACAAAAATGCTGAAATTCGACTTATACAGTGTTTGTGCTTATTAAACTTGATGAATTCTCTCCTCTTGACGGTAGAATAGTGTGTAAAGCAAAGCACAATACATTGCTATGTGTAGAAGCAAAGATATACGCGATTTCATAATGTGTTCCTAGAACAGCTGCGAGCAACTTTTTTACTCAATGTTAACAACACATCTGAAGCTTAATATTTCTGGGCTGAAGCGGGGAGGATTAGACAAAGTGTGCACTGTAAAGGGGAAGTCTGTGGCATTAACAGGAAGGGAGAAAAAGTACTTTCTACCCATTTCTAGTTCAGCGGTAAAACTGAAATTTCTATGGAACTGCAGCTCGGTTTGTGACTCTGGTTTTCCCGGTCATACAAAAATGCTGAAATTCGACTTATACAGTGTTTGTGCTTATTAAACTTGATGAATTCTCTCCTCTTGACGGTAGAATAGTGTGTAAAGCAAAGCACAATACATTGCTATGTGTAGAAGCAAAGATATACGCGATTTCATAATGTGTTCCTAGAACAGCTGCGAGCAACTTTTTTACTCAACGTTAACAACACATCTGAAGCTCAATATTTCTGGGCTGAAGCGGGGAGGATTAGACAAAGTGTGCACTGTAAAGGGGAAGTCTGTGGCATTAACATGAAGGGAGAAAAAGTAATTTCTACCCATTTTTAGTTCAGCGGTAAAACTGAAATTTCTATGGAACTGCAGCTCGTCTTGTGACTGTGGTTTTCCCGGTCACACAAAAATGCTGAAATTCGACTTATACAGTGTTTGTGCTTATTAAACTTGATGAATTCTCTCCTCTTGACGGTAGAATAGTGTGTAAAGCAAAGCACAATACATTGCTATGTGTAGAAGCAAAGATATACGCGATTTCATAATGTGTTCCTAGAACAGCTGCGAGCAACTTTTTTACCCAACGTTAACAACACATCTGAAGCTCAATATTTCTGGGCTGAAGCGGGGAGGATTAGACAAAGTGTGCACTGTAAAGGGGAAGTCTGTGGCATTAACAGGAAGGGAGAAAAAGTACTTTCTACCCATTTTTAGTTCAGCGGTAAAACTGAAATTTCTATGGAACTGCAGCTCGGCTTGTGACTGTGGTTTTCCTGGTCACACAAAAATGCTGAAATTCGACTTATACAGTGTTTGTGCTTATTAAACTTGATGAATTCTCTCCTCTTGACGGTAGAATAGTGTGTAAAGCAAAGCACAATACATTGCTATGTGTAGAAGCAAAGATATACGCGATTTCAGAATGTGTTCCTAGAACAGCTGCGAGCAACTTTTTTACTCAACGTTAACAACACATCTGAAGCTCAATATTTCTGGGCTGGAGCGGTGAGGATTAGACAAAGTGTGCACTGTAAAGGGGAAGTCTGTGGCATTAACAGGAAGGGAGAAAAAGTACTTTCTACCCATTTTTAGTTCAGCGGTAAAACTGAAATTTCTATGGAACTGCAGCTCGGCTTGTGACTGTGGTTTTCCCGGTCACACAAAAATGCTGAAATTCGACTTATACAGTGTTTGTGCTTATTAAACTTGATGAATTCTCTCCTCTTGACGGTAGAATAGTGTGTAAAGCAAAGCACAATACATTGCTATGTGTAGAAGCAAAGATATACGCGATTTCATAATGTGTTCCTAGAACAGCTGCGAGCAACTTTTTTACTCAACGTTAACAACACATCTGAAGCTCAATATTTCTGGGCTGAAGCGGGGAGGATTAGACAAAGTGTGCACTGTAAAGGGGAAGTCTGTGGCATTAACAGGAAGGGAGAAAAAGTACTTTCTACCCATTTTTAGGTTCAGCGGTAAAACTGAAGTTTCTATGGAACTGCAGCTCGGCTTGTGACTCTGGTTTTCCCGGTCACACAAAAATGCTGAAATTCGACTTATACAGTGTTTGTGCTTATTAAACTTGATGAATTCTCTCCTCTTGACGGTAGAATAGTGTGTAAAGCAAAGCACAATACATTGCTATGTGTAGAAGCAAAGATATACGCGATTTCATAATGTGTTCCTAGAACAGCTGCGAGCAACTTTTTTACTCAACGTTAACAACACATCTGAAGCTTAATATTTCTGGGCTGAAGCGGGGAGGATTAGACAAAGTGTGCACTGTAAAGGGGAAGTCTGTGGCATTAACAGGAAGGGAGAAAAAGTACTTTCTACCCATTTCTAGTTCAGCGGTAAAACTGAAATTTCTATGGAACTGCAGCTCGGTTTGTGACTCTGGTTTTCCCGGTCACACAAAAATGCTGAAATTCGACTTATACAGTGTTTGTGCTTATTAAACTTGATGAATTCTCTCCTCTTGACGGTAGAATAGTGTGTAAAGCAAAGCACAATACATTGCTATGTGTAGAAGCAAAGATATACGCGATTTCAGAATGTGTTCCTAGAACAGCTGCGAGCAACTTTTTTACTCAACGTTAACAACACATCTGAAGCTCAATATTTCTGGGCTGGAGCGGGGAGGATTAGACAAAGTGTGCACTGTAAAGGGGAAGTCTGTGGCATTAACAGGAAGGGAGAAAAAGTACTTTCTACCCATTTTTAGTTCAGCGGTAAAACTGAAATTTCTATGGAACTGCAGCTCGGCTTGTGACTGTGGTTTTCCCGGTCACACAAAAATGCTGAAATTCGACTTATACAGTGTTTGTGCTTATTAAACTTGATGAATTCTCTCCTCTTGACGGTAGAATAGTGTGTAAAGCAAAGCACAATACATTGCTATGTGTAGAAGCAAAGATATACGCGATTTCATAATGTGTTCCTAGAACAGCTGCGAGCAACTTTTTTACTCAACGTTAACAACACATCTGAAGCTCAATATTTCTGGGATGAAGCGGGGAAGATTAGACAAAGTGTGCACTGTAAAGGGGAAGTCTGTGGCATTAACAGGAAGGGAGAAAAAGTACTTTCTACCCATTTTTAGTTCAGCGGTAAAACTGAAATTTCTATGGAACTGCAGCTCGGCTTGTGACTCTGGTTTTCCCGGTCACACAAAAATGCTGAAATTCGACTTATACAGTGTTTGTGCTTATTAAACTTGATGAATTCTCTCCTCTTGACGGTAGAATAGTGTGTAAAGCAAAGCACAATACATTGCTATGTGTAGAAGCAAAGATATACGCGATTTCATAATGTGTTCCTAGAACAGCTGCGAGCAACTTTTTTACTCAACGTTAACAACACATCTGAAGCTCAATATTTCTGGGCTGAAGCGGGGAGGATTAGACAAAGTGTGCACTGTAAAGGGGAAGTCTGTGGCATTAACAGGAAGGAAGAAAAAGTACTTTCTACCCATTTTTAGTTCAGCGGTAAAACTGAAATTTCTATGGAACTGCAGCTCGGCTTGTGACTCTGGTTTTCCCGGTCACACAAAAATGCTGAAATTCGACTTATACAGTGTTTGTGCTTATTAAACTTGATGAATTCTCTCCTCTTGACGGTAGAATAGTGTGTAAAGCAAAGCACAATACATTGCTATGTGTAGAAGCAAAGATATACGCGATTTCATAATGTGTTCCTAGAACAGCTGCGAGCAACTTTTTTACTCAACGTTAACAACACATCTGAAGCTCAATATTTCTGGGCTGAAGCGGGGAGGATTAGACAAAGTGTGCACTGTAAAGGGGAAGTCTGTGGCATTAACAGGAAGGGAGAAAAAGTACTTTCTACCCATTTTTAGTTCAGCGGTAAAACTGAAATTTCTATGGAACTGCAGCTCGGCTTGTGACTGTGGTTTTCCTGGTCACACAAAAATGCTGAAATTCGACTTATACAGTGTTTGTGCTTATTAAACTTGATGAATTCTCTCCTCTTGACGGTAGAATAGTGTGTAAAGCAAAGCACAATACATTGCTATGTGTAGAAGCAAAGATATACGCGATTTCATAATGTGTTCCTAGAACAGCTGCGAGCAACTTTTTTACTCAACGTTAACAACACATCTGAAGCTCAATATTTCTGGGCTGAAGCGGGGAAGATTAGACAAAGTGTGCACTGTAAAGGGGAAGTCTGTGGCATTAACAGGAAGGGAGAAAAAGTACTTTCTACCCATTTTTAGTTCAGCGGTAAAACTGAAATTTCTATGGAACTGCAGCTCGGCTTGTGACTCTGGTTTTCCCGGTCACACAAAAATGCTGAAATTCGACTTATACAGTGTTTGTGCTTATTAAACTTGATAAATTCTCTCCTCTTGACGGTAGAATAGTGTGTAAAGCAAAGCACAATACATTGCTATGTGTAGAAGCAAAGATATACGAGATTTCAGAATGTGTTCCTAGAACAGCTGCGAGCAACTTTTTTACTCAACGTTAACAACACATCTGAAGCTTAATATTTCTGGACTGAAGCGGGGAGGATTAGACAAAGTGTGCACTGTAAAGGGGAAGTCTGTGGCATTAACAGGAAGGGAGAAAAAGTACTTTCTACCCATTTCTAGTTCAGCGGTAAAACTGAAATTTCTATGGAACTGCAGCTCGGCTTGTGACTGTGGTTTTCTTGGTCACACAAAAATGCTGAAATTCGACTTATACAGTGTTTCTGCTTATTAAACTTGATGAATTCTCTCCTCTTGACGGTAGAATAGTGTGTAAAGCAAAGCACAATACATTGCTATGTGTAGAAGCAAAGATATACGCGATTTCAGAATGTGTTCCTAGAACAGCTGCGAGCAACTTTTTTACTCAACGTTAACAACACATCTGAAGCTCAATATTTCTGGGCTGAAGCGGGGAGGATTAGACAAAGTGTGCACTGTAAAGGGGAAGTCTGTGGCATTAACAGGAAGGGAGAAAAAGTACTTTCTACCCATTTTTAGTTCAGCGGTAAAACTGAAATTTCTATGGAACTGCAGCTCGGCTTGTGACTGTGGTTTTCCTGGTCACACAAAAATGCTGAAATTCGACTTATACAGTGTTTGTGCTTATTAAACTTGATGAATTCTCTCCTCTTGACGGTAGAATAGTGTGTAAAGCAAAGCACAATACATTGCTATGTGTAGAAGCAAAGATATACGCGATTTCATAATGTGTTCCTAGAACAGCTGCGAGCAACTTTTTTACTCAACGTTAACAACACATCTGAAGCTCAATATTTCTGGGCTGAAGCGGGGAAGATTAGACAAAGTGTGCACTGTAAAGGGGAAGTCTGTGGAATTAACAGGAAGGGAGAAAAAGTACTTTCTACCCATTTTTAGTTCAGCGGTAAAACTGAAATTTCTATGGAACTGCAGCTCGGCTTGTGACTGTGGTTTTCCCGGTCACACAAAAATGCTGAAATTCGACTTATACAGTGTTTGTGCTTATTAAACTTGATGAATTCTCTCCTCTTGACGGTAGAATAGTGTGTAAAGCAAAGCACAATACATTGCTATGTGTAGAAGCAAAGATATACGCGATTTCATAATGTGTTCCTAGAACAGCTGCGAGCAACTTTTTTACTCAACGTTAACAACACATCTGAAGCTCAATATATCTGGGCTGAAGCGGGGAGGATTAGACAAAGTGTGCACTGTAAAGGGGAAGTCTGTGGCATTAACAGGAAGGGAGAAAAAGTACTTTCTACCCATTTTTAGGTTCAGCGGTAAAACTGAAGTTTCTATGGAACTGCAGCTCGGCTTGTGACTCTGGTTTTCCCGGTCACACAAAAATGCTGAAATTCGACTTATACAGTGTTTGTGCTTATTAAACTTGATGAATTTTCACCTCTTGACGGTAGAATAGTGTGTAAAGCAAAGCACAATACATTGCTATGTGTAGAAGCAAAGATATACGCGATTTCATAATGTGTTCCTAGAACAGCTGCGAGCAACTTTTTTACTCAACGTTAACAACACATCTGAAGCTCAATATTTCTGGGCTGAAGCGGGGAAGATTAGACAAAGTGTGCACTGTAAAGGGGAAGTCTGTGGAATTAACAGGAAGGGAGAAAAAGTACTTTCTACCCATTTTTAGTTCAGCGGTAAAACTGAAATTTCTATGGAACTGCAGCTCGGCTTGTGACTGTGGTTTTCCCGGTCACACAAAAATGCTGAAATTCGACTTATACAGTGTTTGTGCTTATTAAACTTGATGAATTCTCTCCTCTTGACGGTAGAATAGTGTGTAAAGCAAAGCACAATACATTGCTATGTGTAGAAGCAAAGATATACGCGATTTCATAATGTGTTCCTAGAACAGCTGCGAGCAACTTTTTTACTCAACGTTAACAACACATCTGAAGCTCAATATTTCTGGGCTGAAGCGGGGAGGATTAGACAAAGTGTGCACTGTAAAGGGGAAGTCTGTGGCATTAACAGGAAGGGAGAAAAAGTACTTTCTACCCATTTTTAGGTTCAGCGGTAAAACTGAAGTTTCTATGGAACTGCAGCTCGGCTTGTGACTCTGGTTTTCCCGGTCACACAAAAATGCTGAAATTCGACTTATACAGTGTTTGTGCTTATTAAACTTGATGAATTTTCACCTCTTGACGGTAGAATAGTGTGTAAAGCAAAGCACAATACATTGCTATGTGTAGAAGCAAAGATATACGCGATTTCATAATGTGTTCCTAGAACAGCTGAGAGCAACTATTTTACTCAACGTTAACAACACATCTGAAGCTCAATATTTCTGGGCTGAAGCGGGGAGGATTAGACAAAGTGTGCACTGTAAAGGGGAAGTCTGTGGCATTAACAGGAAGGGATAAAAAGTACTTTCTACCCATTTTTAGTTCAGCGGTAAAACTGAAATTTCTATGGAACTGCAGCTCGGCTTGTGACTGTGGTTTTCCCGGTCACACAAAAATGCTGAAATTCGACTTATACAGTGTTTGTGCTTATTAAACTTGATGAATTCTCTCCTCTTGACGGTAGAATAGTGTGTAAAGCAAAGCACAATACATTGCTATGTGTAGAAGCAAAGATATACGCGATTTCATAATGTGTTCCTAGAACAGCTGCGAGCAACTTTTTTACTCAACGTTAACAACACATCTGAAGCTCAATATTTCTGGGCTGAAGCGGGGAGGATTAGACAAAGTGTGCACTGTAAAGGGGAAGTCTGTGGCATTAACAGGAAGGGAGAAAAAGTACTTTCTACCCATTTTTAGTTCAGCGGTAAAACTGAAATTTCTATGGAACTGCAGCTCGGCTTGTGACTGTGGTTTTCCCGGTCACACAAAAATGCTGAAATTCGACTTATACAGTGTTTCTGCTTATTAAACTTGATGAATTCTCTCCTCTTGACGGTAGAATAGTGTGTAAAGCAAAGCACAATACATTGCTATGTGTAGAAGCAAAGATATACGCGATTTCAGAATGTGTTCCTAGAACAGCTGCGAGCAACTTTTTTACTCAACGTTAACAACACATCTGAAGCTCAATATTTCTGGGCTGAAGCGGGGAGGATTAGACAAAGTGTGCACTGTAAAGGGGAAGTCTGTGGCATTAACAGGAAGGGAGAAAAAGTACTTTCTACCCATTTCTAGTTCAGCGGTAAAACTGAAATTTCTATGGAACTGCAGCTCGGCTTGTGACTGTGGTTTTCCCGGTCACACAAAAATGCTGAAATTCGACTTATACAGTGTTTGTGCTTATTAAACTTGATGAATTCTCTCCTCTTGACGGTAGAATAGTGTGTAAAGCAAAGCACAATACATTGCTATGTGTAGAAGCAAAGATATACGCGATTTCAGAATGTGTTCTAAGAACAGCTGCGAGCAACTTTTTTACTCAACGTTAACAACACATCTGAAGCTCAATATTTCTGGGCTGAAGCGGGGAGGATTAGACAAAGTGTGCACTGTAAAGGCGAAGTCTGTGGCATTAACAGGAAGGGAGAAAAAGTACTTTCTACCCATTTCTAGTTCAGCGGTAAAACTGAAATTTCTATGGAACTGCAGCTCGGCTTGTGACTGTGGTTTTCCCGGTCACACAAAAATGCTGAAATTCGACTTATACAGTGTTTGTGCTTATTAAACTTGATGAATTCTCTCCTCTTGACGGTAGAATAGTGTGTAAAGCAAAGCACAATACATTGCTATGTGTAGAAGCAAAGATATACGCGATTTCATAATGTGTTCCTAGAACAGCTGCGAGCAACTTTTTTACTCAACGTTAACAACACATCTGAAGCTCAATATTTCTGGGCTGAAGCGGGGAAGATTAGACAAAGTGTGCACTGTAAAGGGGAAGTCTGTGGCATTAACAGGAAGGGAGAAAAAGTACTTTCTACCCATTTTTAGTTCAGCGGTAAAACTGAAATTTCTATGGAACTGCAGCTCGGCTTGTGACTCTGGTTTTCCCGGTCACACAAAAATGCTGAAATTCGACTTATACAGTGTTTGTGCTTATTAAACTTGATGAATTCTCTCCTCTTGACGGTAGAATAGTGTGTAAAGCAAAGCACAATACATTGCTATGTGTAGAAGCAAAGATATACGAGATTTCAGAATGTGTTCCTAGAACAGCTGCGAGCAACTTTTTTACTCAACGTTAACAACACATCTGAAGCTTAATATTTCTGGACTGAAGCGGGGAGGATTAGACAAAGTGTGCACTGTAAAGGGGAAGTCTGTGGCATTAACAGGAAGGGAGAAAAAGTACTTTCTACCCATTTCTAGTTCAGCGGTAAAACTGAAATTTCTATGGAACTGCAGCTCGGCTTGTGACTGTGGTTTTCCCGGTCACACAAAAATGCTGAAATTCGACTTATACAGTGTTTGTGCTTATTAAACTTGATGAATTCTCTCCTCTTGACGGTAGAATAGTGTGTAAAGCAAAGCACAATACATTGCTATGTGTAGAAGCAAAGATATACGCGATTTCATAATGTGTTCCTAGAACAGCTGCGAGCAACTTTTTTACTCAACGTTAACAACACATCTGAAGCTCAATATTTCTGGGCTGAAGCGGGGAGGATTAGACAAAGTGTGCACTGTAAAGGGGAAGTCTGTGGCATTAACAGGAAGGGAGAAAAAGTACTTTCTACCCATTTTTAGTTCAGCGGTAAAACTGAAATTTCTATGGAACTGCAGCTCGGCTTGTGACTGTGGTTTTCCCGGTCACACAACAATGCTGAAATTCGACTTATACAGTGTTTGTGCTTATTAAACTTGATGAATTCTCTCCTCTTGACGGTAGAATAGTGTGTAAAGCAAAGCACAATACATTGCTATGTGTAGAAGCAAAGATATACGCGATTTCAGAATGTGTTCCTAGAACAGCTGCGAGCAACTTTTTTACTCAACGTTAACAACACATCTGAAGCTCAATATTTCTGGGCTGAAGCGGGGAGGATTAGACAAAGTGTGCACTGTAAAGGGGAAGTCTGTGGCATTAACAGGAAGGGAGAAAAAGTACTTTCTACCCATTTTTAGTTCAGCGGTAAAACTGAAATTTCTATGGAACTGCAGCTCGGCTTGTGACTGTGGTTTTCCCGGTCACACAAAAATGCTGAAATTCGACTTATACAGTGTTTGTGCTTATTAAACTTGATGAATTCTCTCCTCTTGACGGTAGAATAGTGTGTAAAGCAAAGCACAATACATTGCTATGTGTAGAAGCAAAGATATACGCGATTTCAGAATGTGTTCCTAGAACAGCTGCGAGCAACTTTTTTACTCAACGTTAACAACACATCTGAAGCTTAATATTTCTGGGCTGAAGCGGGGAGGATTAGACAAAGTGTGCACTGTAAAGGGGAAGTCTGTGGCATTAACAGGAAGGGAGAAAAAGTACTTTCTACCCATTTCTAGTTCAGCGGTAAAACTGAAATTTCTATGGAACTGCAGCTCGGTTTGTGACTCTGGTTTTCCCGGTCACACAAAAATGCTGAAATTCGACTTATACTGTGTTTGTGCTTATTAAACTTGATGAATTCTCTCCTCTTGACGGTTGAATAGTGTGTAAAGCAAAGCACAATACATTGCTATGTGTAGAAGCAAAGATATACGCGATTTCATAATGTGTTCCTAGAACAGCTGCGAGCAACTTTTTTACTCAACGTTAACAACACATCTGAAGCTCAATATTTCTGGGCTGAAGCGGGGAGGATTAGACAAAGTGTGCACTGTAAAGGGGAAGTCTGTGGCATTAACAGGAAGGGAGAAAAAGTACTTTCTACCCATTTCTAGTTCAGCGGTAAAACTGAAATTTCTATGGAACTGCAGCTCGGCTTGTGACTGTGGTTTTCCCGGTCACACAAAAATGCTGAAATTCGACTTATACAGTGTTTGTGCTTATTAAACTTGATGAATTCTCTCCTCTTGACGGTAGAATAGTGTGTAAAGCAAAGCACAATACATTGCTATGTGTAGAAGCAAAGATATACGCGATTTCAGAATGTGTTCTAAGAACAGCTGCGAGCAACTTTTTTACTCAACGTTAACAACACATCTGAAGCTCAATATTTCTGGGCTGAAGCGGGGAGGATTAGACAAAGTGTGCACTGTAAAGGCGAAGTCTGTGGCATTAACAGGAAGGGAGAAAAAGTACTTTCTACCCATTTCTAGTTCAGCGGTAAAACTGAAATTTCTATGGAACTGCAGCTCGGCTTGTGACTGTGGTTTTCCCGGTCACACAAAAATGCTGAAATTCGACTTATACAGTGTTTGTGCTTATTAAACTTGATGAATTCTCTCCTCTTGACGGTAGAATAGTGTGTAAAGCAAAGCACAATACATTGCTATGTGTAGAAGCAAAGATATACGCGATTTCATAATGTGTTCCTAGAACAGCTGCGAGCAACTTTTTTACTCAACGTTAACAACACATCTGAAGCTCAATATTTCTGGGCTGAAGCGGGGAGGATTAGACAAAGTGTGCACTGTAAAGGGGAAGTCTGTGGCATTAACAGGAAGGGAGAAAAAGTACTTTCTACCCATTTTTAGTTCAGCGGTAAAACTGAAATTTCTATGGAACTGCAGCTCGGCTTGTGACTCTGGTTTTCCCGGTCACACAAAAATGCTGAAATTCGACTTATACAGTGTTTGTGCTTATTAAACTTGATGAATTCTCTCCTCTTGACGGTAGAATAGTGTGTAAAGCAAAGCACAATACATTGCTATGTGTAGAAGCAAAGATATACGAGATTTCAGAATGTGTTCCTAGAACAGCTGCGAGCAACTTTTTTACTCAACGTTAACAACACATCTGAAGCTTAATATTTCTGGACTGAAGCGGGGAGGATTAGACAAAGTGTGCACTGTAAAGGGGAAGTCTGTGGCATTAACAGGAAGGGAGAAAAAGTACTTTCTACCCATTTCTAGTTCAGCGGTAAAACTGAAATTTCTATGGAACTGCAGCTCGGCTTGTGACTGTGGTTTTCTTGGTCACACAAAAATGCTGAAATTCGACTTATACAGTGTTTGTGCTTATTAAACTTGATGAATTCTCTCCTCTTGACGGTAGAATAGTGTGTAAAGCAAAGCACAATACATTGCTATGTGTAGAAGCAAAGATATACGCGATTTCAGAATGTGTTCCTAGAACAGCTGCGAGCAACTTTTTTACTCAACGTTAACAACACATCTGAAGCTCAATATTTCTGGGCTGAAGCGGGGAGGATTAGACAAAGTGTGCACTGTATATGGGAAGTATGTGGCATTAACAGGAAGGGAGAAAAAGTACTTTCTACCCATTTTTAGTTCAGCGGTAAAACTGAAATTTCTATGGAACTGCAGCTCGGCTTGTGACTGTGGTTTTCCCGGTCACACAAAAATGCTGAAATTCGACTTATACAGTGTTTGTGCTTATTAAACTTGATGAATTCTCTCCTCTTGACGGTAGAATAGTGTGTAAAGCAAAGCACAATACATTGCTATGTGTAGAAGCAAAGATATACGCGATTTCAGAATGTGTTCCTAGAACAGCTGCGAGCAACTTTTTTACTCAACGTTAACAACACATCTGAAGCTCAATATTTCTGGGCTGAAGCGGGGAGGATTAGACAAAGTGTGCACTGTAAAGGGGAAGTCTGTGGCATTAACAGGAAGGGAGAAAAAGTACTTTCTACCCATTTTTAGGTTCAGCGGTAAAACTGAAGTTTCTATGGAACTGCAGCTCGGCTTGTGACTCTGGTTTTCCCGGTCACACAAAAATGCTGAAATTCGACTTATACAGTGTTTGTGCTTATTAAACTTGATGAATTTTCACCTCTTGACGGTAGAATAGTGTGTAAAGCAAAGCACAATACATTGCTATGTGTAGAAGCAAAGATATACGCGATTTCATAATGTGTTCCTAGAACAGCTGAGAGCAACTATTTTACTCAACGTTAACAACACATCTGAAGCTCAATATTTCTGGGCTGAAGCGGGGAGGATTAGACAAAGTGTGCACTGTAAAGGGTAAGTCTGTGGCATTAACAGGAAGGGATAAAAAGTACTTTCTACCCATTTTTAGTTCAGCGGTAAAACTGAAATTTCTATGGAACTGCAGCTCGGCTTGTGACTGTGGTTTTCCCGGTCACACAAAAATGCTGAAATTCGACTTATACAGTGTTTGTGCTTATTAAACTTGATGAATTCTCTCCTCTTGAAGGTAGAATAGTGTGTAAAGCAAAGCACAATACATTGCTATGTGTAGAAGCAAAGATATACGCGATTTCATAATGTGTTCCTAGAACAGCTGCGAGCAACTTTTTTACTCAACGTTAACAACACATCTGAAGCTCAATATTTCTGGGCTGAAGCGGGGAGGATTAGACAAAGTGTGCACTGTAAAGGGGAAGTCTGTGGCATTAACAGGAAGGGAGAAAAAGTACTTTCTACCCATTTTTAGTTCAGCGGTAAAACTGAAATTTCTATGGAACTGCAGCTCGGCTTGTGACTGTGGTTTTCCCGGTCACACAAAAATGCTGAAATTCGACTTATACAGTGTTTGTGCTTATTAAACTTGATGAATTCTCTCCTCTTGGCTGTAGAATAGTGTGTAAAGCAAAGCACAATACATTCCTATGTGTAGAAGCAAAGATATACGCGATTTCACAATGTGTTCCTAGAACAGCTGTGAGCAACTTTTTTACACAATGTTAACAACACATTTGAAGCTCAATATTTCATGGTCTGAAGCGGGGAAGATAGAAAACGTGTGCCCTGTAAAGGCGAAGTCTGTGGCATTAACAGGAAGGGAGAAAAAGTACTTTCAACCCATTTTTAGGTTCCGCGTTAAAATGGCAAGTTCCTATGGAACTGAATCTCGGCTTGTGACTGCTGTTTTCCCGGTCACACAAAAATGCTGAAATTCGACTTATACATTGTTTTTGCTTATTAAACTTGATGAATTCTCTCCTCTTGACTGAAGAATAGTGTGTAAAGCAAAGCACAATACATTGCTATGTGTAGAAGCAAAGATATACGCGATTTCACAATGTGTTCCTAGAACAGCTGTGAGCAACTTTTTTACACAATGTTAACAACACATTTGAAGCTCAATATTTCATGGGCTGAAGCGGGGAAGATAGAAAACGTGTGCCCTGTAAAGGCGAAGTCTGTGGCATTAACAGGAAGGGAGAAAAAGTACTTTCTACCCATTTTTAGTTCAGCGGTAAAACTGAAATTTCTATGGAACTGCAGCTCGGCTTGTGACTGTGGTTTTCCCGGTCACACAAAAATGCTGAAATTCGACTTATACAGTGTTTGTGCTTATTAAACTTGATGAATTCTCTCCTCTTGACGGTAGAATAGTGTGTAAAGCAAAGCACAATACATTGCAATGTGTAGAAGCAAAGATATACGCGATTTCAGAATGTGTTCCTAGAACAGCTGCGAGCAACTTTTTTACTCAACGTTAACAACACATCTGAAGCTCAATATTTCTGGGCTGAAGCGGGGAGGAATAGACAAAGTGTGCACTGTAAAGGGGAAGTCTGTGGCATTAACAGGAAGGGAGAAAAAGTACTTTCTACCCATTTTTAGGTTCAGCGGTAAAACTGAAGTTTCTATGGAACTGCAGCTCGGCTTGTGACTCTGGTTTTCCCGGTCACACAAAAATGCTGAAATTCGACTTATACAGTGTTTGTGCTTATTAAACTTGATGAATTTTCACCTCTTGACGGTAGAATAGTGTGTAAAGCAAAGCACAATACATTGCTATGTGTAGAAGCAAAGATATACGCGATTTCATAATGTGTTCCTAGAACAGCTGAGAGCAACTATTTTACTCAACGTTAACAACACATCTGAAGCTCAATATTTCTGGGCTGAAGCGGGGAGGATTAGACAAAGTGTGCACTGTAAAGGGGAAGTCTGTGGCATTAACAGGAAGGGATAAAAAGTACTTTCTACCCATTTTTAGTTCAGCGGTAAAACTGAAATTTCTATGGAACTGCAGCTCGGCTTGTGACTGTGGTTTTCCCGGTCACACAAAAATGCTGAAATTCGACTTATACAGTGTTTGTGCTTATTAAACTTGATGAATTCTCTCCTCTTGACGGTAGAATAGTGTGTAAAGCAAAGCACAATACATTGCTATGTGTAGAAGCAAAGATATACGCGATTTCATAATGTGTTCCTAGAACAGCTGCGAGCAACTTTTTTACTCAACGTTAACAACACATCTGAAGCTCAATATTTCTGGGCTGAAGCGGGGAGGATTAGACAAAGTGTGCACTGTAAAGGGGAAGTCTGTGGCATTAACAGGAAGGGAGAAAAAGTACTTTCTACCCATTTTTAGTTCAGCGGTAAAACTGAAATTTCTATGGAACTGCAGCTCGGCTTTTGACTGTGGTTTTCCCGGTCACACAAAAATTCTGAAATTCGACTTATACAGTGTTTGTGCTTATTAAACTTGATGAATTCTCTCCTCTTGACGGTAGAATAGTGTGTAAAGCAAAGCACA
This sequence comes from Ascaphus truei, assembly GCF_040206685.1. Lineage (NCBI taxonomy): Eukaryota > Metazoa > Chordata > Amphibia > Anura > Ascaphidae > Ascaphus > Ascaphus truei. The sequence goes on along the minus strand of NW_027457198.1, from coordinate 1,086,539 downwards.
ATACATTGCTATGTGTAGAAGCAAAGATATACGCGATTTCAGAATGTGTTCCTAGAACAGCTGCGAGCAACTTTTTTACTCAACGTTAACAACACATCTGAAGCTCAATATTTCTGGGCTGAAGCGGTGAGGATTAGACAAAGTGTGCACTGTAAAGGGGAAGTCTGTGGCATTAACAGGAAGGGAGAAATAGTACTTTCTACCCATTTTTAGTTCAGCGGTAAAACTGAAATTTCTATGGAACTGCAGCTCGTCTTGTGACTGTGGTTTTCCCGGTCACACAAAAATGCTGAAATTCGACTTATACAGTGTTTGTGCTTATTAAACTTGATGAATTCTCTCCTCTTGACGGTAGAATAGTGTGTAAAGCAAAGCACAATACATTGCTATGTGTAGAAGCAAAGATATACGCGATTTCAGAATGTGTTCCTAGAACAGCTATGAGCAACTTTTTTACACAATGTTAACAACACATTTGAAGCTCAATATTTCATGGGCTGAAGCGGGGAAGATAGAAAACGTGTGCCCTGTAAAGGCGAAGTCTGTGGCATTAACAGGAAGGGAGAAAAAGTACTTTCAACCCATTTTTAGGTTCCGCGGTAAAATGGCAAGTTCCTATGGAACTGAATCTCGGCTTGTGACTGCTGTTTTCCCGGTCACACAAAAATGCTGAAATTCGACTTATACATTGTTTTTGCTTATTAAACTTGATGAATTCTCTCCTCTTGACTGTAGAATAGTGTGTAAAGCAAAGCACAATACATTGCTATGTGTAGAAGCAAAGATATACGCGATTTCACAATGTGTTCCTAGAACAGCTGTGAGCAACTTTTTTACACAATGTTAACAACACATTTGAAGCTCAATATTTCATGGGCTGAAGCGGGGAAGATAGAAAACGTGTGCCCTGTAAAGGCGAAGTCTGTGGCATTAACAGGAAGGGAGAAAAAGTACTTTCTACCCATTTTTAGTTCAGCGGTAAAACTGAAATTTCTATGGAACTGCAGCTCGGCTTGTGACTGTGGTTTTCCCGGTCACACAAAAATGCTGAAATTCGACTTATACAGTGTTTGTGCTTATTAAACTTGATGAATTCTCTCCTCTTGACGGTAGAATAGTGTGTAAAGCAAAGCACAATACATTGCAATGTGTAGAAGCAAAGATATACGCGATTTCAGAATGTGTTCCTAGAACAGCTGCGAGCAACTTTTTTACTCAACGTTAACAACACATCTGAAGCTCAATATTTCTGGGCTGAAGCTGGGAGGAATAGACAAAGTGTGCACTGTAAAGGGGAAGTCTGTGGCATTAACAGGAAGGGAGAAAAAGTACTTTCTACCCATTTTTAGGTTCAGCGGTAAAACTGAAGTTTCTATGGAACTGCAGCTCGGCTTGTGACTCTGGTTTTCCCGGTCACACAAAAATGCTGAAATTCGACTTATACAGTGTTTGTGCTTATTAAACTTGATGAATTTTCACCTCTTGACGGTAGAATAGTGTGTAAAGCAAAGCACAATACATTGCTATGTGTAGAAGCAAAGATATACGCGATTTCATAATGTGTTCCTAGAACAGCTGAGAGCAACTATTTTACTCAACGTTAACAACACATCTGAAGCTCAATATTTCTGGGCTGAAGCGGGGAGGATTAGACAAAGTGTGCACTGTAAAGGGGAAGTCTGTGGCATTAACAGGAAGGGATAAAAAGTACTTTCTACCCATTTTTAGTTCAGCGGTAAAACTGAAATTTCTATGGAACTGCAGCTCGGCTTGTGACTGTGGTTTTCCCGGTCACACAAAAATGCTGAAATTCGACTTATACAGTGTTTGTGCTTATTAAACTTGATGAATTCTCTCCTCTTGACGGTAGAATAGTGTGTAAAGCAAAGCACAATACATTGCTATGTGTAGAAGCAAAGATATACGCGATTTCATAATGTGTTCCTAGAACAGCTGCGAGCAACTTTTTTACTCAACGTTAACAACACATCTGAAGCTCAATATTTCTGGGCTGAAGCGGGGAGGATTAGACAAAGTGTGCACTGTAAAGGGGAAGTCTGTGGCATTAACAGGAAGGGAGAAAAAGTACTTTCTACCCATTTTTAGGTTCAGCGGTAAAACTGAAGTTTCTATGGAACTGCAGCTCGTCTTGTGACTCTGGTTTTCCCGGTCACACAAAAATGCTGAAATTCGACTTATACAGTGTTTGTGCTTATTAAACTTGATGAATTTTCACCTCTTGACGGTAGAATAGTGTGTAAAGCAAAGCACAATACATTGCTATGTGTAGAAGCAAAGATATACGCGATTTCATAATGTGTTCCTAGAACAGCTGAGAGCAACTATTTTACTCAACGTTAACAACACATCTGAAGCTCAATATTTCTGGGCTGAAGCGGGGAGGATTAGACAAAGTGTGCACTGTAAAGGGTAAGTCTGTGGCATTAACAGGAAGGGATAAAAAGTACTTTCTACCCATTTTTAGTTCAGCGGTAAAACTGAAATTTCTATGGAACTGCAGCTCGGCTTGTGACTGTGGTTTTCCCGGTCACACAAAAATGCTGAAATTCGACTTATACAGTGTTTGTGCTTATTAAACTTGATGAATTCTCTCCTCTTGACGGTAGAATAGTGTGTAAAGCAAAGCACAATACATTGCTATGTGTAGAAGCAAAGATATACGCGATTTCATAATGTGTTCCTAGAACAGCTGCGAGCAACTTTTTTACTCAACGTTAACAACACATCTGAAGCTCAATATTTCTGGGCTGAAGCGGGGAGGATTAGACAAAGTGTGCACTGTAAAGGGGAAGTCTGTGGCATTAACAGGAAGGGAGAAAAAGTACTTTCTACCCATTTTTAGTTCAGCGGTAAAACTGAAATTTCTATGGAACTGCAGCTCGGCTTGTGACTGTGGTTTTCCCGGTCACACAAAAATGCTGAAATTCGACTTATACAGTGTTTGTGCTTATTAAACTTGATGAATTCTCTCCTCTTGGCTGTAGAATAGTGTGTAAAGCAAAGCACAATACATTCCTATGTGTAGAAGCAAAGATATACGCGATTTCACAATGTGTTCCTAGAACAGCTGTGAGCAACTTTTTTACACAATGTTAACAACACATTTGAAGCTCAATATTTCATGGTCTGAAGCGGGGAAGATAGAAAACGTGTGCCCTGTAAAGGCGAAGTCTGTGGCATTAACAGGAAGGGAGAAAAAGTACTTTCAACCCATTTTTAGGTTCCGCGGTAAAATGGCAAGTTCCTATGGAACTGAATCTCGGCTTGTGACTGCTGTTTTCCCGGTCACACAAAAATGCTGAAATTCGACTTATACATTGTTTTTGCTTATTAAACTTGATGAATTCTCTCCTCTTGACTGTAGAATAGTGTGTAAAGCAAAGCACAATACATTGCTATGTGTAGAAGCAAAGATATACGCGATTTCACAATGTGTTCCTAGAACAGCTGTGAGCAACTTTTTTACACAATGTTAACAACACATTTGAAGCTCAATATTTCATGGGCTGAAGCGGGGAAGATAGAAAACGTGTGCCCTGTAAAGGCGAAGTCTGTGGCATTAACAGGAAGGGAGAAAAAGTACTTTCTACCCATTTTTAGTTCAGCGGTAAAACTGAAATTTCTATGGAACTGCAGCTCGGCTTGTGACTGTGGTTTTCCCGGTCACACAAAAATGCTGAAATTCGACTTATACAGTGTTTGTGCTTATTAAACTTGATGAATTCTCTCCTCTTGACGGTAGAATAGTGTGTAAAGCAAAGCACAATACATTGCAATGTGTAGAAGCAAAGATATACGCGATTTCAGAATGTGTTCCTAGAACAGCTGCGAGCAACTTTTTTACTCAACGTTAACAACACATCTGAAGCTCAATATTTCTGGGCTGAAGCGGGGAGGAATAGACAAAGTGTGCACTGTAAAGGGGAAGTCTGTGGCATTAACAGGAAGGGAGAAAAAGTACTTTCTACCCATTTTTAGGTTCAGCGGTAAAACTGAAGTTTCTATGGAACTGCAGCTCGGCTTGTGACTCTGGTTTTCCCGGTCACACAAAAATGCTGAAATTCGACTTATACAGTGTTTGTGCTTATTAAACTTGATGAATTTTCACCTCTTGACGGTAGAATAGTGTGTAAAGCAAAGCACAATACATTGCTATGTGTAGAAGCAAAGATATACGCGATTTCATAATGTGTTCCTAGAACAGCTGAGAGCAACTATTTTACTCAACGTTAACAACACATCTGAAGCTCAATATTTCTGGGCTGAAGCGGGGAGGATTAGACAAAGTGTGCACTGTAAAGGGGAAGTCTGTGGCATTAACAGGAAGGGATAAAAAGTACTTTCTACCCATTTTTAGTTCAGCGGTAAAACTGAAATTTCTATGGAACTGCAGCTCGGCTTGTGACTGTGGTTTTCCCGGTCACACAAAAATGCTGAAATTCGACTTATACAGTGTTTGTGCTTATTAAACTTGATGAATTCTCTCCTCTTGACGGTAGAATAGTGTGTAAAGCAAAGCACAATACATTGCTATGTGTAGAAGCAAAGATATACGCGATTTCATAATGTGTTCCTAGAACAGCTGCGAGCAACTTTTTTACTCAACGTTAACAACACATCTGAAGCTCAATATTTCTGGGCTGAAGCGGGGAGGATTAGACAAAGTGTGCACTGTAAAGGGGAAGTCTGTGGCATTAACAGGAAGGGAGAAAAAGTACTTTCTACCCATTTTTAGTTCAGCGGTAAAACTGAAATTTCTATGGAACTGCAGCTCGGCTTTTGACTGTGGTTTTCCCGGTCACACAAAAATTCTGAAATTCGACTTATACAGTGTTTGTGCTTATTAAACTTGATGAATTCTCTCCTCTTGACGGTAGAATAGTGTGTAAAGCAAAGCACAATACATTGCTATGTGTAGAAGCAAAGATATACGCGATTTCAGAATGTGTTCCTAGAACAGCTGCGAGCAACTTTTTTACTCAACGTTAACAACACATCTGAAGCTCAATATTTCTGGGCTGAAGCGGTGAGGATTAGACAAAGTGTGCACTGTAAAGGGGAAGTCTGTGGCATTAACAGGAAGGGAGAAATAGTACTTTCTACCCATTTTTAGTTCAGCGGTAAAACTGAAATTTCTATGGAACTGCAGCTCGTCTTGTGACTGTGGTTTTCCCGGTCACACAAAAATGCTGAAATTCGACTTATACAGTGTTTGTGCTTATTAAACTTGATGAATTCTCTCCTCTTGACGGTAGAATAGTGTGTAAAGCAAAGCACAATACATTGCTATGTGTAGAAGCAAAGATATACGCGATTTCAGAATGTGTTCCTAGAACAGCTATGAGCAACTTTTTTACACAATGTTAACAACACATTTGAAGCTCAATATTTCATGGGCTGAAGCGGGGAAGATAGAAAACGTGTGCCCTGTAAAGGCGAAGTCTGTGGCATTAACGGGAAGGGAGAAAAAGTACTTTCTACCCATTTTTAGGTACAGCGGTAAAACGGCAAGTTTCTATTGAACTGCATCTCGGCTTGTGACTGTGGTTTTCCCGGTCACACAAAAATGCTGAAATTACACTTATACAGTGTTTGTGCTTATTAAACTTGATGAATTCTCTCCTCTTGGCTGTAGAATAGTGTGTAAAGCAAAGCACAATACATTCCTATGTGTAGAAGCAAAGATATAAGCGATTTCACAATGTGTTCCTAGAACAGCTGTGAGCAACTTTTTTACACAATGTTAACAACACATTTGAAGCTCAATATTTCATGGGCTGAAGCGGGGAAGATAGAAAACGTGTGCCCTGTAAAGGCGAAGTCTGTGGCATTAACAGGAAGGGAAAAAAAGTACTTTCTACCCATTTTTAGGTTCCTCGGTAAAATGGCAAGTTCCTATGGAACTGAATCTCCTCTTGTGACTGTGGTTTTCCCGGTCACACAAAAATGCTGAAATTCGACTTATACAGTGTTTTTGCTTATTAAACTTGATGAATTCTCTCCTCTTGACTGTAGAATAGTGTGTAAAGCAAAGCACAATACATTGCTATGTGAAGAAGCAAAGATATACGCGATTTCACAATGTGTTCCTAGAACAGCTGTGAGCAACTTTTTTACACAATGTTAACAACACATTTGAAGCTCAATATTTCATGGGCTGAAGCGGGGAAGATAGAAAACGTGTGCCCTGTAAAGGCGAAGTCTGTGGCATTAACAGGAAGGGAGAAAAAGTACTTTCTACCCATTTTTAGGTACAGCGGTAAAACGGCAAATTTCTATTGAACTGCATCTCGGCTTGTGACTGTGGTTTTCCCGGTCACACAAAAATGCTGAAATTACACTTATACAGTGTTTGTGCTTATTAAACTTGATGAATTCTCTCCTCTTGGCTGTAGAATAGTGTGTAAAGCAAAGCACAATACATTCCTATGTGTAGAAGCAAAGATATAAGCGATTTCACAATGTGTTCCTAGAACAGCTGTGAGCAACTTTTTTACACAATGTTAACAACACATTTGAAGCTCAATATTTCATGGGCTGAAGCGGGGAAGATAGAAAACGTGTGCCCTGTAAAGGCGAAGTCTGTGGCATTAACAGGAAGGGAAAAAAAGTACTTTCTACCCATTTTTAGGTTCCGCGGTAAAATGGCAAGTTCCTATGGAACTGAATCTCCTCTTGTGACTGTGGTTTTCCCGGTCACACAAAAATGCTGAAATTCGACTTATACAGTGTTTTTGCTTATTAAACTTGATGAATTCTCTCCTCTTGACTGTAGAATAGTGTGTAAAGCAAAGCACAATACATTGCTATGTGTAGAAGCAAAGATATACGCGATTTCACAATGTGTTCCTAGAACAGCTGTGAGCAACTTTTTTACACAATGTTAACAACACATTTGAAGCTCAATATTTCATGGGCTGAAGCGGGGAAGATAGAAAACGTGTGCCCTGTAAAGGCGAAGTCTGTGGCATTAACAGGAAGGGAGAAAAAGTACTTTCTACCCATTTTTAGGTTCAGCGGTAAAACGGCAAGTTTCTATGGAACTGCATCTCGGCTTGTGACTGTGGTTTTCCCGGTCACACAAAAATGCTGAAATTCGACTTATACAGTGTTTGTGCTTATTAAACTTGATGAATTCTCTCCTCTTGACTGTAGAATAGTGTGTAAAGCAAAGCACAATACATTCCTATGTGTAGAAGCAAAGATATACGCGATTTCACAATGTGTTCCTAGAACAGCTGTGAGCAACTTTTTTACACAATGTTAACAACACATTTGAAGCTCAATATTTCATGGGCTGAAGCGGGGAAGATAGAAAACGTGTGCCCTGTAAAGGCGAAGTCTGTGGCATTAACAGGAAGGGAGAAAAAGTACTTTCTACCCATTTTTAGGAACAGCGGTAAAACGGCAAGTTTCTATTGAACTGCATCTCGGCTTGTGACTGTGGTTTTCCCGGTCACACAAAAATGCTGAAATTACACTTATACAGTGTTTGTGCTTATTAAACTTGATGAATTCTCTCCTCTTGGCTGTAGAATAGTGTGTAAAGCAAAGCACAATACATTCCTATGTGTAGAAGCAAAGATATAAGCGATTTCACAATGTGTTCCTAGAACAGCTGTGAGCAACTTTTTTACACAATGTTAACAACACATTTGAAGCTCAATATTTCATGGGCTGAAGCGGGGAAGATAGAAAACGTGTGCCCTGTAAAGGCGAAGTCTGTGGCATTAACAGGAAGGGAAAAAAAGTACTTTCTACCCATTTTTAGGTTCCGCGGTAAAATGGCAAGTTCCTATGGAACTGAATCTCCTCTTGTGACTGTGGTTTTCCCGGTCACACAAAAATGCTGAAATTCGACTTATACAGTGTTTTTGCTTATTAAACTTGATGAATTCTCTCCTCTTGACTGTAGAATAGTGTGTAAAGCAAAGCACAATACATTGCTATGTGTAGAAGCAAAGATATACGCGATTTCACAATGTGTTCCTAGAACAGCTGTGAGCAACTTTTTTACACAATGTTAACAACACATTTGAAGCTCAATATTTCATGGGCTGAAGCGGGGAAGATAGAAAACGTGTGCCCTGTAAAGGCGAAGTCTGTGGCATTAACAGGAAGGGAGAAAAAGTACTTTCTACCCATTTTTAGGTTCAGCGGTAAAACGGCAAGTTTCTATGGAACTGCATCTCGGCTTGTGACTGTGGTTTTCCCGGTCACACAAAAATGCTGAAATTCGACTTATACAGTGTTTGTGCTTATTAAACTTGATGAATTCTCTCCTCTTGACTGTAGAATAGTGTGTAAAGCAAAGCACAATACATTCCTATGTGTAGAAGCAAAGATATACGCGATTTCACAATGTGTTCCTAGAACAGCTGTGAGCAACTTTTTTACACAATGTTAACAACACATTTGAAGCTCAATATTTCATGGGCTGAAGCGGGGAAGATAGAAAACGTGTGCCCTGTAAAGGCGAAGTCTGTGGCATTAACAGGAAGGGAGAAAAAGTACTTTCTACCCATTTTTAGGAACAGCGGTAAAACGGCAAGTTTCTATTGAACTGCATCTCGGCTTGTGACTGTGGTTTTCCCGGTCACACAAAAATGCTGAAATTACACTTATACAGTGTTTGTGCTTATTAAACTTGATGAATTCTCTCCTCTTGGCTGTAGAATAGTGTGTAAAGCAAAGCACAATACATTCCTATGTGTAGAAGCAAAGATATACGCGATTTCACAATGTGTTCCTAGAACAGCTGTGAGCAACTTTTTTACACAATGTTAACAACACATTTGAAGCTCAATATTTCATGGTCTGAAGCGGGGAAGATAGAAAACGTGTGCCCTGTAAAGGCGAAGTCTGTGGCATTAACAGGAAGGGAGAAAAAGTACTTTCAACCCATTTTTAGGTTCCGCGGTAAAATGGCAAGTTCCTATGGAACTGAATCTCGGCTTGTGACTGCTGTTTTCCCGGTCACACAAAAATGCTTAAATTCGACTTATACATTGTTTTTGCTTATTAAACTTGATGAATTCTCTCCTCTTGACTGTAGAATAGTGTGTAAAGCAAAGCACAATACATTGCTATGTGTAGAAGCAAAGATATACGCGATTTCACAATGTGTTCCTAGAACAGCTGTGAGCAACTTTTTTACACAATGTTAACAACACATTTGAAGCTCAATATTTCATGGGCTGAAGCGGGGAAGATAGAAAACGTGTGCCCTGTAAAGGCGAAGTCTGTGGCATTAACAGGAAGGGAGAAAAAGTACTTTCTACCCATTTTTAGGTTCAGCGGTAAAATGGCAAGTTTCTATGGAACTGCATCTCGGCTTGTGACTGTGGTTTTCCCGGTCACACAAAAATGCTGAAATTCGACTTATACAGTGTTTTTGCTTATTAAACTTGATGAATTCTCTCCTCTTGACTGTAGAATAGTGTGTAAAGCAAAGCACAATACATTGCTATGTGTAGAAGCAAAGATATACGCGATTTCACAATGTGTTCCTAGAACAGCTGTGAGCAACTTTTTTACACAACGTTAACAACACATTTGAAGCTCAATATTTCTTTGGCTGAAGCGGGGAAGATAGAAAACGTGTGCCCTGTAAAGGCGAAGTCTGTGGCATTAACAGGAAGGGAGAAAAAGTACTTTCTACCCATTTTTAGGTACAGCGGTAAAACGGCAAGTTTCTATGGAACTGCATCTCGGCTTGTGACTGTGGTTTTCCCGGTCACACAAAAATGCTGAAATTAGACTTATACAGTGTTTGTGCTTATTAAACTTGATGAATTCTCTCCTCTTGGCTGTAGAATAGTGTGTAAAGCAAAGCACAATCCATTCCTATGTGTAGAAGCAAAGATATACGCGATTTCACAATGTGTTCCTAGAACAGCTGTGAGCAACTTTTTTACACAACGTTAACAACACATTTGAAGCTCAATATTTCATGGGCTGAAGCTGGGAAGATAGCAAACGTGTGCACTGTAAAGGCGAAGTCTGTGGCATTAACAGGAAGGGAGAAAAAGTACTTTCTACCCATTTTTAGGTTCAGCGGTAAAATGGCAAGTTTCTATGGAACTGCATCTCGACTTGTGACTGTGGTTTTCCCGGTCACACAAAAATGCTGAAATTCGACTTATACAGTGTTTTTGCTTATTAAACTTGATGAATTCTCTCCTCTTGACTGTAGAATAGTGTGTAAAGCAAAGCACAATACATTTCTATGTGTAGAAGCAAAGATATACGCGATTTCACAATGTGTTCCTAGAACAGCTGTGAGCAACTTTTTTACACAACGTTAACAACACATTTGAAGCTCAATATTTCATGGGCTGAAGCGGGGAAGATAGAAAACGTGTGCCCTGTAAAGGCCAAGTCTGTGGCATTAACAGGAAGGGAGAAAAAGTACTTTCTACCCATTTTTAGGTTCAGCGGTAAAATGGCAAGTTTCTATGGAACTGCATCTCGGCTTGTGACTGTGGTTTTCCCGGTCACACAAAAATGCTGAAATTCGACTTATACAGTGTTTGTGCTTATTAAACTTGATGAATTCTCTCCTCTTGACTGTAGAATAGTGTGTAAAGCAAAGCACAATACATTCCTATGTGTAGAAGCAAAGATATACGCGATTTCACAATGTGTTCCTAGAACAGCTGTGAGCAACTTTTTTACACAATGTTAACAACACATTTGAAGCTCAATATTTCATGGGCTGAAGCGGGGAAGATAGAAAACGTGTGCCCTGTAAAGGCGAAGTCTGTGGCATTAACAGGAAGGGAGAAAAAGTACTTTCTACCCATTTTTAGGTACAGCGGTAAAACGGCAAGTTTCTATTGAACTGCATCTCGGCTTGTGACTGTGGTTTTCCCGGTCACACAAAAATGCTGAAATTACACTTATACAGTGTTTGTGCTTATTAAACTTGATGAATTCTCTCCTCTTGGCTGTAGAATAGTGTGTAAAGCAAAGCACAATACATTCCTATGTGTAGAAGCAAAGATATACGCGATTTCACAATGTGTTCCTAGAACAGCTGTGAGCAACTTTTTTACACAATGTTAACAACACATTTGAAGCTCAATATTTCATGGTCTGAAGCGGGGAAGATAGAAAACGTGTGCCCTGTAAAGGCGAAGTCTGTGGCATTAACAGGAAGGGAGAAAAAGTACTTTCAACCCATTTTTAGGTTCCGCGGTAAAATGGCAAGTTCCTATGGAACTGAATCTCGGCTTGTGACTGCTGTTTTCCCGGTCACACAAAAATGCTTAAATTCGACTTATACATTGTTTTTGCTTATTAAACTTGATGAATTCTCTCCTCTTGACTGTAGAATAGTGTGTAAAGCAAAGCACAATACATTGCTATGTGTAGAAGCAAAGATATACGCGATTTCACAATGTGTTCCTAGAACAGCTGTGAGCAACTTTTTTACACAATGTTAACAACACATTTGAAGCTCAATATTTCATGGGCTGAAGCGGGGAAGATAGAAAACGTGTGCCCTGTAAAGGCGAAGTCTGTGGCATTAACAGGAAGGGAGAAAAAGTACTTTCTACCCATTTTTAGGATCAGCGGTAAAATGGCAAGTTTCTATGGAACTGCATCTCGGCTTGTGACTGTGGTTTTCCCGGTCACACAAAAATGCTGAAATTCGACTTATACAGTGTTTGTGCTTATTAAACTTGATGAATTCTCTCCTCTTGGCTGTAGAATAGTGTGTAAAGCAAAGCACAATACATTCCTATGTGTAGAAGCAAAGATATACGCGATTTCACAATGTGTTCCTAGAACAGCTGTGAGCAACTTTTTTACACAACGTTAACAACACATTTGAAGCTCAATATTTCATGGGCTGAAGCGGGAAAGATAGAAAACGTGTGCTCTGTAAAGGGGAAGTCTGTGGCATTAACAGGAAGGGAAAAAAAGTACTTTCTACCCATTTTTAGGTTCCGCGGTAAAATGGCAAGTTCCTATGGAACTGAATCTCGGCTTGTGACTGTGGTTTTCCCGGTCACACAAAAATGCTGAAATTCGACTTATACATTGTTTTTGCTTATTAAACTTGATGAATTCTCTCCTCTTGACTGTAGAATAGTGTGTAAAGCAAAGCACAATACATTGCTATGTGTAGAAGCAAAGATATACGCGATTTCACAATGTGTTCCTAGAACAGCTGTGAGCAACTTTTTTACACAATGTTAACAACACATTTGAAGCTCAATATTTCATGGGCTGAAGCGGGGAAGATAGAAAACGTGTGCCCTGTAAAGGCGAAGTCTGTGGCATTAACAGGAAGGGAGAAAAAGTACTTTCTACCCATTTTTAGGTTCAGCGGTAAAACGGCAAGTTTCTATGGAACTGCATCTCGGCTTGTGACTGTGGTTTTCCCGGTCACACAAAAATGCTGAAATTCGACTTATACAGTGTTTGTGCTTATTAAACTTGATGAATTCTCTCCTCTTGACTGTAGAATAGTGTGTAAAGCAAAGCACAATACATTCCTATGTGTAGAAGCAAAGATATACGCGATTTCACAATGTGTTCCTAGAACAGCTGTGAGCAACTTTTTTACACAATGTTAACAACACATTTGAAGCTCAATATTTCATGGGCTGAAGCGGGGAAGATAGAAAACGTGTGCCCTGTAAAGGCGAAGTCTGTGGCATTAACAGGAAGGGAGAAAAAGTACTTTCTACCCATTTTTAGGTTCCGCGGTAAAATGGCAAGTTCCTATGGAACTGAATCTCGGCTTGTGACTGCTGTTTTCCCGGTCACACAAAAATGCTTAAATTCGACTTATACATTGTTTTTGCTTATTAAACTTGATGAATTCTCTCCTCTTGACTGTAGAATAGTGTGTAAAGCAAAGCACAATACATTGCTATGTGTAGAAGCAAAGATATACGCGATTTCACAATGTGTTCCTAGAACAGCTGTGAGCAACTTTTTTACACAATGTTAACAACACATTTGAAGCTCAATATTTCATGGGCTGAAGCGGGGAAGATAGAAAACGTGTGCCCTGTAAAGGCGAAGTCTGTGGCATTAACAGGAAGGGAGAAAAAGTACTTTCTACCCATTTTTAGGTTCAGCGGTAAAATGGCAAGTTTCTATGGAACTGCATCTCGGCTTGTGACTGTGGTTTTCCCGGTCACACAAAAATGCTGAAATTCGACTTATACAGTGTTTTTGCTTATTAAACTTGATGAATTCTCTCCTCTTGACTGTAGAATAGTGTGTAAAGCAAAGCACAATACATTGCTATGTGTAGAAGCAAAGATATACGCGATTTCACAATGTGTTCCTAGAACAGCTGTGAGCAACTTTTTTACACAACGTTAACAACACATTTGAAGCTCAATATTTCTTTGGCTGAAGCGGGGAAGATAGAAAACGTGTGCCCTGTAAAGGCGAAGTCTGTGGCATTAACAGGAAGGGAGAAAAAGTACTTTCTACCCATTTTTAGGTACAGCGGTAAAACGGCAAGTTTCTATGGAACTGCATCTCGGCTTGTGACTGTGGTTTTCCCGGTCACACAAAAATGCTGAAATTAGACTTATACAGTGTTTGTGCTTATTAAACTTGATGAATTCTCTCCTCTTGGCTGTAGAATAGTGTGTAAAGCAAAGCACAATCCATTCCTATGTGTAGAAGCAAAGATATACGCGATTTCACAATGTGTTCCTAGAACAGCTGTGAGCAACTTTTTTACACAACGTTAACAACACATTTGAAGCTCAATATTTCATGGGCTGAAGCTGGGAAGATAGCAAACGTGTGCACTGTAAAGGCGAAGTCTGTGGCATTAACAGGAAGGGAGAAAAAGTACTTTCTACCCATTTTTAGGTTCAGCGGTAAAATGGCAAGTTTCTATGGAACTGCATCTCGACTTGTGACTGTGGTTTTCCCGGTCACACAAAAATGCTGAAATTCGACTTATACAGTGTTTTTGCTTATTAAACTTGATGAATTCTCTCCTCTTGACTGTAGAATAGTGTGTAAAGCAAAGCACAATACATTTCTATGTGTAGAAGCAAAGATATACGCGATTTCACAATGTGTTCCTAGAACAGCTGTGAGCAACTTTTTTACACAACGTTAACAACACATTTGAAGCTCAATATTTCATGGGCTGAAGCGGGGAAGATAGAAAACGTGTGCCCTGTAAAGGCCAAGTCTGTGACATTAACAGGAAGGGAGAAAAAGTACTTTCTACCCATTTTTAGGTTCAGCGGTAAAATGGCAAGTTTCTATGGAACTGCATCTCGGCTTGTGACTGTGGTTTTCCCGGTCACACAAAAATGCTGAAATTCGACTTATACAGTGTTTGTGCTTATTAAACTTGATGAATTCTCTCCTCTTGACTGTAGAATAGTGTGTAAAGCAAAGCACAATACATTCCTATGTGTAGAAGCAAAGATATACGCGATTTCACAATGTGTTCCTAGAACAGCTGTGAGCAACTTTTTTACACAACGTTAACAACACATTTGAAGCTCAATATTTCATGGGCTGAAGCTGGGAAGATAGCAAACGTGTGCACTGTAAAGGCGAAGTCTGTGGCATTAACAGGAAGGGAGAAAAAGTACTTTCTACCCATTTTTAGGTTCAGCGGTAAAATGGCAAGTTTCTATGGAACTGCATCTCGGCTTGTGACTGTGGTTTTCCCGGTCACACAAAAATGCTGAAATTCGACTTATACAGTGTTTTTGCTTATTAAACTTGATGAATTCTCTCCTCTTGACTGTAGAATAGTGTGTAAAGCAAAGCACAATACATTGCTATGTGTAGAAGCAAAGATATACGCGATTTCACAATGTGTTCCTAGAACAGCTGTGAGCAACTTTTTTACACAACGTTAACAACACATTTGAAGCTCAATATTTCATGGGCTGAAGCGGGGAAGATAGAAAACGTGTGCCCTGTAAAGGCGAAGTCTGTGGCATTAACAGGAAGGGAGAAAAAGTACTTTCTACCCATTTTTAGGTTCAGCGGTAAAATGGCAAGTTTCTATGAAACTGCATCTCGGATTGTGACTGTGGTTTTCCCGGTCACACAAAAATGCTGAAATTCGACTTATACAGTGTTTGTACTTATTAAACTTGATGAATTCTCTCCTCTTGACTGTAGAATAGTGTGTAAAGCAAAGCACAATACATTCCTATGTGTAGAAGCAAAGATATACGCGATTTCACAATGTGTTCCTAGAGCAGCTGTGAGCAAATTTTTTACACAACGTTAACAACACATTTGAAGCTCAATATTTCATGGGCTGAAGCGGGAAAGATAGAAAACGTGTGCCCTGTAAAGGGGAAGTCTGTGGCATTAACAGGAAGGGAGAAAAAGTACTTTCTACCCATTTTTAGGTTCAGCGGTAAAACGGCAAGTTTCTATGGAACTGCAGCTCGGCTTGTGACTGTGGTTTTCCCGGTCACACAAAAATGCTGAAATTCGACTTATACAGTGTTTGTACTTATTAAACTTGATGAATTCTCTCCTCTTGACGGTAGAATAGTGTGTAAAGCAAAGCACAATACATTCCTATGTGTAGAAGCAAAGATATACGCGATTTCACAATGTGTTCCTAGAACAGCTGTGAGCAACTTTTTTACACAATGTTAACAACACATTTAAAGCTCAATATTTCATGGGCTGAAGCGGGGAAGATAGAAAACGTGTGCCCTGTAAAGGCGAAGTCTGTGGCATTAACAGGAAGGGAGAAAAAGTACTTTCAACCCATTTTTAGGTTCAGCGGTAAAATGGCAAGTTTCTATGAAACTGCATCTCGGATTGTGACTGTGGTTTTCCCGGTCACACAAAAATGCTGAAATTCGACTTATACAGTGTTTTTGCTTATTAAACTTGATGAATTCTCTCCTCTTGACTGTAGAATAGTGTGTAAAGCAAAGCACAATACATTTCTATGTGTAGAAGCAAAGATATACGCGATTTCACAATGTGTTCCTAGAACAGCTGTGAGCAACTTTTTTACACAACGTTAACAACACATTTGAAGCTCAATATTTCATGGGCTGAAGCGGGGAAGATAGAAAACGTGTGCCCTGTAAAGGCCAAGTCTGTGGCATTAACAGGAAGGGAGAAAAAGTACTTTCTACCCATTTTTAGGTTCAGCGGTAAAATGGCAAGTTTCTATGGAACTGCATCTCGTATTGTGACTGTGGTTTTCCCGATCAGACAAAAAAGCTGAAATTCGACTTATACAGTGTTTGTGCTTATTAAACTTGATGAATTCTCTCCTCTTGACTGTAGAATAGTGTGTAAAGCAAAGCACAATACATTCCTATGTGTAGAAGCAAAGATATACGCGATTTCACAATGTGTTCCTAGAACAGCTGTGAGCAACTTTTTTACACAATGTTAACAACACATTTGAAGCTCAATATTTCATGGGCTGAAGCGGGGAAGATAGAAAACGTGTCCCCTGTAAAGGCGAAGTCTGTGGCATTAACAGGAAGGGAGAAAAAGTACTTTCTACCCATTTTTAGGTTCAGCGGTAAAATGGCAAGTTTCTATGGAACTGCATCTCGGCTTGTGACTGTGGTTTTCCCGGTCACACAAAAATGCTGAAATTCGACTTATACAGTGTTTTTGCTTATTAAACTTGATGAATTCTCTCCTCTTGACTGTAGAATAGTGTGTAAAGCAAAGCACAATACATTTCTATGTGTAGAAGCAAAGATATACGCGATTTCACAATGTGTTCCTAGAACAGCTGTGGGCAACTTTTTTACACAATGTTAACAACACATTTGAAGCTCAATATTTCATGGGCTGAAGCGGGGAAGATAGAAAACGTGTGCCCTGTAAAGGCGAAGTCTGTGGCATTAACAGGAAGGGAGAAAAAGTACTTTCTACCCATTTTTAGGTTCAGCGGTAAAATGGCAAGTTTCTATGGAACTGCATCTCGGCTTGTGACTGTGGTTTTCCCGGTCACACAAAAATGCTGAAATTCGACTTATACAGTGTTTTTGCTTATTAAACTTGATGAATTCTCTCCTCTTGACTGTAGAATAGTGTGTAAAGCAAAGCACAATACATTTCTATGTGTAGAAGCAAAGATATACGCGATTTCACAATGTGTTCCTAGAACAGCTGTGAGCAACTTTTTTACACAACGTTAACAACACATTTTAAGCTCAATATTTCATGGACTGAAGCGGGGAAAATAGAAAACGTGTGCCCTGTAAAGGGGAAGTCTGTGGCATTAACAGGAAGGGAGAAAAAGTACTTTCTACCCATTTTTAGGTTCCGCGGTAAAATGGCAAGTTTCTATGGAACTGCATCTCGGCTTGTGACTGTGGTTTTCCCGGTCACACAAAAATGCTGAAATTCGACTTATACAGTGTTTTTGCTTATTAAACTTGATGAATTCTCTCCTCTTGACTGTAGAATAGTGTGTAAAGCAAAGCACAATACATTTCTATGTGTAGAAGCAAAGATATACGCGATTTCACAATGTGTTCCTAGAACAGCTGTGAGCAACTTTTTTACACAACGTTAACAACACATTTGAAGCTCAATATTTCATGGACTGAAGCGGGGAAGATAGAAAACGTGTGCCCTGTAAAGGCGAAGTCTGTGGCATTAACAGGAAGGGAGAAAAAGTACTTTCAACCCATTTTTAGGTTCAGCGGTAAAATGGCAAGTTTCTATGAAACTGCATCTCGGATTGTGACTGTGGTTTTCCCGGTCACACAAAAATGCTGAAATTCGACTTATACAGTGTTTGTACTTATTAAACTTGATTAATTCTCTCCTCTTGACTGTAGAATAGTGTGTAAAGCAAAGCACAATACATTCCTATGTTTAGAAGCAAAGATATACGCGATTTCACAATGTGTTCCTAGAACAGCTGTGAGCAAATTTTTTACACAACGTTAACAACACATTTGAAGCTCAATATTTCATGGGCTGAAGCGGGAAAGATAGAAAACGTGTGCCCTGTAAAGGGGAAGTCTGTGGCATTAACAGGAAGGGAGAAAAAGTACTTTCTACCCATTTTTAGGTTCCGCGGTAAAATGGCAAGTTTCTATGGAACTGCATCTCGGCTTGTGACTGTGGTTTTCCCGGTCACACAAAAATGCTGAAATTCGACTTATACAGTGTTTTTGCTTATTAAACTTGATGAATTCTCTCCTCTTGACTGTAGAATAGTGTGTAAAGCAAAGCACAATACATTCCTATGTGTAGAAGCAAAGATATACGCGATTTCACAATGTGTTCCTAGAACAGCTGTGAGCAACTTTTTTACACAACGTTAACAACACATTTGAAGCTCAATATTTCATGGACTGAAGCGGGGAAGATAGAAAACGTGTGCCCTGTAAAGGCGAAGTCTGTGGCATTAACAGGAAGGGAGAAAAAGTACTTTCAACCCATTTTTAGGTTCAGCGGTAAAATGGCAAGTTTCTATGAAACTGCATCTCGTATTGTGACTGTGGTTTTCCCGGTCACACAAAAATGCTGAAATTCGACTTATACAGTGTTTGTACTTATTAAACTTGATTAATTCTCTCCTCTTGACTGTAGAATAGTGTGTAAAGCAAAGCACAATACATTCCTATGTTTAGAAGCAAAGATATACGCGATTTCACAATGTGTTCCTAGAACAGCTGTGAGCAAATTTTTTACACAACGTTAACAACACATTTGAAGCTCAATATTTCATGGGCTGAAGCGGGAAAGATAGAAAACGTGTGCCCTGTAAAGGGGAAGTCTGTGGCATTAACAGGAAGGGAGAAAAAGTACTTTCTACCCATTTTTAGGTTCTGCGGTAAAATGGCAAGTTTCTATGGAACTGCATCTCGGCTTGTGACTGTGGTTTTCCCGGTCACACAAAAATGCTGAAATTCGACTTATACAGTGTTTTTGCTTATTAAACTTGATGAATTCTCTCCTCTTGACTGTAGAATAGTGTGTAAAGCAAAGCACAATACATTCCTATGTGTAGAAGCAAAGATATACGCGATTTCACAATGTGTTCCTAGAACAGCTGTGAGCAACTTTTTTACACAATGTTAACAACACATTTAAAGCTCAATATTTCATGGGCTGAAGCGGGGAAGATAGAAAACGTGTGCCCTGTAAAAGCGAAGTCTGTGGCATTAACAGGAAGGGAGAAAAAGTACTTTCTACCCATTTTTAGGTTCAGCGGTAAAACGGCAAGTTTCTATGGAACTGCATCTCGGCTTGTGACTGTGGTTTTCCCGGTCACACAAAAATGCTGAAATTCGACTTATACAGTGTTTTTGCTTATTAAACTTGATGAATTCTCTCCTCTTGACTGTAGAATAGTGTGTAAAGCAAAGCACAATACATTTCTATGTGTAGAAGCAAAGATATACGCGATTTCACAATGTGTTCCTAGAACAGCTGTGAGCAACTTTTTTACACAATGTTAACAACACATTTGAAGCTCAATATTTCATGGGCTGAAGCGGGGAAGATAGAAAACGTGTGCCCTGTAAAGGCGAAGTCTGTGGCATTAACAGGAAGGGAGAAAAAGTACTTTCTACCCATTTTTAGGTTCAGCGGTAAAACGGCAAGTTTCTATGGAACTGCATCTCGGCTTGTGACTGTGGTTTTCCCGGTCACACAAAAATGCTGAAATTCGACTTATACAGTGTTTTTGCTTATTAAACTTGATGAATTCTCTCCTCTTGACTGTAGAATAGTGTGTAAAGCAAAGCACAATACATTGCTATGTGTAGAAGCAAAGATATACGCGATTTCACAATGTGTTCCTAGAACAGCTGTGAGCAACTTTTTTACACAACGTTAACAACACATTTGAAGCTCAATATTTCATGGGCTGAAGCGGGGAAGATAGAAAACGTGTGCCCTGTAAAGGCGAAGTCTGTGGCATTAACAGGAAGGGAGAAAAAGTACTTTCAACCCATTTTTAGGTTCAGCGGTAAAATGGCAAGTTTCTATGGAACTGCATCTCGGATTGTGACTGTGGTTTTCCCGGTCACACAAAAATGCTGAAATTCGACTTATACAGTGTTTGTACTTATTAAACTTGATGAATTCTCTCCTCTTGACTGTAGAATAGTGTGTAAAGCAAAGCACAATACATTCCTATGTGTAGAAGCAAAGATATACGCGATTTCACAATGTGTTCCTAGAACAGCTGTGGGCAACTTTTTTACACAATGTTAACAACACATTTGAAGCTCAATATTTCATGGGCTGAAGCGGGGAAGATAGAAAACGTGTGCCCTGTAAAGGCGAAGTCTGTGGCATTAACAGGAAGGGAGAAAAAGTACTTTCTACCCATTTTTAGGTTCAGCGGTAAAATGGCAAGTTTCTATGAAACTGCATCTCGGATTGTGACTGTGGTTTTCCCGGTCACACAAAAATGCTGAAATTCGACTTATACAGTGTTTGTACTTATTAAACTTGATGAATTCTCTCCTCTTGACTGTAGAATAGTGTGTAAAGCAAAGCACAATACATTCCTATGTGTAGAAGCAAAGATATACGCGATTTCACAATGTGTTCCTAGAGCAGCTGTGAGCAAATTTTTTACACAACGTTAACAACACATTTGAAGCTCAATATTTCATGGGCTGAAGCGGGAAAGATAGAAAACGTGTGCCCTGTAAAGGGGAAGTCTGTGGCATTAACAGGAAGGGAGAAAAAGTACTTTCTACCCATTTTTAGGTTCAGCGGTAAAACGGCAAGTTTCTATGGAACTGCAGCTCGGCTTGTGACTGTGGTTTTCCCGGTCACACAAAAATGCTGAAATTCGACTTATACAGTGTTTGTACTTATTAAACTTGATGAATTCTCTCCTCTTGACGGTAGAATAGTGTGTAAAGCAAAGCACAATACATTCCTATGTGTAGAAGCAAAGATATACGCGATTTCACAATGTGTTCCTAGAACAGCTGTGAGCAACTTTTTTACACAATGTTAACAACACATTTAAAGCTCAATATTTCATGGGCTGAAGCGGGGAAGATAGAAAACGTGTGCCCTGTAAAGGCGAAGTCTGTGGCATTAACAGGAAGGGAGAAAAAGTACTTTCAACCCATTTTTAGGTTCAGCGGTAAAATGGCAAGTTTCTATGAAACTGCATCTCGGATTGTGACTGTGGTTTTCCCGGTCACACAAAAATGCTGAAATTCGACTTATACAGTGTTTTTGCTTATTAAACTTGATGAATTCTCTCCTCTTGACTGTAGAATAGTGTGTAAAGCAAAGCACAATACATTTCTATGTGTAGAAGCAAAGATATACGCGATTTCACAATGTGTTCCTAGAACAGCTGTGAGCAACTTTTTTACACAACGTTAACAACACATTTGAAGCTCAATATTTCATGGGCTGAAGCGGGGAAGATAGAAAACGTGTGCCCTGTAAAGGCCAAGTCTGTGGCATTAACAGGAAGGGAGAAAAAGTACTTTCTACCCATTTTTAGGTTCAGCGGTAAAATGGCAAGTTTCTATGGAACTGCATCTCGTATTGTGACTGTGGTTTTCCCGATCAGACAAAAAAGCTGAAATTCGACTTATACAGTGTTTGTGCTTATTAAACTTGATGAATTCTCTCCTCTTGACTGTAGAATAGTGTGTAAAGCAAAGCACAATACATTCCTATGTGTAGAAGCAAAGATATACGCGATTTCACAATGTGTTCCTAGAACAGCTGTGAGCAACTTTTTTACACAATGTTAACAACACATTTGAAGCTCAATATTTCATGGGCTGAAGCGGGGAAGATAGAAAACGTGTCCCCTGTAAAGGCGAAGTCTGTGGCATTAACAGGAAGGGAGAAAAAGTACTTTCTACCCATTTTTAGGTTCAGCGGTAAAATGGCAAGTTTCTATGGAACTGCATCTCGGCTTGTGACTGTGGTTTTCCCGGTCACACAAAAATGCTGAAATTCGACTTATACAGTGTTTTTGCTTATTAAACTTGATGAATTCTCTCCTCTTGACTGTAGAATAGTGTGTAAAGCAAAGCACAATACATTTCTATGTGTAGAAGCAAAGATATACGCGATTTCACAATGTGTTCCTAGAACAGCTGTGGGCAACTTTTTTACACAATGTTAACAACACATTTGAAGCTCAATATTTCATGGGCTGAAGCGGGGAAGATAGAAAACGTGTGCCCTGTAAAGGCGAAGTCTGTGGCATTAACAGGAAGGGAGAAAAAGTACTTTCTACCCATTTTTAGGTTCAGCGGTAAAATGGCAAGTTTCTATGGAACTGCATCTCGGCTTGTGACTGTGGTTTTCCCGGTCACACAAAAATGCTGAAATTCGACTTATACAGTGTTTTTGCTTATTAAACTTGATGAATTCTCTCCTCTTGACTGTAGAATAGTGTGTAAAGCAAAGCACAATACATTTCTATGTGTAGAAGCAAAGATATACGCGATTTCACAATGTGTTCCTAGAACAGCTGTGAGCAACTTTTTTACACAACGTTAACAACACATTTTAAGCTCAATATTTCATGGACTGAAGCGGGGAAAATAGAAAACGTGTGCCCTGTAAAGGGGAAGTCTGTGGCATTAACAGGAAGGGAGAAAAAGTACTTTCTACCCATTTTTAGGTTCCGCGGTAAAATGGCAAGTTTCTATGGAACTGCATCTCGGCTTGTGACTGTGGTTTTCCCGGTCACACAAAAATGCTGAAATTCGACTTATACAGTGTTTTTGCTTATTAAACTTGATGAATTCTCTCCTCTTGACTGTAGAATAGTGTGTAAAGCAAAGCACAATACATTCCTATGTGTAGAAGCAAAGATATACGCGATTTCACAATGTGTTCCTAGAACAGCTGTGAGCAACTTTTTTACACAACGTTAACAACACATTTGAAGCTCAATATTTCATGGACTGAAGCGGGGAAGATAGAAAACGTGTGCCCTGTAAAGGCGAAGTCTGTGGCATTAACAGGAAGGGAGAAAAAGTACTTTCAACCCATTTTTAGGTTCAGCGGTAAAATGGCAAGTTTCTATGAAACTGCATCTCGTATTGTGACTGTGGTTTTCCCGGTCACACAAAAATGCTGAAATTCGACTTATACAGTGTTTGTACTTATTAAACTTGATTAATTCTCTCCTCTTGACTGTAGAATAGTGTGTAAAGCAAAGCACAATACATTCCTATGTTTAGAAGCAAAGATATACGCGATTTCACAATGTGTTCCTAGAACAGCTGTGAGCAACTTTTTTACACAATGTTAACAACACATTTAAAGCTCAATATTTCATGGGCTGAAGCGGGGAAGATAGAAAACGTGTGCCCTGTAAAAGCGAAGTCTGTGGCATTAACAGGAAGGGAGAAAAAGTACTTTCTACCCATTTTTAGGTTCAGCGGTAAAACGGCAAGTTTCTATGGAACTGCATCTCGGCTTGTGACTGTGGTTTTCCCGGTCACACAAAAATGCTGAAATTCGACTTATACAGTGTTTTTGCTTATTAAACTTGATGAATTCTCTCCTCTTGACTGTAGAATAGTGTGTAAAGCAAAGCACAATACATTTCTATGTGTAGAAGCAAAGATATACGCGATTTCACAATGTGTTCCTAGAACAGCTGTGAGCAACTTTTTTACACAATGTTAACAACACATTTGAAGCTCAATATTTCATGGGCTGAAGCGGGGAAGATAGAAAACGTGTGCCCTGTAAAGGCGAAGTCTGTGGCATTAACAGGAAGGGAGAAAAAGTACTTTCTACCCATTTTTAGGTTCAGCGGTAAAACGGCAAGTTTCTATGGAACTGCATCTCGGCTTGTGACTGTGGTTTTCCCGGTCACACAAAAATGCTGAAATTCGACTTATACAGTGTTTTTGCTTATTAAACTTGATCAATTCTCTCCTCTTGACTGTAGAATAGTGTGTAAAGCAAAGCACAATACATTCCTATGTGTAGAAGCAAAGATATACTGTACGCGATTTCACAATGTGTTCCTAGAACAGCTGTGAGCAACTTTTTTACACAATGTTAACAACACATTTGAAGCTCAATATTTCATGGGCTGAAGCGGGGAAGATAGAAAACGTGTGCCCTGTAAAGGCGAAGTCTGTGGCATTAACAGGAAGGGAGAAAAAGTACTTTCTACCCATTTTTAGGTTCAGCGGTAAAACGGCAAGTTTCTATGGAACTGCATCTCGGCTTGTGACTGTGGTTTTCCCGGTCACACAAAAATGCTGAAATTCGACTTATACAGTGTTTTTGCTTATTAAACTTGATGAATTCTCTCCTCTTGACTGTAGAATAGTGTGTAAAGCAAAGCACAATACATTTCTATGTGTAGAAGCAAAGATATACGCGATTTCACAATGTGTTCCTAGAACAGCTGTGAGCAACTTTTTTACACAACGTTAACAACACATTTGAAGCTCAATATTTCATGGGCTGAAGCGGGGAAGATAGAAAACGTGTGCCCTGTAAAGGCCAAGTCTGTGGCATTAACAGGAAGGGAGAAAAAGTACTTTCTACCCATTTTTAGGTTCAGCGGTAAAATGGCAAGTTTCTATGGAACTGCATCTCGGATTGTGACTGTGGTTTTCCCGGTCAGACAAAAAAGCTGAAATTCGACTTATACAGTGTTTGTGCTTATTAAACTTGATGAATTCTCTCCTCTTGACTGTAGAATAGTGTGTAAAGCAAAGCACAATACATTCCTATGTGTAGAAGCAAAGATATACGCGATTTCACAATGTGTTCCTAGAACAGCTGTGAGCAACTTTTTTACACAATGTTAACAACACATTTGAAGCTCAATATTTCATGGGCTGAAGCGGGGAAGATAGAAAACGTGTGCCCTGTAAAGGCGAAGTCTGTGGCATTAACAGGAAGGGAGAAAAAGTACTTTCTACCCATTTTTAGGTTCAGCGGTAAAATGGCAAGTTTCTATGGAACTGCATCTCGGCTTGTGACTGTGGTTTTCCCGGTCACACAAAAATGCTGAAATTCGACTTATACAGTGTTTTTGCTTATTAAACTTGATGAATTCTCTCCTCTTGACTGTAGAATAGTGTGTAAAGCAAAGCACAATACATTCCTATGTGTAGAAGCAAAGATATACGCGATTTCACAATGTGTTCCTAGAACAGCTGTGAGCAACTTTTTTACACAATGTTAACAACACATTTAAAGCTCAATATTTCATGGGCTGAAGCGGGGAAGATAGAAAACGTGTGCCCTGTAAAGGCGAAGTCTGTGGCATTAACAGGAAGGGAAAAAAAGTACTTTCTACCTATTTTTAGGTTCAGCGGTAAAACGGCAAGTTTCTATGGAACTGCATCTCGGCTTGTGACTGTGGTTTTCCCGGTCACACAAAAATGCTGAAATTCGACTTATACAGTGTTTTTGCTTATTAAACTTGATGAATTCTCTCCTCTTGACTGTAGAATAGTGTGTAAAGCAAAGCACAATACATTTCTATGTGTAGAAGCAAAGATATACGCGATTTCACAATGTGTTCCTAGAACAGCTGTGGGCAACTTTTTTACACAATGTTAACAACACATTTGAAGCTCAATATTTCATGGGCTGAAGCGGGGAAGATAGAAAACGTGTGCCCTGTAAAGGCGAAGTCTGTGGCATTAACAGGAAGGGAGAAAAAGTACTTTCTACCCATTTTTAGGTTCAGCGGTAAAATGGCAAGTTTCTATGGAACTGCATCTCGGCTTGTGACTGTGGTTTTCCCGGTCACACAAAAATGCTGAAATTCGACTTATACAGTGTTTTTGCTTATTAAACTTGATGAATTCTCTCCTCTTGACTGTAGAATAGTGTGTAAAGCAAAGCACAATACATTTCTATGTGTAGAAGCAAAGATATACGCGATTTCACAATGTGTTCCTAGAACAGCTGTGAGCAACTTTTTTACACAACGTTAACAACACATTTTAAGCTCAATATTTCATGGACTGAAGCGGGGAAGATAGAAAACGTGTGCCCTGTAAAGGCGAAGTCTGTGGCATTAACAGGAAGGGAGAAAAAGTACTTTCTACCCATTTTTAGGTTCAGCGGTAAAATGGCAAGTTTCTATGGAACTGCATCTCGGCTTGTGACTGTGGTTTTCCCGGTCACACAAAAATGCTGAAATTCGACTTATACAGTGTTTTTGCTTATTAAACTTGATGAATTCTCTCCTCTTGACTGTAGAATAGTGTGTAAAGCAAAGCACAATACATTTCTATGTGTAGAAGCAAAGATATACGCGATTTCACAATGTGTTCCTAGAACAGCTGTGAGCAACTTTTTTACACAACGTTAACAACACATTTTAAGCTCAATATTTCATGGACTGAAGCGGGGAAGATAGAAAACGTGTGCCCTGTAAAGGCGAAGTCTGTGGCATTAACAGGAAGGGAGAAAAAGTACTTTCTACCCATTTTTAGGTTCAGCGGTAAAACGGCAAGTTTCTATGGAACTGCATCTCGGCTTGTGACTGTGGTTTTCCCGGTCACACAAAAATGCTGAAATTCGACTTATACAGTGTTTTTGCTTATTAAACTTGATGAATTCTCTCCTCTTGACTGTAGAATAGTGTGTAAAGCCAAGCACAATACATTTCTATGTGTAGAAGCAAAGATATACGCGATTTCACAATGTGTTCCTAGAACAGCTGTGAGCAACTTTTTTACACAACGTTAACAACACATTTGAAGCTCAATATTTCATGGACTGAAGCGGGGAAGATAGAAAACGTGTGCCCTGTAAAGGCGAAGTCTGTGGCATTAACAGGAAGGGAAAAAAAGTACTTTCAACCCATTTTTAGGTTCAGCGGTAAAATGGCAAGTTTCTATGAAACTGCATATCGGATTGTGACTGTGGTTTTCCCGGTCACACAAAAATGCTGAAATTCGACTTATACAGTGTTTGTACTTATTAAACTTGATGAATTCTCTCCTCTTGACTGTAGAATAGTGTGTAAAGCAAAGCACAATACATTCCTATGTTTAGAAGCAAAGATATACGCGATTTCACAATGTGTTCCTAGAACAGCTGTGAGCAAATTTTTTACACAACGTTAACAACACATTTGAAGCTCAATATTTCATGGGCTGAAGCGGGAAAGATAGAAAACGTGTGCCATGTAAAGGGGAAGTCTGTGGCATTAACAGGAAGGGAGAAAAAGTACTTTCTACCCATTTTTAGGTTCCGCGGTAAAATGGCAAGTTTCTATGGAACTGCATCTCGGCTTGTGACTGTGGTTTTCCCGGTCACACAAAAATGCTGAAATTCGACTTATACAGTGTTTTTGCTTATTAAACTTGATGAATTCTCTCCTCTTGACTGTAGAATAGTGTGTAAAGCAAAGCACAATACACTCCTATGTGTAGAAGCAAAGATATACGCGATTTCACAATGTGTTCCTAGAACAGCTGTGAGCAACTTTTTTACACAATGTTAACAACACATTTAAAGCTCAATATTTCATGGGCTGAAGCGGGGAAGATAGAAAACGTGTGCCCTGTAAAGGCGAAGTCTGTGGCATTAACAGGAAGGGAGAAAAAGTACTTTCTACCCATTTTTAGGTTCAGCGGTAAAACGGCAAGTTTCTATGGAACTGCATCTCGGCTTGTGACTGTGGTTTTCCCGGTAACACAAAAATGCTGAAATTCGACTTATACAGTGTTTTTGCTTATTAAACTTGATGAATTCTCTCCTCTTGACTGTAGAATAGTGTGTAAAGCAAAGCACAATACATTTCTATGTGTAGAAGCAAAGATATACGCGATTTCACAATGTGTTCCTAGAACAGCTGTGAGCAACTTTTTTACACAACGTTAACAACACATTTGAAGCTCAATATTTCATGGACTGAAGCGGGGAAGATAGAAAACGTGTGCCCTGTAAAGGCGAAGTCTGTGGCATTAACAGGAAGGGAGAAAAAGTACTTTCAACCCATTTTTAGGTTCAGCGGTAAAATGGCAAGTTTCTATGGAACTGCATCTCGGATTGTGACTGTGGTTTTCCCGGTCACACAAAAATGCTGAAATTCGACTTATACACTGTTTGTACTTATTAAACTTGATGAATTCTCTCCCCTTGACTGTAGAATAGTGTGTAAAGCAAAGCACAATACATTCCTATGTGTAGAAGCAAAGATATACGCGATTTCACAATGTGTTCCTAGAACAGCTGTGAGCAACTTTTTTAAACAATGTTAACAACACATTTGAAGCTCAATATTTCATGGGCTGAAGCGGGGAAGATAGAAAACGTGTGCCCTGTAAAGGCGAAGTCTGTGGCATTAACAGGAAGGGAGAAAAAGTACTTTCTACCCATTTTTAGGTTCAGCGGTAAAACGGCAAGTTTCTATGGAACTGCATCTCGGCTTGTGACTGTGGTTTTCCCGGTCACACAAAAATGCTGAAATTCGACTTATACAGTGTTTTTGCTTATTAAACTTGATGAATTCTCTCCTCTTGACTGTAGAATAGTGTGTAAAGCAAAGCACAATACATTTCTATGTGTAGAAGCAAAGATATACGCGATTTCACAATGTGTTCCTAGAACAGCTGTGAGCAACTTTTTTACACAACGTTAACAACACATTTGAAGCTCAATATTTCATGGGCTGAAGCGGGGAAGATAGAAAACGTGTGCCCTGTAAAGGCCAAGTCTGTGGCATTAACAGGAAGGGAGAAAAAGTACTTTCTACCCATTTTTAGGTTCAGCGGTAAAATGGCAAGTTTCTATGGAACTGCATCTCGGATTGTGACTGTGGTTTTCCCGGTCAGACAAAAAAGCTGAAATTCGACTTATACAGTGTTTGTGCTTATTAAACTTGATGAATTCTCTCCTCTTGACTGTAGAATAGTGTGTAAAGCAAAGCACAATACATTTCTATGTGTAGAAGCAAAGATATACGCAATTTCACAATGTGTTCCTAGAACAGCTGTGAGCAACTTTTTTACACAACGTTAACAACACATTTGAAGCTCAATATTTCATGGACTGAAGCGGGGAAGATAGAAAACGTGTGCCCTGTAAAGGCGAAGTCTGTGGCATTAACAGGAAGGGAGAAAAAGTACTTTCAACCCATTTTTAGGTTCAGCGGTAAAATGGCAAGTTTCTATGGAACTGCATCTCGGATTGTGACTGTGGTTTTCCCGGTCACACAAAAATGCTGAAATTCGACTTATACACTGTTTGTACTTATTAAACTTGATGAATTCTCTCCCCTTGACTGTAGAATAGTGTGTAAAGCAAAGCACAATACATTCCTATGTGTAGAAGCAAAGATATACGCGATTTCACAATGTGTTCCTAGAACAGCTGTGAGCAACTTTTTTACACAATGTTAACAACACATTTGAAGCTCAATATTTCATGGGCTGAAGCGGGGAAGATAGAAAACGTGTGCCCTGTAAAGGCGAAGTCTGTGGCATTAACAGGAAGGGAGAAAAAGTACTTTCTACCCATTTTTAGGTTCAGCGGTAAAATGGCAAGTTTCTATGGAACTGCATCTCGGCTTGTGACTGTGGTTTTCCCGGTCACACAAAAATGCTGAAATTCGACTTATACAGTGTTTTTGCTTATTAAACTTGATGAATTCTCTCCTCTTGACTGTAGAATAGTGTGTAAAGCAAAGCACAATACATTCCTATGTGTAGAAGCAAAGATATACGCGATTTCACAATGTGTTCCTAGAACAGCTGTGAGCAACTTTTTTACACAATGTTAACAACACATTTAAAGCTCAATATTTCATGGGCTGAAGCGGGGAAGATAGAAAACGTGTGCCCTGTAAAGGCGAAGTCTGTGGCATTAACAGGAAGGGAAAAAAAGTACTTTCTACCTATTTTTAGGTTCAGCGGTAAAACGGCAAGTTTCTATGGAACTGCATCTCGGCTTGTGACTGTGGTTTTCCCGGTCACACAAAAATGCTGAAATTCGACTTATACAGTGTTTTTGCTTATTAAACTTGATGAATTCTCTCCTCTTGACTGTAGAATAGTGTGTAAAGCAAAGCACAATACATTTCTATGTGTAGAAGCAAAGATATACGCGATTTCACAATGTGTTCCTAGAACAGCTGTGGGCAACTTTTTTACACAATGTTAACAACACATTTGAAGCTCAATATTTCATGGGCTGAAGCGGGGAAGATAGAAAACGTGTGCCCTGTAAAGGCGAAGTCTGTGGCATTAACAGGAAGGGAGAAAAAGTACTTTCTACCCATTTTTAGGTTCAGCGGTAAAATGGCAAGTTTCTATGGAACTGCATCTCGGCTTGTGACTGTGGTTTTCCCGGTCACACAAAAATGCTGAAATTCGACTTATACAGTGTTTTTGCTTATTAAACTTGATGAATTCTCTCCTCTTGACTGTAGAATAGTGTGTAAAGCAAAGCACAATACATTTCTATGTGTAGAAGCAAAGATATACGCGATTTCACAATGTGTTCCTAGAACAGCTGTGAGCAACTTTTTTACACAACGTTAACAACACATTTTAAGCTCAATATTTCATGGACTGAAGCGGGGAAGATAGAAAACGTGTGCCCTGTAAAGGCGAAGTCTGTGGCATTAACAGGAAGGGAGAAAAAGTACTTTCTACCCATTTTTAGGTTCAGCGGTAAAATGGCAAGTTTCTATGGAACTGCATCTCGGCTTGTGACTGTGGTTTTCCCGGTCACACAAAAATGCTGAAATTCGACTTATACAGTGTTTTTGCTTATTAAACTTGATGAATTCTCTCCTCTTGACTGTAGAATAGTGTGTAAAGCAAAGCACAATACATTTCTATGTGTAGAAGCAAAGATATACGCGATTTCACAATGTGTTCCTAGAACAGCTGTGAGCAACTTTTTTACACAACGTTAACAACACATTTTAAGCTCAATATTTCATGGACTGAAGCGGGGAAGATAGAAAACGTGTGCCCTGTAAAGGCGAAGTCTGTGGCATTAACAGGAAGGGAGAAAAAGTACTTTCTACCCATTTTTAGGTTCAGCGGTAAAACGGCAAGTTTCTATGGAACTGCATCTCGGCTTGTGACTGTGGTTTTCCCGGTCACACAAAAATGCTGAAATTCGACTTATACAGTGTTTTTGCTTATTAAACTTGATGAATTCTCTCCTCTTGACTGTAGAATAGTGTGTAAAGCCAAGCACAATACATTTCTATGTGTAGAAGCAAAGATATACGCGATTTCACAATGTGTTCCTAGAACAGCTGTGAGCAACTTTTTTACACAACGTTAACAACACATTTGAAGCTCAATATTTCATGGACTGAAGCGGGGAAGATAGAAAACGTGTGCCCTGTAAAGGCGAAGTCTGTGGCATTAACAGGAAGGGAAAAAAAGTACTTTCAACCCATTTTTAGGTTCAGCGGTAAAATGGCAAGTTTCTATGAAACTGCATATCGGATTGTGACTGTGGTTTTCCCGGTCACACAAAAATGCTGAAATTCGACTTATACAGTGTTTGTACTTATTAAACTTGATGAATTCTCTCCTCTTGACTGTAGAATAGTGTGTAAAGCAAAGCACAATACATTCCTATGTTTAGAAGCAAAGATATACGCGATTTCACAATGTGTTCCTAGAACAGCTGTGAGCAAATTTTTTACACAACGTTAACAACACATTTGAAGCTCAATATTTCATGGGCTGAAGCGGGAAAGATAGAAAACGTGTGCCATGTAAAGGGGAAGTCTGTGGCATTAACAGGAAGGGAGAAAAAGTACTTTCTACCCATTTTTAGGTTCAGCGGTAAAATGGCAAATTTCTATGGAACTGCATCTCGGCTTGTGACTGTGGTTTTCCCGGTCACACAAAAATGCTGAAATTCGACTTATACAGTGTTTTTGCTTATTAAACTTGATGAATTCTCTCCTCTTGACTGTAGAATAGTGTGTAAAGCAAAGCACAATACATTTCTATGTGTAGAAGCAAAGATATACGCGATTTCACAATGTGTTCCTAGAACAGCTGTGAGCAACTTTTTTACACAACGTTAACAACACATTTTAAGCTCAATATTTCATGGACTGAAGCGGGGAAGATAGAAAACGTGTGCCCTGTAAAGGCGAAGTCTGTGGCATTAACAGGAAGGGAGAAAAAGTACTTTCTACCCATTTTTAGGTTCAGCGGTAAAATGGCAAGTTTCTATGGAACTGCATCTCGGCTTGTGACTGTGGTTTTCCCGGTCACACAAAAATGCTGAAATTCGACTTATACAGTGTTTTTGCTTATTAAACTTGATGAATTCTCTCCTCTTGACTGTAGAATAGTGTGTAAAGCAAAGCACAATACATTTCTATGTGTAGAAGCAAAGATATACGCGATTTCACAATGTGTTCCTAGAACAGCTGTGAGCAACTTTTTTACACAACGTTAACAACACATTTTAAGCTCAATATTTCATGGACTGAAGCGGGGAAGATAGAAAACGTGTGCCCTGTAAAGGCGAAGTCTGTGGCATTAACAGGAAGGGAGAAAAAGTACTTTCTACCCATTTTTAGGTTCAGCGGTAAAACGGCAAGTTTCTATGGAACTGCATCTCGGCTTGTGACTGTGGTTTTCCCGGTCACACAAAAATGCTGAAATTCGACTTATACAGTGTTTTTGCTTATTAAACTTGATGAATTCTCTCCTCTTGACTGTAGAATAGTGTGTAAAGCCAAGCACAATACATTTCTATGTGTAGAAGCAAAGATATACGCGATTTCACAATGTGTTCCTAGAACAGCTGTGAGCAACTTTTTTACACAACGTTAACAACACATTTGAAGCTCAATATTTCATGGACTGAAGCGGGGAAGATAGAAAACGTGTGCCCTGTAAAGGCGAAGTCTGTGGCATTAACAGGAAGGGAAAAAAAGTACTTTCAACCCATTTTTAGGTTCAGCGGTAAAATGGCAAGTTTCTATGAAACTGCATATCGGATTGTGACTGTGGTTTTCCCGGTCACACAAAAATGCTGAAATTCGACTTATACAGTGTTTGTACTTATTAAACTTGATGAATTCTCTCCTCTTGACTGTAGAATAGTGTGTAAAGCAAAGCACAATACATTCCTATGTTTAGAAGCAAAGATATACGCGATTTCACAATGTGTTCCTAGAACAGCTGTGAGCAAATTTTTTACACAACGTTAACAACACATTTGAAGCTCAATATTTCATGGGCTGAAGCGGGAAAGATAGAAAACGTGTGCCATGTAAAGGGGAAGTCTGTGGCATTAACAGGAAGGGAGAAAAAGTACTTTCTACCCATTTTTAGGTTCCGCGGTAAAATGGCAAGTTTCTATGGAACTGCATCTCGGCTTGTGACTGTGGTTTTCCCGGTCACACAAAAATGCTGAAATTCGACTTATACAGTGTTTTTGCTTATTAAACTTGATGAATTCTCTCCTCTTGACTGTAGAATAGTGTGTAAAGCAAAGCACAATACACTCCTATGTGTAGAAGCAAAGATATACGCGATTTCACAATGTGTTCCTAGAACAGCTGTGAGCAACTTTTTTACACAATGTTAACAACACATTTAAAGCTCAATATTTCATGGGCTGAAGCGGGGAAGATAGAAAACGTGTGCCCTGTAAAGGCGAAGTCTGTGGCATTAACAGGAAGGGAGAAAAAGTACTTTCTACCCATTTTTAGGTTCAGCGGTAAAACGGCAAGTTTCTATGGAACTGCATCTCGGCTTGTGACTGTGGTTTTCCCGGTAACACAAAAATGCTGAAATTCGACTTATACAGTGTTTTTGCTTATTAAACTTGATGAATTCTCTCCTCTTGACTGTAGAATAGTGTGTAAAGCAAAGCACAATACATTTCTATGTGTAGAAGCAAAGATATACGCGATTTCACAATGTGTTCCTAGAACAGCTGTGAGCAACTTTTTTACACAACGTTAACAACACATTTGAAGCTCAATATTTCATGGACTGAAGCGGGGAAGATAGAAAACGTGTGCCCTGTAAAGGCGAAGTCTGTGGCATTAACAGGAAGGGAGAAAAAGTACTTTCAACCCATTTTTAGGTTCAGCGGTAAAATGGCAAGTTTCTATGGAACTGCATCTCGGATTGTGACTGTGGTTTTCCCGGTCACACAAAAATGCTGAAATTCGACTTATACACTGTTTGTACTTATTAAACTTGATGAATTCTCTCCCCTTGACTGTAGAATAGTGTGTAAAGCAAAGCACAATACATTCCTATGTGTAGAAGCAAAGATATACGCGATTTCACAATGTGTTCCTAGAACAGCTGTGAGCAACTTTTTTAAACAATGTTAACAACACATTTGAAGCTCAATATTTCATGGGCTGAAGCGGGGAAGATAGAAAACGTGTGCCCTGTAAAGGCGAAGTCTGTGGCATTAACAGGAAGGGAGAAAAAGTACTTTCTACCCATTTTTAGGTTCAGCGGTAAAACGGCAAGTTTCTATGGAACTGCATCTCGGCTTGTGACTGTGGTTTTCCCGGTCACACAAAAATGCTGAAATTCGACTTATACAGTGTTTTTGCTTATTAAACTTGATGAATTCTCTCCTCTTGACTGTAGAATAGTGTGTAAAGCAAAGCACAATACATTTCTATGTGTAGAAGCAAAGATATACGCGATTTCACAATGTGTTCCTAGAACAGCTGTGAGCAACTTTTTTACACAACGTTAACAACACATTTGAAGCTCAATATTTCATGGGCTGAAGCGGGGAAGATAGAAAACGTGTGCCCTGTAAAGGCCAAGTCTGTGGCATTAACAGGAAGGGAGAAAAAGTACTTTCTACCCATTTTTAGGTTCAGCGGTAAAATGGCAAGTTTCTATGGAACTGCATCTCGGATTGTGACTGTGGTTTTCCCGGTCAGACAAAAAAGCTGAAATTCGACTTATACAGTGTTTGTGCTTATTAAACTTGATGAATTCTCTCCTCTTGACTGTAGAATAGTGTGTAAAGCAAAGCACAATACATTTCTATGTGTAGAAGCAAAGATATACGCAATTTCACAATGTGTTCCTAGAACAGCTGTGAGCAACTTTTTTACACAACGTTAACAACACATTTGAAGCTCAATATTTCATGGACTGAAGCGGGGAAGATAGAAAACGTGTGCCCTGTAAAGGCGAAGTCTGTGGCATTAACAGGAAGGGAGAAAAAGTACTTTCTACCCATTTTTAGGTTCAGCGGTAAAATGGCAAGTCTCTATGGAACTGCATCTCGTCTTGTGACTGTGGTTTTCCCGGTCACACAAAAATGCTGAAATTCGACTTATACAGTGTTTGTGCTTATTAAACTTGATGAATTCTCTCCTCTTGACTGTAGAATAGTGTGTAAAGCAAAGCACAATACATTCCTATGTGTAGAAGCAAAGATATACGCGATTTCACAATGTGTTCCTAGAACAGCTGTGGGCAACTTTTTTACACAATGTTAACAACACATTTGAAGCTCAATATTTCATGGACTGAAGCGGGGAAGATAGAAAACGTGTGCCCTGTAAAGGCGAA
Organism: Ascaphus truei; assembly: GCF_040206685.1. Classification (NCBI taxonomy): domain Eukaryota; kingdom Metazoa; phylum Chordata; class Amphibia; order Anura; family Ascaphidae; genus Ascaphus; species Ascaphus truei. Next base: position 1,051,053 of record NW_027457198.1, on the reverse strand, counting down.
GTCTGTGGCATTAACAGGAAGGGAGAAAAAGTACTTTCTACCCATTTTTAGGTTCAGCGGTAAAATGGCAAGTTTCTATGGAACTGCATCTCGGATTGTGACTGTGGTTTTCCCGGTCACACAAAAATGCTGAAATTCGACTTATACAGTGTTTGTACTTATTAAACTTGATGAATTCTCTCCTCTTGACTGTAGAATAGTGTGTAAAGCAAAGCACAATACATTCCTATGTGTAGAAGCAAAGATATACGCGATTTCACAATGTGTTCCTAGAACAGCTGTGGGCAACTTTTTTACACAATGTTAACAACACATTTAAAGCTCAATATTTCATGGGCTGAAGCGGGGAAGATAGAAAACGTGTGCCCTGTAAAGGCGAAGTCTGTGGCATTAACAGGAAGGGAGAAAAAGTACTTTCTACCCATTTTTAGGTTCAGCGGTAAAATGGCAAGTTTCTATGGAACTGCATCTCGGCTTGTGACTGTGGTTTTCCCGGTCACACAAAAATGCAGAAATTCGACTTATACAGTGTTTTTGCTTATTAAACTTGATGAATTCTCTCCTCTTGACTGTAGAATAGTGTGTAAAGCAAAGCACAATACATTCCTATGTGTAGAAGCAAAGATATACGCGATTTCACAATGTGTTCCTAGAACAGCTGTGAGCAACTTTTTTACACAATGTTACTGTAACAACACATTTGAAGCTCAATATTTCATGGGCTGAAGCGGGGAAGATAGAAAACGTGTGCCCTGTAAAGGCGAAGTCTGTGGCATTAACAGGAAGGGAGAAAAAGTACTTTCTACCCATTTTTAGGTTCAGCGGTAAAACGGCAAGTTTCTATGGAACTGCATCTCGGCTTGTGACTGTGGTTTTCCCGGTCACACAAAAATGCTGAAATTCGACTTATACAGTGTTTTTGCTTATTAAACTTGATGAATTCTCTCCTCTTGACTGTAGAATAGTGTGTAAAGCAAAGCACAATACATTCCTATGTGTAGAAGCAAAGATATACGCGATTTCACAATGTGTTCCTAGAACAGCTGTGGGCAACTTTTTTACACAATGTTAACAACACATTTGAAGCTCAATATTTCATGGGCTGAAGCGGGGAAGATAGAAAACGTGTGCCCTGTAAAGGCGAAGTCTGTGGCATTAACAGGAAGGGAGAAAAAGTACTTTCTACCCATTTTTAGGTTCAGCGGTAAAATGGCAAGTTTCTATGGAACTGCATCTCGGCTTGTGACTGTGGTTTTCCCGGTCACACAAAAATGCTGAAATTCGACTTATACAGTGTTTTTGCTTATTAAACTTGATGAATTCTCTCCTCTTGACTGTAGAATAGTGTGTAAAGCAAAGCACAATACATTTCTATGTGTAGAAGCAAAGATATACGCGATTTCACAATGTGTTCCTAGAACAGCTGTGAGCAACTTTTTTACACAACGTTAACAACACATTTGAAGCTCAATATTTCTTTGGCTGAAGCGGGGAAGATAGAAAACGTGTGCCCTGTAAAGGCGAAGTCTGTGGCATTAACAGGAAGGGAGAAAAAGTACTTTCTACCCATTTTTAGGTTCAGCGGTAAAATGGCAAGTTTCTATGGAACTGCATCTCGGCTTGTGACTGTGGTTTTCCCGGTCACACAAAAATGCTGAAATTCGACTTATACAGTGTTTTTGCTTATTAAACTTGATGAATTCTCTCCTCTTGACTGTAGAATAGTGTGTAAAGCAAAGCACAATACATTTCTATGTGTAGAAGCAAAGATATACGCGATTTCACAATGTGTTCCTAGAACAGCTGTGAGCAACTTTTTTACACAACGTTAACAACACATTTGAAGCTCAATATTTCATGGACTGAAGCGGGGAAGATAGAAAACGTGTGCCCTGTAAAGGCGAAGTCTGTGGCATTAACAGGAAGGGAGAAAAAGTACTTTCAACCCATTTTTAGGTTCAGCGGTAAAATGGCAAGTTTCTATGGAACTGCATCTCGGATTGTGACTGTGGTTTTCCCGGTCACACAAAAATGCTGAAATTCGACTTATACACTGTTTGTACTTATTAAACTTGATGAATTCTCTCCCCTTGACTGTAGAATAGTGTGTAAAGCAAAGCACAATACATTCCTATGTGTAGAAGCAAAGATATACGCGATTTCACAATGTGTTCCTAGAACAGCTGTGAGCAACTTTTTTAAACAATGTTAACAACACATTTGAAGCTCAATATTTCATGGGCTGAAGCGGGGAAGATAGAAAACGTGTGCCCTGTAAAGGCGAAGTCTGTGGCATTAACAGGAAGGGAGAAAAAGTACTTTCTACCCATTTTTAGGTTCAGCGGTAAAACGGCAAGTTTCTATGGAACTGCATCTCGGCTTGTGACTGTGGTTTTCCCGGTCACACAAAAATGCTGAAATTCGACTTATACAGTGTTTTTGCTTATTAAACTTGATGAATTCTCTCCTCTTGACTGTAGAATAGTGTGTAAAGCAAAGCACAATACATTTCTATGTGTAGAAGCAAAGATATACGCGATTTCACAATGTGTTCCTAGAACAGCTGTGAGCAACTTTTTTACACAACGTTAACAACACATTTGAAGCTCAATATTTCATGGGCTGAAGCGGGGAAGATAGAAAACGTGTGCCCTGTAAAGGCCAAGTCTGTGGCATTAACAGGAAGGGAGAAAAAGTACTTTCTACCCATTTTTAGGTTCAGCGGTAAAATGGCAAGTTTCTATGGAACTGCATCTCGGATTGTGACTGTGGTTTTCCCGGTCAGACAAAAAAGCTGAAATTCGACTTATACAGTGTTTGTGCTTATTAAACTTGATGAATTCTCTCCTCTTGACTGTAGAATAGTGTGTAAAGCAAAGCACAATACATTTCTATGTGTAGAAGCAAAGATATACGCAATTTCACAATGTGTTCCTAGAACAGCTGTGAGCAACTTTTTTACACAACGTTAACAACACATTTGAAGCTCAATATTTCATGGACTGAAGCGGGGAAGATAGAAAACGTGTGCCCTGTAAAGGCGAAGTCTGTGGCATTAACAGGAAGGGAGAAAAAGTACTTTCAACCCATTTTTAGGTTCAGCGGTAAAATGGCAAGTTTCTATGGAACTGCATCTCGGATTGTGACTGTGGTTTTCCCGGTCACACAAAAATGCTGAAATTCGACTTATACACTGTTTGTACTTATTAAACTTGATGAATTCTCTCCCCTTGACTGTAGAATAGTGTGTAAAGCAAAGCACAATACATTCCTATGTGTAGAAGCAAAGATATACGCGATTTCACAATGTGTTCCTAGAACAGCTGTGAGCAACTTTTTTACACAATGTTAACAACACATTTGAAGCTCAATATTTCATGGGCT